>NC_057810.1:213208484-213508484 GCF_018294505.1 Triticum aestivum | reverse complement strand
CTGCTCCAGGGCAGGTTATCCCTACTCCCGAGTCCAACGAGAGCGTCGTATTTGTTTTTCACTTCCTTCGCGGCTTGGGCTTCACCCTTGATCCTTTTGTGAGAGGGCTCATGTTCTATTACGGGTTAGATTTTCATGATCTAGCCCCGGATGCTATCCTCCATATCTCGTCGTTCATCGTTGTGTGTGAAGCTTTTCTCCACGTCACTCCACACTTCGGCTTATGGCTCAAGACCTTCAATGTGAAGCCGAAGATGATTGAAGGGCGACACGCAGAGTGCAGAGGTGCTGTAATAAGCAGGAATGCCGACGCCCCATGGCCAGAGTGCTCCTTCCTAGAGGTGTCCAATCTATGGCAGCGGAGGTGGTTTTACGTCACGGCTCCCAGACTTCCGTTCGTGTCCTCCTTCTCAACTGGCGTCATGGACCAATATAGGACGGGATTGGGGGCCTGCTAGCAATGTACCAATACTACAGAGTCGTATCTGGGAGCTTGTTGAGCGGGATATTAGCCTTGTCAGCATAACTCAGGTAATGCTAATCCGACGGATGTTGCCGTGCAAACGTCGGCCTCTCCAGATGTGGGAGTTCAATCCGGAAGGTCTGCGGACTATTCTGCACTTCTTCGGCCTGACGCTCGAAGGGATGTGTAAATTATTCTTCGGACCACAAGTAAGGTGTCCGGATACCACCGACGACGTGGGCCTAGCTGCAATCGCCCAGATACCCAAGTAAGTAACCCAGAAACCGAACACTTCATCTATTTTTATCATAGTTATTATTCTGAAAATCCTCCATGGCCAGGAGTGGCTCAGCAAGGCGGAGATAATCAGGTGTCCAACGCCACTTCCCGAAGGCTCGCCAAGTCCCACCATAGACAAGATGCTTGGCCGTGTGCTAAGTAAAGTGCCCTCAGGGAAAGACGAAGGGAAGAACAGAGAAGCAGAACTTCACACATTGCACATCCAAACCGGGGGAATTGCTACCTCCCCAAAGGAGGATAGTCGGGGAGGGGAACCTAAGGCCTCCTCCCCTCGCGGGAGGAAAAGGGCCGCCTCCGAAGACTTGGAGATGGAGGTGCCCGGACAAGGGAAGAAAGCTTCACCAGGGAGCCCTGCCCCGAAGGGCGTCTTCACCGCGCCATGCCCGCCAACGGGCCAGCCCTCAGCCAAGCTGTAAGTTAATCGTAAATACGAAGGTACTGCTTCCTTCTCCAAGAACAATAACCAGGATCCATTCTTTGTAGTCCGGCTAGCAGCTCTTCTCGACAGAGTTCGTCTTCAGGGGATCTCCTTCCGGAGATGATGGCGAGTGAGACCCCACCAACCTCTCCGCCTCATGAGGCGGGCGACCCCGAGGTGTCGTCACAGAGGAGTCTAGATCTGCCGAAGCCAGAAGCTAATACTTCGGCCGCCCTGAGCCCGGAGCATTTGGCTCCCACGGGGGGTGATAAGAAGGGTCTGGCACAGTTCGGCGCCCGACCGGACATACTGACGGGCCTTCTGGAGCGAGCTGCTCTCTCGGAGGAGCACCGCTCATTAATGAGCATGGTGCTCGAGAAGATTTTGTCTGCCACAAGCGGGTTAAATGAAGCCTTTACGAGCCTGCTCAGAGGCTTTGAGGTATGTAATAAAAAATACATAATTTTTGGCTGTGACGCACACGCTAGGTGTGCTCCATTTGGATAGTAGCCCCTGAGACTCTGGTTGCCCGCCCTAGGCGGCAACCGGAGGATCATATTGTTTAAGTAATGATCGCGCTGTATTTATGCGCATGTGTCTAAGATCCGGCAGTCGACCCGTCCGTTGAAGTTGCCGAACTAAGGAGGCAGATTGGAGCTATTGATGCCGATATCACACTGGTGAGCGAGCGGCTTAACGAGTCACAAGGTATGTGCTCTGCTTTCCTTATTATTTTTTAAGGAAAAACTGAGAGGAGCATAATGCTAATTTTATATGCTTCGATTGCAGACGGTGCTGCTGCCGTGGAAGCCCTGAGGGCGGAACTTGCCCTAGCCAAGGAACAGGCCCGGGCTAGCAATGCGGCTACCCTAAAGGCGGCCGAAGAGTTGAGAGCCGAATAGGCTGCTCGTTGCCGGAGCGAAGACAAAATAGCCGAAATGGCTGTGGAGCTAGAAAATGCCTCCAACCGGTATGAGCTTCTTGAAACAGAATATCATGCGAATAAGGCTAACCTGAAGAAGGCCCTTGATGCGGCCAAGGAGACGCGTTCCGACATTAGGGATGCGCGGCAGGAGCTTCGACAGGCCGGAGAGGTCGCGGCTGGAAACCCCTATTTGTTGCGGATGAAGTTTTTAGATCTGAAGTACGCTCCTCTGGATCGACGCTGGAGTCCTGCAGACGCCTATGCGGATTTGGCAAAGAGTGCGGCTGATGCAGCCAAGTTTTTTGAGGATCAAAAAGATGATGAAGTGGAAAAGCTGTTTTGGTCGCAGTTCAGCGCTCCAACGCGCACATTGCCTTTGAGTGATGTCGGATTTTGGGTTCCGGCAGACCCTTAAGGTTCGAACACTGGGGTGCGCGCGGAGATTTTGCCCTCTACCTACCTGCTTCTCCCCGACTCGCTAGGATCTAAACTACGAAAAGAACAACACAAGAGACACAGAGTTTATACTGGTTCAGGCCACCATTGCGGTGTAATACCCTACTCCAGTGTGTGGTGTGGTGGATTGCCTCTTGGGCTGATGATGAACAATACAAGGGAGAACAGCCTCACGAGGGTCTGTTCTTGACTGGTGCGATGAACTGCTAGGAGGAGTTCGGTCGCTCTCTCTACTGGTTGCTCTCTAGATGCTGATCAAGATCGTCTCTCCCCCCAGATCTCCCTACCCCAAGGGTGGCTAGTCCTATTTATAGGCAAAGGCCTTGGGCCTCTTCCCAAATATTGAGTGGGAAGGGCGCCAACAATTGGCCATTTTGAAGGGGAATATCTGGTACACTTATCCTGACTAAAGTTGGTCCTCGCCTGTCAAAGGCTCTGGTGGTGACGCCGGCTTGGGCTCCACGATGACCTCCATCCTGCCGTTAGGCTGGTCTTGGTCTCGTTGCACCGAAATGGGTGCCTTTGCTTGATGCTCTCGCCTGCGCTTGCTCCCTTTACACCAAAGAGGAAAGGAGGACACTGCGCGGGCTGGCGCCCGCCTGGCGCCCTTGGTCGTCATGGCTTGTGTCATGGGTATCTCATGAGGTACCCCACCTTGATCTCTCCGCCTCCTCGCGAGCCAGCCTGATGAGGCCGCGCTTGAGGAAGCTCCCCGTCACCCCCCATGAGGCTTGGCCCCTCGCGAGGGTCTTGAGCTCGTGTTGATGAAGATGGGCCGTGCTGGGCCCCCCTTTGAGCCACACCGCAGGCCGCAGGCAGGCAAGTCTGGGGACCCCCGTTCCCAGAACGCCGACAGTAGCCCCCGGGCCCAAGGTGTGCCCAGACTTGGCCGAGCAGAGAGGCGAAAGGGAAAGTGGGAAGCGCTGCGGGCCCTAACAGCCTGCGGCCTTGGGCGCCGCGTGGCGGTTGATTGGACGTGGGCGCCTCAGCAACCGTGTGAGTTGATAAAGGAGTGGCATCTGTCTAGGCTTTGCCTCCTTTGCTCTCTCTGGTTGCTGCTCAGATCCCCTTTCTTGCGCCTCCCCTTCCTGCCTTCGAAATCTTCAGATCTACTCCGTCCGCGCGCCCTAGTAAGACATGACGCCTCGCCAGGCCCCGGCCGGAGATTGTTATTCGTCCGCCTTGGACTCACCGAATGTGTCGGAGGTGAGCCTTGCCCGGGTGCGCCAGATGGCGGCGGCGTAGGGCATCAACGGGGCGAAGGCGTTGAAGGCCGGCTCTGCCCTT
Organism: Triticum aestivum; assembly: GCF_018294505.1. NCBI lineage: Eukaryota > Viridiplantae > Streptophyta > Magnoliopsida > Poales > Poaceae > Triticum > Triticum aestivum. The sequence continues at coordinate 213,504,635 of NC_057810.1, read as the reverse complement.
CCCGAGGGCCAAGGGAGCACCTTCTATCCGCTCTTTGTAAGCACCATTACTGTCGGTCTGGTACCTCCCTTCTTCGAGTTCTTCTTCTCCGTCCTCCGCCATTACAAGCTGCAAGCTCTGCATCTCCACCCCAACTCTGTCCTTCTCCTGGCAATCTTCGCCTATTATTGCGAGGCTCACGTTGGGGTGAAGCCCTCAGTGGCCTTGCTACGCCACTACTTCTCCCTCCGGACCTCTCGTGGTCCCGTCTCTGCGTGCGCGAGTTTTTTCGCGTACGGTAGCTCCATTGCCATTTCGAACCCCGGGAAGAGGATTGAGGGCTTCAGGAGCAAGTGGGTCTTGGTAGATGTTGGGCGCATCCACCATCGGCTGGCCTTGCCCACGGGTGACCCCACGAGCTCCGAAGATTGGTCTCAAGTGGAGCTCGTGGACCCCCGCGCGAAGCCGGTGTTGGAGAAGATGGACGCGGATCTGAGGCCGGTCAGCATGGCGGCGGTGAAGCTGACCGGCGCATCGCTGTTGAGGGAATTCCTGGAGCACTAGATGGCTCCGCTTCGCCAGTACTCCCTGCCGATGTGGAGGCCCCGCCCGAGCCCCATGGTCTTGGCCGACGAGGATCTGGATGCGGTCCTCCAATCCTTGGTCGGGGGCGACGTGGCGAGGTTGGAGGGCGCTCCTACGTCCCTGTTCCTTCGCGACAACTGGGAGCAGGTAGTGGAGTCCATGCCTGTCTTCAACGGGGACGGGCCCGTGCCCGCGGAGGCTCCCGAGGACCCGGTGGACGTGTCCTCCGGCGACTCCAGCGAAGAGAAGGAAGAAGGGGAGCGGGAAAAAGGGCCTGACTCAGAGGCGACCGATGGAGAGTCGAGCCCCCCCCCTTGGCGCAGGTCCCGCGCTCTCCGCCTCTCTCTGAGTGATGACGACGAGGGTGATGACGTGCTGGGCGGCGGGAGCATGCCCCCGATCCCAAGAAGGACAGGACCGGGCTGATCCCCCGCGGGTCTGCCCCGGCCCCGAGGCGATCCGCGGACGCGCCTCCTGCTCCCGAGCTCCTTGAGGCTGATCCTTGCAGCCGGCTCTCGGGCTTTAAGTATGGCCGGAGGCTGCTTGAGCTCGCGAGCGACGACCTGTAAGTGCTTGATTCCTGTCTTATTTCTTGTTCTGTTGCCGAGGCTTGATGTTCGTATCTACCGGCTAGGCTGGCGCCCGCGGTAAAGAAGTCAAAGGGAGCTCCTGAGGTTCCATCCGGGGTAGCGCCTCTGCTCGCGAAAGAAGGTGACCGTGACACACGAGCCTCTCCTACCCGGGCGTCCTCGCGAGACCTAGCTGAGCCGGCTGGGGTGAGCTCAGCCCCCTCAGCCCAAGCGACTCCCGAGGTGCCCTTGCCTGATGCCACCACCACAGCCGTTGGGGCGCAGCAGGCTCCACCTCATGATACGGTGCTCACGCTGCCGTCTTCTCCTCCTACTCCACCGGCTGCTGTTTCCCCGACTCCTCCTACTGTTCTGGATCGTGCTGCTGCCGAACTGGACTGTCTGCGGCAGGATCTTCTGGGCGCCGACCCTTGCCTGGTGGCCGGGCGCTTGGAGCTGGCTTCTGGCTGGATTCGCTCTGACGCTTCGATTCGAGCGGCGCTGGTTCAGGCCTCAACGGCCTGCGACGAGGAGAAGCAGGCCGTCCTCGGGGCGAAGGCCGCTTGAGACGCCACCTTGGGAGAGGCGGCTGATGCCCAAGGTCGCTGCAAGGTGCTGGAGGGCGAACTGCAGGGCCTGAAGGACCAGCTTGCCGAGGAGGTCCGTATCCGCCAAGAGAAGGAAGAAGGCCTGAAGGCTCGCGAGGCAGCCATCAAGGACCGGGACGCCAAGCTTAACAAGCGCCGTGACCGCCTAGGCGCGCTGGAGCAGGAGTTGGAGGCGTGGAAGGCCGAACTGGACGGCAAGGCTCGGGTCCTTGCCGAGGACCGCGAGGCCTTCACAGAGACGGAGGTGATGGTTCGCGGCTTGCTGAAGTTGCTCTATGACAGCGGCCTGGAAAGCCCACTGGCCAGCACCGAGGATGGCCCCACCAAGCTGCTCCCCTTCATGGTCCGTGTTCTTGAATATGTCGCCCTTGGCCTTGGCGCTACGGCTGAGGCTGAGGCGCGCGTCCTATCTTCTGCAGCGCTGACACGGGTCCTTACCCACGTCTACCTCTGCGACCCCAACATCGACCTGGACAGCCTGCTGGAGCCAGTGAGCGGCGAGCTTGCCACTGCCGCTGCTGAGGCCGTGAAGGGTCGCGCGGAGGCACTGCTGGGGAAGTTCTAGGCCTTCAGCACCAGGTCGAAGCGAGTCGCTGCCGGTCCTGCGGCTTCACGAGGCGAACCCGCTCCGCGCAGCTCCACCGTCGACAAGTGACTCCGTTGTGGCTCCTGTCCTGCTTTTAATTCCTGCAACATGCATCATGCCTCGGGGAGGCATTTAAACTTGAGTTTGGTATTGTGATAACAGTATGGACTGTAATATTTGCTTTTGATTCCTTGAAATTTGTGCTTTCCCTACTTGCTTATGTTCTACGCCGGCAGGGCCCGGCCCCGCGCATACCTCAGCCGCCGTTAGCCCCGACCGGAAACCAGGACGGGACCAAGTAGTGAGGGGCTACCTGACAAGTTAGGCTCCTGAGTCGCGATGCTCAGGAGTCCCCCTTGGCGCACGAACAACAAGTCGGGAGGTGAGATGTGTGGGTGAATCTACCATTCTACGTCTGCAGAGCCCGGCCCCGCGCATACCTCAACCGCCGTTAGCCTTTCGGAACTAAGGAGTGAGGGGCTACGTGACCAGTTAGGCTCCTGAGTTGCGGTGCTCAGGAGTCCCCCTTGACGCTCAAATGGCCTTCGTACCTTGGCTCCGCTCTGGGAGAGATGTGCGATGAACCAGGCCCGAGGGGCCTGGCTGGGTGGCGTATGTCTGGGTGTGACCCAGGCGCAGCCCTCGTGCCCAGCCCCCTCGCGCGGCACTCCCGAGGGGAGGCGTTGTGATGAGGCCAGACACTGAGCTCTGGGCTCCCTGAGGTTGATGCGGCCAAGGGCCACCCTCAGTTGTTTATCACGAGCGTGGAGCATAGCGCTTCCGTATGTGTACGGGCATAGCCGCTCCTCGGCAGTGTCGTCAGCCAGCGCGGATCATGGTGCTTCCACTGGTGCGTGGGAGGGGGCTCCCCTCCGGGAGGAGCCCCCGAGGCGTATACAACCCCACCCTAACACGTGGCCGACACGATATGGCATGAGGAGGTGTATCTGGGCACCCGTGAGCCAGCGCGGGACTCACGGGGCCCTACCTCAAGGCGGGTTGCGCCTGGAACTAGGCCTTAACCTGTGATGTGCTCCTGCAAATTTGGCCAGATGCCGATGCTCTACGTCCTCGGGTCCTGGCCCTCGAGCTCTCAGTCGTCGCTGGTTTGCCGAGGCGCGATGCTGTGGGCAAAGCCAGAGGGTGAGGGCTAGAGAGCCGGTAGGAGCCCTGAGTCGTGATGCTCAGGCACCTCCCCCCTTTAACGCGCAAGCTTGGTTAGATGTTGGCGCTCTACGTCCTTGGTTCCCGGCCCTCGAGCTGGTCTCAGCTGTCGCTGGTTTGCCGGGGCGCGATGCCGTGGGCAAAGCCAGAGAGTGAGGGCTGGAGAGCCGGTAGGAGCCCTGAGTCGTGATGCTCAGGCACCCCCCCTTTAACGCGCAAGCTTGGTTAGATGTCGGCGCTCTACGTCCTCGGGTCCCGGCCCTCGAGCTGGTCTCAGCCGTCGCTGGTTTGCCGGGGTGCGATGCCGTGGGCAAAGCCAGAGGGTGAGGGCTGGAGAGCTGGTAGGAGCCCTGAGTCGCGATGCTCAGGCACTCCCCCTTTAACGCGCAAGCTTCCGACATCAAGGGAGAAGAGGTGCCACGGACAGGCACCAAATAACAAGCATGATGGGTCTAATGCATAGCCTGAAAATAAACGCAAGAGGGGTACACGCCGCTGGGTCTGACTCGAGCGACTTGGGGATGATGCAGCCCGAGGGGCGCCCCCAACGAAGTAAGCTAAAAACACGAGCAAAAGGGATACACGCCGCAGGGACGGACCCATGCGGCATGGGAATGATGCTGCCCTGAGGGCACTCCCAGCTGGAAATGAAACTTGAAAGATGTACCTGATAGTGTTGACGACGAAGGGGTGTTGAAGTAGCAGACGTAGCAGGCTGCGGGAGTCGATCTTCACGAGCCCCCAGGCCCAGGAGCCTCGGGAGGCTCCGGGGGCGCTGGTGGCTCTTCGCAAACCATCTCCATCTCCGCCAGGACTGCAGAGTGCCTGGCCTCCTGAGCCTCCAGGATGCTCCTCATCAGGCGCTGGCGCCCCGCAGCCGCGTTCGGCAAGCCGTAAGGCATGCGAACGTAACTGTGGGGGACCTTCACAGTGCCCCACTCGCGAGGGCCAGAGGCGCTCCTGAGAGGCGGCTCGGTTGAGCCCTGGGATGTCGATGCAGACGTACAGCCCGCCATCCTCTCTTGGATGGGGAGCTGTGGCGGGTAAGCGGTGGCTGCCACTCATGATCCTTGACTCCTGTAGCTCCTGAATGGCCTTACTGACAAACTCCTGAGGGTTTGGCCCTCCTTGCCTTGCTCCTTCTTGAGGGAAACGTGCTTCGAAACACGCCTCCAAGTGGTGCCCAAGCGCCTCCCTCGTGATCTTGGCAAGGTCGGTGGCCCTCCAGGGGAGAGCCCTAGAGCCTTGCCTGAGGAGGGCGCTGGGCGTGCTTTCCTATGCGATAGAAGGAGGTCCCCCCTGGGCAGGCGCGGGCCCTGAGGGACCTGCCTCCTGAGGGACCGGGCCGGATGATGTCTTCTTCTTCTTGGGGGTGGTCTCGGGAAGCCTCCTGCTTCCGTGGTTCGGGTCTTCCAGTGATGCGGCCTGAAAGGCTCGCTCCAGGGAGCACACCGCGTCTTTCTCTTCGCAGGGCACCATGATGACTCCGCCACTTCCTGGCATCTTGAGGACGTTGTAGCCATGGTGAGTCACGGCCATAAACTTGGCCAGCGACCCGAGGATGACGTTGTACGGCAGGCGAATGTGGGCGACGTCGAAGTCGATGAGCTCTGTGCGGTAGTTGTCACGTGTCCCGAAGGTGACAGGGAGGCGAACCTGCCCAATCGGGACCATGGAGCCGTCGGTGACTCCGGAGAAAGGCTTGGTTGGCTGAAGCTGATTGTAGGGCACTTGAAGATTGTTGAATGTTTCCACGGACAGGACGTTGAGCCCTACCCCGCCATCGATGAGGGTCCTGGTGACTAGCACGTTGCTGATGATTGGGGAACAGAGCATCGGGAGGACTCCGTCTGTGGCCGCGCACTTGAGCTGATCCGCTGAGCTGAACGTAATGGCGCACGCCGACCACCTGAGAGGGCGCGTGGCCTCGAGCTTGGGGAGGACTGCATTTACTTCGCCGGCGAACTGCTTGAAGATGCGTTGAGAGGCTAGGGCTTGAGCTCTTCCCAGGATGCAGGCAATCACACGTGGCTCCTGGAAGCCCCCAGCCCCCTCGTCCTGATGGCGGTCCTCGTTTCTTCTTGGCAGCGGCGGCAGCGGAGGGAGGCCTGCGTTGCCTTGCGGGCGATCCTCGCGAGGCTGATCCCTCAAGCTTCCCTCATGAGGCGGGTCCTGCGAGCGGTCCTCGCGAGGTTGGTCACGCCACCCTTTGCAAGGGCCGTGGTCTTCCCAGTGTCCCGCGTTCCTTCCTCCTCCTCGGCCATAGCCCCGGTCGCTGCAGTCAGGGCGTCAGCCGATCCTTCCTTCTCGCACGGCTCCGAGCTCTTGACATTCGTTGGTGTTGTGGGTGTGGAGGTCGTGGTACACACAGTACCGACTGCCTTTGGAAGATTCGGGCAGATCTCTGCCCTGCTTGGTGTCTGGTTCTGCCGCGAGCACGACAGCCCCCTTGCGCTTCACATCCTTGGCCTTGGGTTTCTTCTCTTCTGGATCTGCGTCAGGCAGCTCGAGGAGGGAGAGGCGCCCTTCCTCAGCCCTAGCGCACTTGGTCGCCAGGTTGAACAGCTCCAGAGAGGTGCACAGTTCTTCATGCATCGCCAACTCCTCCTTCATCTTGACGTCGCGCACGCCATCGGAGAAGGCCGAGATGATGGCCTCCTCGGTCACCTTGGGAATCTTGAGTCGTGCGTTGTTGAAGTGCTGGATGTACTTCTGCAGGGTCTCCCCTGGCTGCTGCTTGATGTGGCGCATGTCGCTCATGGCGGGTGGCCGGTCGCGAGTACCTTGGAAGTTGGCGATGAAGTGGGTGCGCATCTCATCCCTGGAGGAGATCGTGCCGGGGGCCAAGTTGAGGAGCCAGGTGCGGGCCCCGTACTTGAGCGCCATGGGAAACCAGTTCGCCATGACCTTCTCATCTCCGTTGGCGGCTTCGATGCCCAGCTCATAGAGCTGGAGGAACTCGGTGGGGTCGGCCATGCCGTCGTAGCGAGGAGGCAGGTCTGGCTTGAACTTGTTGGGCCATGCAACGTTGCGCAGCTCGGTGGTGAAGGCACGGCAGCCTGCTGTGGCTACGGGAGGCCTTGGGTGATGAAGAGCTTGGTCTTGCAGGTCCCCACGCGCTGCAGCTGGGAGCAGCGCGGTGTCTTGACGCACGGGAGCGGGAGCGTGGTCGCGATGAGCCGGAGCAGGGAGCACTCGGGCAGATTCTTGCGGGCGAGGGACTTCTTGGCAGCTCTGCTCTTGCCGCGCTGGTGCCTGACGGAGCGGGTTCCACCCAGGGGCCACACGCCTTGGGGCCAGGGCGCCTTCTTGAGGAGGAGGCGGCTGGGGCGCCCCCGGAGCTTCATCGCCCGCGCAGGGCGGGGTGCGGTGCAGTGGGACGGACGATGCAGGAGAGCCCCCTGCGGCACGGACAAGCTCGGCGACGCGGTCGAGCCATTCTTCGTAGACATCGTCGATGGGAAGGTAGCGCAGGAGCTCGTTTGCCACGATGAGTGTGGCTCGAGCCTCCATGGGTGCGCGGAACGCACGAGATGAAGAACCCGCTGGGGTGAATGAGGGGGTAGCAGTGCGGACATCTTGCCTCACGGAGGGATGCTGGGATGATGCTTGCTGCTCGTTCCCCGCCGGGCCGGTGGCGGCGTTGATGGCGGGTGAAGGGGAGCGACGAGGGCGCCCGCCGACGGGAGCCGTCTGGGCGACACAGGAAGCGAGAGCGGCTCGGCGCTCGGTGTGGGCCCGATGAGCGTCAGACATGGATGCGATGGTCGGAGAAGAATAGGGCAACGGAAGACGAATTCCGGCGCACCCCTACCTGGCACGCCAAATGTCGGATTTCAGGTTCCGGCAGACCCTTAAGGTTCGAACACTGGGGTGCGTGCGGAGATTTTGCCCTCTACCTACCTGCTTCTCGCTGACTCGCTAGGATCTAAACTACGGAAAGAACAACACAAGAGACACAGAGTTTATACTAGTTCAGGCCACGATGCGGTGTAATACTCTACTCCAGTGTCTGGTGTGGTGGATTGCCTCTTGGGCTGATGATGAACAATACAAGGGAGAACAGCCTCGCGAGGGTCTGTTCTTGACAGGTGCGATGAACTGCTAGGAGGAGTTCGGTCGCTCTCTCTACTGGTTGCTCTCTAGATGCTGATCAAGATCTTCTCTCCCCCCAGATCTCCCTACCCCGGGGGTGGCTAGTCCTATTTATAGGAAAAGGCCCTGGGCCTCTTCCCAAATATTGAGCGGGAAGGGCGCCAACAATTGGCCATTTTGAAGGGGAACATCTGGTACACTTATCTTGACTAAAGTTGGTCCTCGCCTGTCAAAGGCTCTGGTGGTGACGCCGGCTTGGGCTCCACGATGACCTCCATCCTGCCGTTAGGCTGGTCTTGGTCTCGTTGCACCAAAATGGGTGCCTTTGCTTGATGCTCTCGCCTGCGCTTGCTCCCTTTGCACCAAAGAGGAATGGAGGATACTACGCGGGCTGGCGCCCGCCTGGCGCCCTTGGTCTTCATGGCTTGCGTCATGGGTACCTCGTGAGGTACCCCGCCTTGATCTCTCCGCCTACTCACAAACCAGCCTGATGAGGCCGCGCTTGAGGAAGCTCCCCGTCGTTCCCCCCGCGAGGCTTGGCCCCTCGCGAGGGTCTTGAGCTCGTGTTGATGAAGATGGGCCGTGCTGGGCCCCCCTTTGAGCCATGCCGCAGGCCGCAGGCAGGCAAGCCTGGGGACCCCCGTTCCCAGAACGCCGACAAGTGAGAAGATGGCTGTTGTGGCCGAGCTCCACAGGCTGTCCGGTCTTGCAATGCGGTCTGTAATAGACCATCTATGGCCAAAGGGGCCTAAGCCGGACAATTATTTTGGTTTGGTGCAACAATTCCTTGGTGCCGTAGCGCGGATCGATGCCATGAAGAGGTCAGCGTGCATAGAGGGTGCACGGATGGCTCTTGCCCGTGTTAAAGCATACTGGACAGTTATGGAGGCCACCATCGTTGCGACTCAGAATCCGGCGGGCGGCCAGGATCCGGTCGAGCACATCTTGGGGCAAGTAGTAGAAGGTGCTCGCTTAATAGAGGCTTAGTGCTCGAAGAATGTCATGTTCGAGTGACAAATAGTAAAACAATGTTATTTTGATTATGGAGGCTATATTTATAGTTTTTGCCCGAAAGTATTGTTGGGCCTCCTGTGCGGCCGTTTTTATGTATATGTGTAATCTGAAAGTTAGCAGTCGTTGGCTTCAGCCCCCACACATACAATCCGGGGGTGTTCGTGGAAAATATGCGTAATCACACTTGATCCAACGTCTTGGTCCATTAAGGAGGTGATCGCACGTCGAACTAGGCAACCGGACTATATAGCTGTAACACTTTCACTTAGCCACAGGAGTTTGACGGTGGGGCTACTATGTAGCCCCTGTTACCTTTGCATGCATCCGTATACGGGCGCGTGTGTACATGACCGGGAAACGGTCCTTCGTTAATGCGGAGGAATCCTAGAGATTTCGATAAGTCTTCAAGTGGTTCAACAGTCTCTCGGTATATCATGACAGTCAGTTTTCGGCTTTCTCTACTGAGGTGCTCATCCGGAATAACCAGGGCACAATCGCAGTAGTTCTCCTTTGGCCGCCTTAGCCGATAAGAACGGAACGTAAGGCGGCGAACCCAGCAGCCGGGCAAACCCAACATTTGACCAAAGACATGATTCGGAGCTGATGCATATAAGGCCAAACTCGCGACGCCGAACACTCCCGAAGGTATTCGGACTTTATAATGCTTTCTGGGCTGAGTAACACCCTTTATTATGAACTCCGTATTCCCAGGTACGTGGATTAGTCTGTCGTGGCGAAATGCCAATAACGGCAGTATCCTCTGTGGGTGTAATACCCATGGGATGTGTAAGCAACAAGAGACAATAAAGAAGGTTTACACAGGGGCTTAATCTAAAGAGAAACCTTTGAGTGGGGCCCTGCTGCATGTCTGCGCCTTTGTCCCCGTTGTGACGTGTCCTAGGAGGGTGTCGCACGAATGGTGTCTCTAAAAAGAAAAACTCATGTAGAAGAGTATGAAGTAAGCGTGCGAAAAGTTGGCTATCACTAATGGATAGTAAAAGTGTAAGACATTGGCCTGTTAATAAGGCCATGCTGAGAATTGGGCTTTATTAATTATCTATAGCCCCTGGTGTCCTCTATGGTATTACATGTGGTGCATAGATCAGGTTGATCTGGGCTGCCGGACTCGTCTAACCGTGTCTGTGGTCTTAACGACCAATCATGCTTTCTGGTATTAGAGGCCGCTTAGAGTCCGGCTGCTGGAGCCTTCGCGTATCCCTCCATGCGTAAAGAACGCTCTGTGTTTCCGTTAACGATGAGGACGCCACGTGGACCGGGCATTTTGAGTTTAAGGTATACATAATGCGGTACTGCGTTGAAGCGGGCGAAGGCCGTTCTCCCAAGCAATGCATGATAGCTGCTTTGGAGGGGGGCGATGGTGAAGAGTAGTGCTTCGCTTTTGGAGTTGCCTCGGGAACCGAATGTTACCTCCAGTATGAGGGAGCCCCTGTCGTAGGCTTCAACGCCTGGTATCACCCTTTCAAAGGTGGTGTTACTTAGGTTGATTCTGGATGGGTCTATCCCCATCCCGCGGACAGTGTCCTGGTATATTAGATTAAGACTGCTGCCGCCGTCCATGAGGACGTGAGTAAGATGGTATCCATCTATTATTGGGTCGAGCACCAAGGCATCTGATCCTCCGTGCCGAATACTGGTCGGGCAGTTGTGACACCCCAAAATTTTGGCCTTGTTTTATTAAATTATTTTTTTAGGAATTAAAACTTTGGATTTCTGAGCTCCATTTTGATTTTTTTAAATCATTTCCTTCCCTGTTATGATGAGTTTTTCCCAAAGAGAAAACTTTTCAAATATGTTATTGGACTTGTTTAACCTCTCAAGAAAAACTTTCCTTTTATCAGTATAACTAATTAACTAACTTAATTGCTTGATCTTTACTTTCTTGAAAATAGTTTTTTCAAGGTTAAATGGCCATATTTGAACTACAACCATTTGATAGATTCACTTAAAATTTCCACAAAAATTTGGAGATGTCATGTGATGTTTTTAAATCACTTTTATGCAAAAATATATTTCATTCACTAAATATTTTGAGCCCTACTCTCAATTTTTCTTCTCTGGTCCAGAGTGCATTTTGCACTACAACCTATTTGAGTATTCATTTAAAACTTCTACCAAAATTAAGGGAGGTCAGTAGGAGCCTGTTATCCCTCTTTGTGCAAAAAACTAATTATGTTCTTTGAAAAATTTGAGTGAATCAACCTCATTTCCATTCAGGACCAACTTGAGGATTTGTACAGCAACCACCATTTTAGTTGCTCCTATACCCTTAACTATTTCTCCTACTTGTAGTCCCCCATGTTAAACCCTTAAGTCCAGGAGCATGCACCATTTAGATCATTTTTGGTTCATGGAATAATGTCATTTATTTCCTGTCCAGAATTGAAGTTTTGTAAAACTTGCACTAACAAGTTTCTTCTTTTGTCCAACTAACATCACCACTCTCTCTTTCATCCACAGAGACACTGATCTGGAGATTTTGGCCACTCCAAGAAATGCCTAAGTGCCCTTGGCATTTTGTCAAACACCTGGTGTGCATGGCCAGTTTTGACATGATTTTGTCTTTGCATTGTGACCTTGAACCTTGGATCATACCAGCTTGTCCAATGGTTTTGCCTTAGACTATAACCCCACCCTGCTAAATCCCAGCTCCAACCAAGCGCTCTGGAGTGCCATGGCATTTCGTCGAGCACATTCAGTGCGTGCACTGGACGCGCCCAGAGCGCGCGTATTGCAGCCACGCGGCCGAGCCGACACGCTGGCCCCCACGGCTTTGGCCCGCTCTGCAGAACCTCGCCACGCGCTCCCCGCCTCGCAGCATCGCGCCAAACCACCCTGGCACGCTACAGCGCCGCCGCCAGGGCGTTCTTGGCGGCACTCCGGCGTCGGCAGTGCGCCTCTGCCACGGGCAGCGCCGCCCAAGCCTCGCCCGCTCGCCACCTGGCCCCTGGAGCAGTGCGAGCTCATCCACAAGGGTGTCGCCTAGCTCTCGTCGCCGCCACGTTCCCCTGCAGCTACAGAACGGCGGTTCGCCGGCCGCCCTTATCCACCGCCGCGGAACCGACCTCGTCGCACTATAAATGGACACCCCGAGCCCCTCTGAGCACGCACGCGACCTCATGCTACCCCCATGGCGCTCCCCTGCCTCGCATTCGACCCGGGGAGGTCTCCTTCCTCGTCTCCGGCAACTCCTGCCGCCGCCACCGCCCCGGCCAATCCGGCACCTCCAGTACCTCCCCCTCTCCGTTCTCTTCACCAGGAACCTTCTCATCCTCCTGTGAACTCGTTCCCCTGCTTGATTTTGATCGGGAGCCATCGCCTCCACAAAATCACTTTGCTCCCGAAGCTCCCTCCGCCGCGAAGCTCACCGCCGACGACTTCTTCCACCCCTGTCGACCCAACGACCACCGAGAAGACCGCCGCAGTCTCGCGGATCCATCCAGACCCTCTGGAACCCGCGGGGAGCCACCGTTCGCCGGCGGCGATCGCCGTGGCCTCGCCTCCGTTCGGGCAGAGGAAGAGGAGGGAGGGATAGACTGGTCAAACCTGACCAGTGGGCCCCTTGGACCCACTGTCAGTGACCCTGCGCCTATCCACGTCGGTTAAGTGAAGGCGTATTAACCCCAGTACGCTTTCCCCGCTCCGAAAACGTATTCCCTTCCGAAACGTTTTCTTTTCTGTTTTATTTTAAAAACAGATTTTGACCAGAACTTTGACTGGCTATAACTTTTTAAATATAAGTCCAAATGAGTTGATTCTTTTTCCTACCTTCTTCAAATTTGATCTAGTTTATTTTAAGATTTATTTAAAAAAATTTCAAACAACTTTTTGGTTCTGTTTTTGAAATATGTGTTAATTCAAATATATTTTTCAAATAGGATTTTGGGGAAAGAGAAGAAAACTTTCAAAAGTTTGGAGAGCACCCTGCCTTTCCACACGTTGAAGGCAAGCATTCTGAACCCCGGCATAATAATTTTTGGAGTAATCATTGATGCATTTATAACACCACCGCTTTTCGAAGGACTTGTTATTTCATGTGATATGATCATATGCATGGGTGCATGTTATTGTTTTCCATGCTGTTGGAAAAGAACACACTTGTGATGATCATCATCCTCATGTGCCTTGCATGCATACCGGTAGGAACCGGGAAAACCTCTGCCTTGGGTAGGCATGAGTTTGTCGCCGGTCACCGTCGGGACGGTTATGTCCGGTATGGCATGGTAAGATATAATGAGTGTTGATTGTATTGGTTGAAATATATTCGTTATACTAATCATGCAGGGAATACTTAAACCTCCTGAGTCGACCGTAGATCGAGTCTTATTCCAGTAACCCCCATACTTGTTTCGTACTACCACTCGTCTCTACAGCAAGTAGAGTACGGTTCAGTAAGTTGTCAACCTCTTTCTAGCACACACCATACAGAGAGGCCATGGTGGAAGATACTGGTTGTAACTGGTAGGCAGGCCACCTGGTCCGGGAGCATGGGTGTTTCCGGTTGGGACCGAGAGGGGAGGCCACCCCTTAGAGCGCGCGATATAAATTTGATCCCATGCTACGCGAGGTTGTAGCCTCCCCACTTAGAGTTTGCTTAACAGGTGTCGTGGGTGATTCCAGACACGTGTGTGATAAGCTGGTGTGTGCAAGTTAGGTGTGTTTTCAACAAAAAGACCGTAGATGGAATTAGTCCCGATGGACTAAAGAAATCCGTTACTCGTGGGTAAAGAGTACACCCTCTGCAGAGAATAAACTTATTCGAATAGCCGTGTCCATGGTTAAGAATTACAGTCTGGGATGGGTCAAGTATCGGTCTTAGTGTCGGTCTTCGGAGGTGAAACTATTAATCCAGAAATGGAATTACTACTTGTGACTGGTGATAACTATGATTATTATTATTTGACTAACCCATGATATTGTTGTTATTATCGTGTATCTCTGGGATAGTTTTACCTCCGGGATATTCACTTTGATTGTTTCTTTTAAAGCCCTTTATGAGGCGTCGCCCAGACGCCCGACTGTGGCATTTCTTTTAAAGCCCTTTATGAGGCGTCGCTCAGACGCCCGACTGTGGCATTTCTTTTAAAGCCCTTTATGAGGCGTCGCCCAGACGCCCGACTGTGGCATTTCTTTTAAAGCCCTTTATGAGGCGTCGCTCAGACGCCCGACTGTGGCATTTTTTTAAAGCCCTTTATGTGGCGTCGCTCAGACGCCCGACTGTGGCATTACTTGTTATTTATTTCATAAATTTCTTTTATACTATCAGGTTATTGCAATTTTATAAATAGCTTGCTTGCACGCATCCGAGAGTTACTTATCTTTTGTGGCCGACGTCATGAGCATAAAAATATTTTTCAGCACATCATTGTTATATTATACCTGTGTTCATAATGTTTGCGAGTACATTCAAAGTACTCACTGGCTTGTCCCTGGCTATTGTCTTGGCCAGATTTTCCTGCACGGAGAGGAGCGACGCGATGCCAGCCCCGGAACCCACGCAATGGAGATAGCAGCCTCGCGAAGATAGGAATTTAACCTGGTCAGCTGTTCCCGTGGGGAATGGAGTCCCATAGACACAGATGTTTCACAACCCGCTTCCGCCATCAATCACTAGAAACCATTGGTTGTACCCACAGGCCAGAATGGTCTTGTACTACATATTCTGTATTTGGCTTGGAATTTCTGTATCAAGTTGGAGCCTCATCAGCTAACAGTAATCCTGGGGCTGATGAGAACGACAGTCTTTTCTGGAAATTTATTACCCAGAAAACCCGGTCGTGACAGGCTTGGTATCAGAGCCAGGCTGACCATTGGCTAATCCTATCCTAGCCAGGTCAATAAACTTAGGCAAACCAACCCACTAGACCATAGCCAAACACCAGCCAAGCTTCTCGTGCAAGATAGCCACACAGTGACCCAACACCTTTTGGCAGTCGGTGCCCAACCTATCAACCTAACCTGTCACTCATGCGCCAGTGACCGGCCCCTAAATAGTCTTTTCTCGCAAGCGTGCGAAGGAAGATTCCGTCCCCTTTTCCCTATAAAAAGGGCGCGCTAGCCTCAACCCAGCACAGCACAGCCGCTACCCCCCAAACCGAGCCACAATGCCTGGACCTATAGTGCACAACGAAACCACAGCAACCAACCTTGGAGGTTTTGTGACCATCCTCGCAAACCTCACCCGTCGTGCCTACGCGTTAGAGGAGCCACCAGAATATGTTGTGTATCAAGGACCCATGAGCGGTGAAGACCGCCAATTCTGGGCCACTGTGCACATTTACGGTAGGGGTCTAGCACCCGAGCGCCCCTACCGGTTCACCGGAAGAACAACTTCCTTTGAGCCACAAGCCATCCAGCTAGCCGCTCGAGAGGCTATAGTTCATCTCAGGCACTTGTCGCCCAGAGTTAACTGTCGCTCGTTCCACTACTACCCCAGACGAGAAGGGTATGGTAGACCACCCCAAGTCGCCAATGGAGACCACGAGACGGACCCCGCATTGTTGCACCTAGTGCGCTATGTAAGTGCACTAGAGGCACTGTTCGACCAGATCACCATTGATCTAATAGCAGCTCGTGGAGAGCTGGTTCGTCGAGCCCCGGCGAGAGAAGAAAACGAGCCCAACACCAACAACCCGGTCGTGCTGTTTGGACAACCGATCGAGACCCCGAGATCTGCCCCAGCCATCGGCCAAGGTGCTGCGATAACCCCAGAAGTGCTTCGTAGCATATTGGGAGCACACTCCAACGGGGTTGTGGCCAACAATCCCCGCAATGGTCATTCTCACTACCCCGACCCTGCAGTTCCTCCGCCATCTCCGACTAATCCCGGCAGAGAGACACGTGGAGAAGCCTCGACATCCGCCAGGCACGCCCGTTTAGACATAAACGAGGTAGACTGAGCCGTATGAGTAGTACCAAGTTTCAATGTATCCTCGCTTTGTAATCATGCGACCGCATATATTAACGCAGCCTGTCTTTGTGCCTCTGTTTTAATAATAGCCTTGCATGTTTGGTCAGCGCATAGCTGCATATTCTTCCGGGCACAACTACCAAAACCAGCCCGACAACAACCACAGTAACACATCTCTTTATGAGATATGTGTATCTCTGACACTGACCTGACCTTTGGAGCCAAACTGGCAAATTTATTACTTTTCGCCACGGTAAAACGATCCGGCTCCTTTGCTATATAAAGGCCACCTTGTGACCTTACCCAGCAACCCTCACTTTGCGCACAACACTCACGCTTCTTCCTGTCATGCCGAACCCCAGCATTCATCTGAGAACCCCAGATGCAACCCCAGGTAGCTTTGTCAAATTATTGTGGGATTTTACCCGCAGTACCATGGGTTCTACCCAGCCACCCCAGTACGAGCTGTTCAAATCAAGGATCACCCCATCCACCTCGGAATATTGGGCAGCAGTACACATTCCTCCTGTAGACCCCAACCAAGATCCAATAGAAGTTTCCTTCGTGGGGAAATCTATGCCAACCCCACACTTGGCCATAGAAGCTGCTGCGAAAGAAGCGATTGCTCGTCTTCGATCCGCAGTACCCTATGCCCGCGAACGAGGATATTATTACTTTCCAAGTCGTGCAGCACCCGGAGAAATAACGTCTTTTCCCGGTGGGCGGATTGAGAGAGACCCAGTTCTGGCCAACCTTATCCAGTACATCATTGCTCAAGAGCATTTAAACCAGCGAGTGATGGATTATCTCCAGAGCCTCGCAGATTTAAATCCTCAGATTGCCATCGGCAGACCACTGAGACCCGACCCGGAGAGACGCATTCATCGACTGGTCAATCCACTTCCTCCAATAGAAGAGGAGTGTATTCCTTTACCAGAGACATTTTATCAGGACCCCGTCCAGTTACCGTTTTCATTTTAGACGTCACTATTGTATTTGTTCCTTGCAGCATTTATTTATGTATGTGACTTATGCGTGATACCCTGAGTTTGTACGGCAAGTTAATTATTTGGCTTCTGCTCATGTGTGTAGTTTTGTTGTGGTTTACGCTCCTTTAAAGTAACTGTTTTCCCCTCGCGAAACCCTGGAGTGAGATTTTCTTTTCTCTGAGTTGCTACATCTACACTTTCTCACGGCGTGGATTATTTAATTTCACTCAGCACCACGAGCAGACTCACAGCCATAATCATACGGACACATACACTGTTTGCAAAACTTTGCAACGGTGTTACATCCAGCTAATCACCCCCTAACAACAGTAAGCACCCGGCATACTTCATCTACTCCTCATGATCACCATCACGGAGAGCCAACACCCGAGCCGCAGCATCGCGATACTCGTCGAAGATCATCGCGCACAGGAGCACAGAGAGCCCCAGCAGTGTCGCCAGCCCTCCGCATATCAGGATCACAAACCAGTCCGGCATCGCCTCCGCCATTAGAGCCTCGACCGAGCTTCTGTAAGCAGTAGCGGAGAAATAAGGAGGAGGAGAAGTGAGGCCAGGTGTAAGGAGGAAGAGAGAGGCACCCCGGCCGTTTTTATAGCTCGAGCTCGGTGTACGGTGGGCGAAGTCCACCAACGCCGCTCGTCGCCGATCGCCGGTGTTCGGAGTCGAATCCACGAGCAGTGCCGATAGCGCACTGGCCCGCGAGGTGAGTGCACGCTGCACCAGCAGCTAGCACGCCGCGCACTACCACGGTACGGCCTAGATGCCCTACACACTAGGCGTCGCCGGTGGAGAAAGCGCGCGGGAGAGAGGAGGAAGAAAGGTCCAGAGGGAGAAGAAGAGGAGACTGACAGTGGACCCCGGGTCCACCTGTCAGCCAGAGAGAGCACTATGCTCTCGGGTGCGATCAGCGTATATCTAAATTTAGGAGTTATCCTAAATTTATATCCAGCGTAGAAATCGCCCGTTTTTGTCTCGGACCGTAGACTTTTCCGCGCAGCACCAGTTTTCACACGGTGGTTTTTCACCACTTATTGCCCTCTCACTGTAGCTACATCTTTATTGCGTAAATATTCTCTTAACACCGCTTTCAGCAAATCTCGAGGACGAGATTTTTCTTAAGGGGGATAGTATTGTGACACCCCAAAATTTTGGCCTTGTTTTATTAAATTATTTTTTTCCAGGAATTAAAACTTTGGATTTCTGAGCTCCATTTTGATTTTTTTTAAATCATTTCCTTCCCTGTTATGATGAGTTTTTCCCAAAGAGAAAACTTTTCAAATATGTTATTGGACTTGTTTAACCTCTCAAGAAAAACTTTCCTTTTATCAGTATAACTAATTAACTAACTTAATTGCTTGATCTTTACTTTCTTGAAAATAGTTTTTTCAAGGTTAAATGGCCATATTTGAACTACAACCATTTGATAGATTCACTTAAAATTTCCACAAAAATTTGGAGATGTCATGTGATGTTTTTAAATCACTTTTATGCAAAAATATATTTCATTCACTAAATATTTTGAGCCCTACTCTCAATTTTTCTTCTCTGGTCCAGAGTGCATTTTGCACTACAACCTATTTGAGTATTCATTTAAAACTTCTACCAAAATTAAGGGAGGTCAGTAGGAGCCTGTTATCCCTCTTTGTGCAAAAAACTAATTATGTTCTTTGAAAAATTTGAGTGAATCAACCTCATTTCCATTCAGGACCAACTTGAGGATTTGTACAGCAACCACCATTTTAGTTGCTCCTATACCCTTAACTATTTCTCCTACTTGTAGTCCCCCATGTTAAACCCTTAAGTCCAGGAGCATGCACCATTTAGATCATTTTTGGTTCATGGAATAATGTCATTTATTTCCTGTCCAGAATTGAAGTTTTGTAAAACTTGCACTAACAAGTTTCTTCTTTTGTCCAACTAACATCACCACTCTCTCTTTCATCCACAGAGACACTGATCTGGAGATTTTGGCCACTCCAAGAAATGCCTAAGTGCCCTTGGCATTTTGTCAAACACCTGGTGTGCATGGCCAGTTTTGACATGATTTTGTCTTTGCATTGTGACCTTGAACCTTGGATCATACCAGCTTGTCCAATGGTTTTGCCTTAGACTATAACCCCACCCTGCTAAATCCCAGCTCCAACCAAGCGCTCTGGAGTGCCATGGCATTTCGTCGAGCACATTCAGTGCGTGCACTGGACGCGCCCAGAGCGCGCGTATTGCAGCCACGCGGCCGAGCCGACACGCTGGCCCCCACGGCTTTGGCCCGCTCTGCAGAACCTCGCCACGCGCTCCCCGCCTCGCAGCATCGCGCCAAACCACCCTGGCACGCTACAGCGCCGCCGCCAGGGCGTTCTTGGCGGCACTCCGGCGTCGGCAGTGCGCCTCTGCCACGGGCAGCGCCGCCCAAGCCTCGCCCGCTCGCCACCTGGCCCCTGGAGCAGTGCGAGCTCATCCACAAGGGTGTCGCCTAGCTCTCGTCGCCGCCACGTTCCCCTGCAGCTACAGAACGGCGGTTCGCCGGCCGCCCTTATCCACCGCCGCGGAACCGACCTCGTCGCACTATAAATGGACACCCCGAGCCCCTCTGAGCACGCACGCGACCTCATGCTACCCCCATGGCGCTCCCCTGCCTCGCATTCGACCCGGGGAGGTCTCCTTCCTCGTCTCCGGCAACTCCTGCCGCCGCCACCGCCCCGGCCAATCCGGCACCTCCAGTACCTCCCCCTCTCCGTTCTCTTCACCAGGAACCTTCTCATCCTCCTGTGAACTCGTTCCCCTGCTTGATTTTGATCGGGAGCCATCGCCTCCACAAAATCACTTTGCTCCCGAAGCTCCCTCCGCCGCGAAGCTCACCGCCGACGACTTCTTCCACCCCTGTCGACCCAACGACCACCGAGAAGACCGCCGCAGTCTCGCGGATCCATCCAGACCCTCTGGAACCCGCGGGGAGCCACCGTTCGCCGGCGGCGATCGCCGTGGCCTCGCCTCCGTTCGGGCAGAGGAAGAGGAGGGAGGGATAGACTGGTCAAACCTGACCAGTGGGCCCCTTGGACCCACTGTCAGTGACCCTGCGCCTATCCACGTCGGTTAAGTGAAGGCGTATTAACCCCAGTACGCTTTCCCCGCTCCGAAAACGTATTCCCTTCCGAAACGTTTTCTTTTCTGTTTTATTTTAAAAACAGATTTTGACCAGAACTTTGACTGGCTATAACTTTTTAAATATAAGTCCAAATGAGTTGATTCTTTTTCCTACCTTCTTCAAATTTGATCTAGTTTATTTTAAGATTTATTTAAAAAAATTTCAAACAACTTTTTGGTTCTGTTTTTGAAATATGTGTTAATTCAAATATATTTTTCAAATAGGATTTTGGGGAAAGAGAAGAAAACTTTCAAAAGTTTGGAGAGCACCCTGCCTTTCCACACGTTGAAGGCAAGCATTCTGAACCCCGGCATAATAATTTTTGGAGTAATCATTGATGCATTTATAACACCACCGCTTTTCGAAGGACTTGTTATTTCATGTGATATGATCATATGCATGGGTGCATGTTATTGTTTTCCATGCTGTTGGAAAAGAACACACTTGTGATGATCATCATCCTCATGTGCCTTGCATGCATACCGGTAGGAACCGGGAAAACCTCTGCCTTGGGTAGGCATGAGTTTGTCGCCGGTCACCGTCGGGACGGTTATGTCCGGTATGGCATGGTAAGATATAATGAGTGTTGATTGTATTGGTTGAAATATATTCGTTATACTAATCATGCAGGGAATACTTAAACCTCCTGAGTCGACCGTAGATCGAGTCTTATTCCAGTAACCCCCATACTTGTTTCGTACTACCACTCGTCTCTACAGCAAGTAGAGTACGGTTCAGTAAGTTGTCAACCTCTTTCTAGCACACACCGTACAGAGAGGCCATGGTGGAAGATACTGGTTGTAACTGGTAGGCAGGCCACCTGGTCCGGGAGCATGGGTGTTTCCGGTTGGGACCGAGAGGGGAGGCCACCCCTTAGAGCGCGCGATATAAATTTGATCCCATGCTACGCGAGGTTGTAGCCTCCCCACTTAGAGTTTGCTTAACAGGTGTCGTGGGTGATTCCAGACACGTGTGTAATAAGCTGGTGTGTGCAAGTTAGGTGTGTTCTCAACAAAAAGACCGTAGATGGAATTAGTCCCGATGGACTAAAGAAATCCGTTACTCGTGGGTAAAGAGTACACCCTCTGCAGAGAATAAACTTATTCGAATAGCCGTGTCCATGGTTAAGGATTACAGTCTGGGATGGGTCAAGTATCGGTCTTAGTGTCGGTCTTCGGAGGTGAAACTATTAATCCAGAAATGGAATTACTACTTGTGACTGGTGATAACTATGATTATTATTATTTGACTAACCCATGATATTGTTGTTATTATCGTGTATCTCTGGGATAGTTCTACCTCCGGGATATTCACTTTGATTGTTTCTTTTAAAGCCCTTTATGAGGCGTCGCCCAGACGCCCGACTGTGGCATTTCTTTTAAAGCCCTTTATGAGGCGTCGCCCAGACGCCCGACTGTGGCATTTCTTTTAAAGCCCTTTATGAGGCGTCGCCCAGACGCCCGACTGTGGCATTTCTTTTAAAGCACTTTATGAGGCGTCGCCTAGACGCCCGACTGTGGCATTTTTTTTAAGCCCTTTATGTGGCGTCGCTCAGACGCCCGACTGTGGCATTACTTGTTATTTATTTCATAAATTTCTTTTATACTATCAGGTTTTTGCAATTTTATAAATAGCTTGCTTGCACGCATCCGAGAGTTACTTATATTTTGTGGCCGACGTCATGAGCATAAAAATATTTTTCAGCACATCATTGTTATATTATACCTGTGTTCATAATGTTTGCGAGTACATTCAAAGTACTCACTGGCTTGTCCCTGGCTATTGTCTTGGCCAGATTTTCCTGCACGGAGAGGAGCGACGCGATGCCAGCCCCGGAACCCACGCAATGGAGATAGCAGCCTCGCGAAGATAGGAATTTAACCTGGTCAGCTGTTCCCGTGGGGAATGGAGTCCCATAGACACAGATGTTTCACAACCCGCTTCCGCCATCAATCACTAGAAACCATTGGTTGTACCCACAGGCCAGAATGGTCTTGTACTACATATTCTGTATTTGGCTTGGAATTTCTGTATCAAGTTGGAGCCTCATCAGCTAACAGTAATCCTGGGGCTGATGAGAACGACAGTCTTTTCTGGAAATTTATTACCCAGAAAACCCGGTCGTGACAGCAGTCCCTGTGATCGAAAGTGATCGGGCAAGCCGACCAGTGGTTAAGTTTGGGTGCGACGGGCTCTATAGCGTATGCGTCTCTGAGCGTGCATTCGCGCCTTCTCGCGTGGATCATGTTTACCGTTTTTACCTCTGGGGGGAATTTTTTTTGTCCCCCAGTGTTCGGCTGGCGAGGCTCATCTTCGTCTTCACTTGGTGTTTCTCTCTCCTTGTGTTCGTCATTTAATTTGCCGGCCTGCTTGAAGACCCAACATTCTCTGTGAGTGTGGTTCGCAGGTTTTTCGGGGGTGCCATGAATTTGGCATAGTCTGTCCAGGACTTTGTTCAAGCCGGACGGTCCCTCTTTGCTGCCTTTAAATGGCTTCTTTTGTTGACCGGGTCGAGAGCCCCTGAATCCGGCGTTGACAGTTGTGTTGTCCGGACTTTCTTCCTTGTTTTGATGTTTGTTTTTATTGCACCGTGCCTTCCCATTGCCATCCCTGATTTTGGATGTACTTGGGTCGCTGGTGCCTTTACGGGCCAACCATCTATCTTCGCCTGCGCAAAAGCGGGTAATAAGGCTTGTTGAGGCCGCCATTGTCCTTGGCTTTTCTTGGCCAAGGTGTCTGGCGAGCCACTCGTCTCGGATACTGTGCTTGAAAGCCGCTAGGGCTTCGACATCCGGATAGTCGACGATTTGATTCTTCTTAGTGAGGAATCTGTTCCAAAGCTTGCGGGCAGACTCTCCGGGCTGTTGAATTATGTGACTTAAATCGTTTGCGTCCGGAGGTCGGACATAGGTCCCTTGAAAATTGGCCCTGAAAGCATCCTCGAGTTCTTCCCAACTTCCGATTGAATTTTCGGGGAGGCTTTTCAACCAGTGTCGAGCTGGTCCCTTCAATTTGAGGGGAAGGTATTTGATGGCGTGGAGGTCGTCCCCATGAGCCATGTGGATATGCAGGATAAAATCCTCAATCCAGACCCCGGGGTCCGTTGTTCCGTCATATGCCTCTATGTTCACAGGTTTAAAACCTTGTGGAAATTCGTGGTCCAGTACCTCTTCGGTGAAGCACAGAGGGTGAGCAGCCCCTCTCTATCTGGACCTTTTGTGGCTTGCCTTTGGCTGTTGTTGTGTCCGGTGCTGAGTCCGAACTGGTATCCGATCAGTCTGATCATTTTTTGTGATCATAGTCCTGCGCCGGGGCGTGTCCTCTAGGTCCATAGACGGACATGTTCGCGTCGGCCTTTTTATCCACGAGCTCATGTAAATCGCATGCGGCATCAGTAGTTGTTCTATTGCGGTTACGAAGTAGTTGGTTCGGCCTACTGTCTGTATTGCTCTTTGGTGGAACGACCTCATCGTCAAATTCTGGTAGCAGCTTGCGTTTTGGATAGCTCTTTGTTTGGCGATCGTCGTCGTACTTTTCTGCAGTGTCTAGCACTTTATTCCATCTGCGATTGAGCTTTTCCTGTTCGGCCTTAAGCCTTTGCTTCTGCTTCTTTAGACTTCTCGCAGTGGCCATAAGCCTTCTATGGAGGTTATCTCGTTCCAGGCGTGTTTCCGGGATGATGAATGCATCGTCGTCCGGACTGTGCTCTTGTCCAGGGGCAGTTTGATGAGTTCGTCCCTCGGGATCATTGTGTTCGGGCGTCTGCTCCGAGCTATGTTCGGCATGACCTGGCTCATCCTGCTCCCTTGTTGGGTCCATATGGTCGTTGTTGCCTTCGGAGTTGACTGGGGTCTCCATCTTTCTAGCGTTGTTATCACTATTTTTACTGTTGTTGGACTTGGAGCGGCGTCTGCGCCATCGTTTTGGCTTTTGTCTGGGTGTTTTATCCTCCGGTTTGTCACCGTCGTCTTCTTTAGGCATATCCACCATGTATATATCATATGACGAGGTGGCAGTCCAGTGCCCTGTTGGTTCTGAATCGTCTCCGGCGCCGACGTCCATACCGTCGGTATCATCGGAGTCGAAGTCAAGCATGTCTGATACATCGTCGACAGTGGCTATGAAGTGGGTGGTGGGTGGGCAATGGATTTCTTCGTCGCCTTCCCCTCTAAGCCGTACATAGTTCGGCCAAGAGTCTCCTGACAAAGAGAGATACTTTAATGAGTTCAGCATGTCGCCAAAGGGCAAGTACTGGAAGATATCCGCAGCGGTAAACTCCATTATCGGAGCCCATCCAAATTCGGCGGGCTCGGGGGTGCGCGGACTGGAACCTACAGCTGGACACGAGTCCGGGGGTCCGGTGACACAGGCTTCCTTGGGGGTGAAGCCAGTGCTCGGCTCTACCACCGATGGGTGTGCGGCCTTCGGGGCGTGTTCCATCCACCCGTCCTACATGCATTTAGGTCCGGAGCTCCTACAGGCGCGATATCCCAAGTACTGTCAGACGGCAGGTCTAAGCTGTGCTCGTCGTGACTGTCCGGCGCTCCTGGCTCAGGCCCGAATCTGTTGAAGATCAAGTCTCCGCATATATCGGCTGTGTAGTTCAGGTTTCCAAACCTGACTTGGTGGCCAGGGGCATGGCTGTCGATTTGCTCCAGATGGCCAAGTGAATTGGCCCGCAGTGTGAAGCCGCCGAACACGAAGATCTGTCTGGGGAGAAAAGTCTTACCCTGGACCGTGTTGTTGATGATTGAAGGAGCCATCAAGCCTTGCAGCGACGACACAGAGGAACTCTTAATGAAAGCACCAATGTCAGTGTCAAAACCGGCGGATCTCGGGTAGGGGGTCCCGATCTGTGCATCTAAGGCTAATGGTAACAGGAGGGAAGGGACACGATGTTTTACCCAGGTTTGGGCCCTCTCGATGGAGGTAAAACCCTACTTCCTGCTTGATTGATATTGATGATATGAGTGTTACAAGAGTTGATCTACCACGAGATCGTAGAGGCTAAACCCTAGATGCTAGCCTATGATGATTATGATTGTGTCTCTAAGGACTAAACTCTCTAGTTTATATAGATACCGGAGAGGGCTAGGGTTTACATGGAGTCGGTTACAAAGAAGGAAATATAATATCCGGATCGCCAAGCTTGTCTTCCACGCAAAGGAGAGTCCCATCCGGACACGGGAGGAAGTCTTGAGTCTTGCATCTCCGCGGTCCAACAGTCCGGCCAAAGTATATAGTCCGGTTATCCAGATACCCCCGAATCCAGGACTCCCTCAGTAGCCCCTGAACCAGGCTTCAATGACGATGAGTCCGGTGCACAGTTTTGTCTTCGGCATTGCAAGGCGGGTTCCATCTCCAAATACTCCAAAGTAGTTATCGAACACTTAAATCGTGTCCGGTTCTGCAAGATGATCTTCACATACCACCATAGAGAGCATAGCGCTTCCTAAATCTGATCTGCTGGCAATTTTTGTATGTCGTGCTCCTACATCATGGCCCGGCCCAACACGAACCGGTTTTACATGGCCTGCCTCGATACGCGTTGCGAGGCGGTTTTACTGGCACACCTTGCCAAAGCAGAGACGTGCGAGCAGCCACTTTTGACGGGGGGGAGGCTTGCCTACTCCGCCAGCAACCTTTGTCCAAGCAGAGCTGCCAGGCGGCCTATCAACTACGCTAAAGAGCACGTCTATCGTTGATGAACATCGTGCCCTCATGGGTGCGGTGATTGAAAAGATTCAGTCCGCTGAGAGCGGACTGAATGAATCCTGCCATAGTCTTATAAAGGGCTTTGAGGTATGTTTTTAAGAAACCTTTTGGAGATTGTCATAATATGAGTAGTAGCCCCTGATGCACTGTCCAGCAAAAGAAAGCCGGGCAGGGGATCAAAATTTTCCGCTTTGTAGGAGACTCATTTAATGACGTGTATCCCTTTGTTTGAAAACAGGCGTCTGCAGAGGCGACCGTCACTCATAGTGCGGAGGTGTCTGGACTAAAGCAGCGTCTGGAACGGGCCGAAGAAGAACTTGGCCGCGTGAAGTAGTTGGAGGACAAGCAAGGTATGTCGAATCCTTTTGCTAAGTTGAGCATGAATTAGAAGTTGTGCCTGATGAAAATATTCGTATTGTATGCTCTAGGGGCGAGTGCCAAAATTGAGGCACTAAAGAAGGCTGTGGCCGAAGCCGACAATAAGGCCGCCGCTGAACAGGCTCTTCGTGAGAAGCACGAGGCCAGGGTCATTGAAGCTGAGCGAGAGCTCCAGGAGGCCATGAGGAAAAGCAAGGTCTTGGAGAAGAGTCTAGTAGGGAGAGAATCCGAACTCGCCCAAGCTCTCCAAGCCACAGAGGATGCTCGGGAAGAAGCCCGAGGTGCTCTGAAGGACATTCAGGAGGCCCGGAAGGTTGTGGCTGGTAAGGCCTTTTGTACTCGAGGCCATTTTTGCATAGTAATGGGAGGAACTCTAAGCGACAAGCTGAATTCTTGTTTCTCCAGGGGCGTTTGCGGATCTTCCAAGCAGCATATCAGATCCTGCCCAATTCTACCGGACTGAGGAGAAGAAGTCTGCGGAGAAGCATTTCTGGTCGCAATATTTGGCGCCGAATTATCCGGTGCCCTTTATCGATCAACTGAAGCAGCTGGCCGAACTGCACCAGGCGGCCAAACTAGCCATGAAGGACTTGGTTATCCGGATGTGGCCCGCGGAGCCAATTCCAAGAAGTTACTTTGGACTCATGAAGCGGATTGTTGGTGCCTGCGCTCGGCTCGATGTCATTAAGCGATCGGTCTGCATAGAGGGTGCACGCATGGCGTTTGCCCGTGCGAAGGTGCACTGGGGGAAGCTTGATGCTGAGAAGCTGATGACAGAGGGACCACCAGAGGGCAAGGAGCATCGCAAGCCTGAGTTGTCCTATGAGGGTGTCCTGAAAGGAGCCCGCCTTGTGGCGGATCAGTGTACCAAAGACACTATATTTCCCTGAAGGCAGTCGTGCCATTCTTTGTAATGTGGGATAATGGCACTTTTATTATTTATTGCCTGTTTATGTGAACGTTTGTTCTTCCTCTGTGGCTGTTTAGTGTATATAAATCCTAAGAGTTGGCCAGTCGTCGGCTTCTGTCCCCATGTAAAAAGTACGAGGGTGTTCGGGACATACCTGAACACTCTTTATCCCATTGTTGGGTCCTTTTAAGGAGGTGTTCCTCACCACGAACCAGGCAATCAGACTATAGGGCTTTATCACTCTCACTTAGCCATAGGAATTCGAGTATGGTCGGCGCAGCCCTTGGTGTTTGGAAGACCGTACTAGGGGCTCTATCGGCGCCTGATCGGAAGACCGATCCGTCGCACTTTGCATTTGTAATGGCATTATGGGGAATAAATCTTTAAAGATTTTACAACCTCTCGAACAGCTGACCAGCTCTCGCTGTATCATAACAGTCAGTTTTCGGCTTTCTCTATTAAGGTGCTCGTCCGGAAGAACCAGGACACAATCACAGTAGTTCTCCTAGTGCTACCTTAGCTGATGGAGCGGAACGTAATGTACCAAAACATGGGAGCCAGGCAAACCCAACTAATGACCCAAGACATGATTCAGAGCTGATGCATATAGTGCTATAAGTTCGGGGTGCCGAGCAACCGAAAAGGTGGTCGGACTTTGTTGCCATATCGTGAATACTTATGAAGCCCCTGGCATAGTGGGGCATAACACGAGGCGTGGGTGCCGTTTATGACAGAAAGGCGCCAATGAGGAACGACGGCCGATAAGTGTTATTTAAGTCTAGCATTGAAGTAGAGTGACATGTCTATGCATATGAGTATGGTTTATGATTATAAAAAGAGGTGTTTTTGGCGGAACCTGTCATGGCCGAACTGGAGGAGGCTGTGTGTGAATCTGAAATGTATCTGGACTGCCTCCTTGGGGGGGGGGAGGTTTTACTTATGTGCTCCTGCCTTGTGCGTCCGAGCTGATTCCATGTCGCCAGTCCTGTTCTATGCCAAAGTTAGTCTGTAAAGACAAATGCTTAAAGGCAGCTGCATGTCCTGTGGTTGAACCGCGGGTGCCTGATCGGAGCCTGGTTGAACCAAGCTATCATGCCATAAAGTAGCTCGGACTCCTTAGTTGGTGTCCGGGTAGTTGGCTGCCGAATCAAAATTTGATAAACAGACATGCCTCGCTATTCCAGCTGCCGCATGATTTCTACTCTAAGGGTGGGGTTCGGCCTTGCCCATAATTGTGACTATGTCACGCGGGAATGGCCTAATGTTGTACCCCGTTGAGTCTAGCCAACGTGGTTCATCCCGGTAGTATGTGGTAATTACTGTATAAGGGGACAATGCCGAAGACTTATTCTTCGGCGTGGTATTTGTTTGGTGATCCGAAGACAACCATTAGTATGGTGGGCCAATCAAAACTTGGCCTTTGCACCTGGCATCTTTGAGGTGATGTTTTTTGGAAGTTTTATGCCCGTGGGGGTTCGTGTGAGATGGAGCCCCCAAACTATTGGGTTGGTAGTGAGCACAATAAAATTGCTATGGTTGATGTTGTCCGGACGGTCGATGTGATCAGAGAAGATCGGCCGTATTTTTGTACTGTGGATGATCTTCTTTTGGCTTCGCCATGTTTGATTGGTCTTTCGTTGTTTGAAACCACCTTCAATGTTTCCGGCGCATGACCGGCCAGTGTGTTTTGAGGATCCGGCATTCTCTATTGGTATGCTTGGCCACACTTCTAGGGGTACCATGAATGTCACATGGTTGATCGAGTATGCTGCTTGGGCCGGATGAGCTTGAGCTATTCTTTTTCCGCTGACCGGACTAGGGGCCGCTGAATTCAGCACCAGCTTCCCTGACTTGACGTTTATGACAATTACGCCGAGGCTTAAGGATGCTTCCTCGTGTTTCCTGCATATTGTCCTGGACCGTGGTGGTATACTCGTGTCGGGGTATGTGCCTTAGGTTCTCCTTCTTAGGTTGAGGTAGCGAATTGTGTCGTGTGTGCTCTTTGTCGGGGCAGTAGAGTCCATATTCCTCATTGGCCAGGACCTTGGTCCATCTGTCAGTGAGCAGATCTTGGTCAGCTTTGAGCTGTTGTTGCTTCTTTTGCAGGCTCCTCGCAGTGGCCATATGTAACGCCCCGGTTTCGATGCGCCAGGTGTCTGCCAGTTATTCGCTGTCGTTGCCATGTCATTTGCTTGCGTGTTGCACTTTGCCATGTCATCATATGCATTTTATCATGTCATCATGTGCATTTCATTTTGCATACGTGTTCGTCTCATGCATCCGAGCATTTTCCCCGTTGTCCGTTTTGCAATCCGGCACTCCTATGTCATCCGGCGTTCCCCTTTTCGTCTCCTGTTGTGTTTGGGTGTTAAACATTCTCGAAATGGACCGAGGCTTGTCAAGTGGCCTTGGTATAGCACCAGTAGACCGCCTGTCAAGTTTCGTGCCATTTGGAGGTCGTTTGATACTCCAACGGTTAACCGGGTAACCACAAAAGCCTCTTTGGTGTGCATCCCAACACCCCTTCCATAGTGGCCCAAAACCCGTCTAACTCCCCTCCATGCTCTCGGTCGTTCGATCACGATCGTGTGGGCGAAAACCGCTCCTCATTTGGACTCTCCTAGCTCCCTCTACCTATAAATATGTGTCCCTCCCGGAATTTTCGCGCAGATGAACCCTAGCCCCTTCTCCACTGCGCCGCCGGACATGTCCATCCGTGCCGGACATGTCCGCCGGCCATGTCGCTGCAGCCAATCAGGACGTGCCACGTCATTCCGCCGCCGCCTGCAGCCAACCGTGACGTGCCACGTGTCCCCCTGCCCCCCCTCTCTCTCCTCCCACCGCGCCCCGCCGCCGCGCCCCGCCGGGCCCAGGCGCGGCCTGCCCAGGCCTGCGCGTGCGCCCGCGCCCCGTGCGCCCCGCTGCCTCGCGCCTCCCGCGCAGCCGCCGGGCTCCGCCTCTGGTCGCCGCCGCCCGAGCCCGAGGTAGTGCCGCCCCGCCGCCCGAGGCTCCCTCGCCCGCGCCGTCCCGTCTCCTCGTCGGCTCGCCATCCCCCGCTGACGTGGCGCGCTGCCGCGCCGCCCCGGAGCCTCCCGCCGCCGGCCATCTCCGCCGGAGCTGCTCCGCCAACCGTCGCCGGCCTCCCGTCCCCGGCCTCCGCTCCTCCGTCGCGCCTCCCGCCGTCCTCCGCCGCCTCCGCGCCGGATCCGGCCGGGCCAGCCCCTCCCCATGCATCTCCGGCCGATCTCAGGCGAGATCCGTCGCTGCCTCGTAATCCGTGCCCGGGTCAACCCCCAGATCCGGAGGTATATTTTCACCAAGTCCCAGATTTTTGTCATTTTCATGCCATGTTTGACCTGCTGTATCTCTGCATCCGTAGCTCCGTTTCGTGCGTGTAATATGTCAAATTGTTCGCCTCGACGAGTATATCATTTCATTCCATTGCATAATATTCATTTGAGGTCATCTAGATTCCTGAATCATCATTGTAAGAGTGCTATGTGATGTTAATCTGCTGAAACTGTTATAACTTGCACTTTTGTCATTTTCGCCATGATTGATGTGTGCATCCTATGAGGTTCATGTCTACATGTGTTTTGATCTATGCCATGCCATCTTTACAGAGGTGCTATCCATGTATTTTTGTGATTTGTGTGCTGAGTGCATTGAGCTTGCTAAGTAGGGTACTTGTTGTTGCTGATTTCAGTCCCTGTTCTGCTGTTATAGAGATCCATGCTTATTTTGAGATACTTCAGTAAGGATGTTTTGAACATATGGTTATTGTCTCTCCATTCATGTCCTTGTTTGCAATTATGGAGTAGTCTAGCATGTCATTTGAGTGCTCTACTTTTCCTTCAAAATGTTTCCTGGCAGATTGTTTACATGTTATTCAATTTGGCCAAGCTTGTTGTAGTTGATCCTTGCATGCTATGGACTTGATCTTGACTTGGTTTGTTTCACAAACATGTCTTCTTGATGATTCTATGCTTATCTTGTCATGCAATGACTTGTGGTGAGTGAATCGAGCTAGTTAAGTAGTGTACATGATGTTGCTGTTTTGCTAGGCTGAATCTGTTATTTCGCGATGCTATATAAACATGTTGCTACAAATCATTCTATGCATAACCTGGAGATGATCACTAAATATGTTTTGTTCTACATGTCATCCTCTATCCACCCATGCCCCTGGTTGCATTTATAGATTGCTGTACCTTATCGTTTTCATGCTCCAAAGTTGCTAAATAATGTTGCTGTCAGCTTGTTAACATTAAGTTCAGTTGCTTCCATGCTTATTTTTAGTGATCCATGCACCCTATGAACTTGCTCTTGCCATGTGTAGCTTCATAAACATGTCTTATTACTGTTGGTTGCCTTGTCATGCCATGTATTGCTCTGTGGTGAGTGGTTCAAGCTCATCAACATGCCTACTTATTGTTATTCCTGCCATGTATGAATCTGTCATATAACTTGCCATGTTTACATGGATGCCATCATTTCTTCTGATC
This sequence comes from Triticum aestivum, assembly GCF_018294505.1. Lineage (NCBI taxonomy): Eukaryota > Viridiplantae > Streptophyta > Magnoliopsida > Poales > Poaceae > Triticum > Triticum aestivum. The sequence continues at coordinate 213,473,447 of NC_057810.1, read as the reverse complement.
CTTTTTGGTTTATGGTCAGTAAGGGACTTTTGTTCTATGAAATTAGAAGATTCATGCCATGTCTTTGTTTGCCATGTTAAGTTCCTGTAACATGGTGTTTCATAGCTCTAAACATTGCAACCTGATGTTATTTCCTGATATGCCTAAAACTGTTATTATTTGCAATCTTCCCATGTCCTTTTGAGCATGTTCTAGTCTTTTCTGGAGTTAGCTCAGTGTTCATGTTTTGTTATGCTTTACCTGTACTTCATGCCCATGCCTTTTGTTTTCATATTGAGGTGCTGTAGCATATGGTTTTGATGCTTGCAATATGCCTACTTGCTGTTATGGACAGATTGTTGCTATGACTTGTATAGAGTGTATGTGTTGAGCCGTTGCTCCGTTTTGAGTGTGCTCTTTATGAAACTTGCTTGATTTTGCATGTAGTTTCATATTATCATGTTGCATCCTTGTTTTGAGGTGTTTGCTTGATGTTTGAATGCATTTTGCATCAATGCCATGTTTAACTTGTTTTGCTCATATCTTCTAGGCCGTAGCTCCGAACTAAATGAACTTTATATGTAACTTGACTAGAATCTCGTGTAGATCATCCTTGTGCATCTTAACTTGCTGTTTAACAACTTGAACATAAGTTTTATTCAGATCTGGACCAATTTCGAATCTTCTATATGAGGACTTAGCGGAATTGTTATATGTTGTTCCCGGCCTCATTTAAACTTGCTTTGATGTGTTTCTCTTGTTTGCATCGTATTTTGCCATGAGTAGCTTCATGTAGCCTTGTCTTGTATCATACTCCCATTGTGCATCATGTCATGTTCATGTGTGGTGTGTTTACTATGTTGTGTGCTTCTTGTTAGTTCCTGTTTCGTTGCGATCGTGAGGATTCGTTCGTCTACGGTTGGTTCGGCTTCATCCGTTCGTCTTCTTCATGGACTCGTTCTTCTTCCTTGCGGGATTTTAGGCAAGATGACCGCTACCCTGGATCTCACTACTATCATTGATATGCTAGTTGCTTCGTTCTATCGCTATGCTGCGCTACCTATTACCTGTTTATCAAGCCATCCCAAATTGCCATGAACCTCTAACCTTTGACACCTTTCCTATGCAAACCGTTGCTTGGCTATGTTACCGCTTTGCTCAGCCCCTCTTATAGCGTTGTTAGTTGCAGGTGAAGTTGAAGATTGCTCCATGGTGGACAGGATTTTGTTGGGATATCACAATATCTCTTATTTTATTAATGCATCTATATACTTGGTAAAGGGTGGAAGACTCGGCCTTTTGCCTGGTGTTTTGTTCCACTCTTTCCGCCCTAGTTTCCGTCATACCGGTGTTATGTTCCCGGATTTTGCGTTCCTTATGCGGTCGGGTGATTTATGGGACCCCCCTGACAGTTCGCTTTGAATAAAACTCCTCCAGCAAGGCCCAACCTTGGTTTTACCATTTGCCTCACCTAGCCCTTTTTCCCTTGGGAGTCGCGCTCTCGAGGGTCATCTTTATTTTATCCCCCCGGGCCAGTGCTCGTTGTGAGTGTTGGTCCAACCTGTCAACCGCCGGTGGCCACCAGGGGCAACTCTGGGCTGGCCTACCGGAAGTTTGGACAATCCGGTGTGCCCTGAGAACGAGATATGTGCAGCTCCTATCGGGATTTGTCGGCACATCCGGGCGGCTTTGCTGGTCTTGTTTTACCATTGTATAAATGTCTTGTAAACCGGGATTCCGAGTCTGATCGGGTCTTCCTAGGAGAAGGTCTATTCCTTCGTTGATCGCGAGAGCTTGTCATGGGCTAAGTTGGGACACCCCTGCAGGGTATAATCTTTTGAAAGCCGTGCCTGCGGTTATTGGCAGATGGGAATTTGTTAATGTCTGGTTGTAGATAACTTGACACCAGATCCGAATTAAAACGCATCAACCGCGTGTGTAGCCGTGATGGTCTCTTCTCGGCGGAGTCCGGGAAGTGAACACGGTTTCTGGGTTATGTTTGATGTAAGTAGGTGTTCAGGATCACCTCTTGATCATTGCTAGCTTCACGACCGTTCGCTTGCTCTCTTCTCGCTCTTATTTGCGTATGTTAGCCACCATATATGCTTAGTCGCTGCTGCAACCTCACCACTTTACCCCTTCCTTTCCTATTAAGCTTTGCTAGTCTTGATACCCATGGTAATGGGATTGCTGAGTCCTCGTGGCTCACAGATTACTACAACAATAGTTGCAGGTACAGGTTCTGCGATGATCATGACGCGAGAGCGATGCTTGCTTGCGTTGAGTTCTTCTTCTGCTTCTTCGATCAGGGGATAGGTTCCAGGTCGGCAGCCTGGGCTAGCAGGGTGGATGTCATTTGAGTTTCTGTTTGTGTTTCATCCATAGTCGGATGGTGCTCTAATGTATTGTGATGTTGTATTCATGTGGCATAGTATGCCTCTTGTATGTATCCCCGTCTATTATGTAATGTTGATGTAATGATATCCACCTTGCAAAAGCGTTTCAATATGCGGGTCTATCCTTGGTGGGACCTTCGAGTTCCTTTTGGATAGGGTCGCATATTGGGCGTGACAAGTTGCTATCAGAGCCTCGGTCGACCCTAGGAGCCCCCCTTGTTTGATCGTGTAGTTTGGCCGTTGTTGAGTCTAGAAGAAAACTGATTTCTGAGTCTAGTTATATCGGAGAGTAGGAATTCTTTTTACTCCTCAGCCCCTTTATTGTTCTGGTAAGGAATCTTGATGTAGGTGTTTTGAATTACTCCTCTTCCTTTTCTTTAGGTTCACGCAGTTGGTTTTCCGATCGTTGTTTCTCAGCTCTTTTCATCCGGTGCATTTCTCGTCAAGTTGACTCGAGTCTCTTCATCTTTGAGTTCTATCCTCAGTTGTTTTCTTTTCCCACCCGCCCACCCTTCTTCCTCTCAGAACCGGAGTCCGTAATCGAGTATCCATCCTACTCGTGCAAAGTCTTTGCTTTCTTTCCTCAATGATTTCAACCCGTGTTTTCTCTTCAAGTTATTCGTCGTTTCCCCTTCCAGTTGCCTGTGTTTTTCCCGCCTCCCACCCTATTATTCCCGGAGTTCGAGTTTCTTCCGAGCATCAATTTCATTCTTGCAGAGCCTCTTCAGCCTTTCGTCAACTATTCCAACCGGTGAATTCTCGTCTTGGTGGACATTCTTCATCTCCGGTGGACTCAATTCATGTTTTTCGGTGTTGATCGTATTCTTTTCCTTGGATCAAGTGTTGTCCTTGCTCATTTACCTCTCGCCATTCAATCATTTCGGAGTTCGGAAGACATCTCTGGAAATTCGTCTGTGTTCAAATTAATTCGAGGATGTCACCTCATTCAAATATTTCAATTGTTCTAGTGCTTCATCTATCTCTTCAACAATCCCTTTCCAATGGTGTTTTTTTTTCTATTCAGTGGGCCCTAACCCACAGGTCTTTTCCCAGGATCTTACCTGACTCTTCTAATTTCCACGGAGTTACTCTCATATTCTTTTCAAGTGTGACGTAAGAATGGATTCCACCAGTCAGATGCTTTTCCAAGATCGATTTCAAATCATTTTTCATCGTCGGCTCAACCTCTTTGCTTTTCATTCTCCCGGAGTATCTCAGTAATTTTGGTGGTGTTTCCCGTCGTCATTTGAAGACCGAAGAAGAGTTTTTCCTCTAAATCTTGCCCGTTCTCTTGAAGATTCGTGGTTCTAGTCTCGTGTTACCATCTCGAATCATTTCCATTTGTTAGATTTTCCTTTCTCTCAACCATCCGGAGTATTTCAGGAGTTGATTTCTGTTTCTTTTCAACGGAGGCCATCATTCCAGTTATCGTTCTCTATTTATCCCGGTGCTTCGTTCAAGTGTTCGTTAATCAGCTCATGATCTCTTCGTTCTTTTGCATCTAAATCCCCTCTAGCTTATTGGTTCTTCTGATTCTCCCCGATGATTCATTCTCCTTCATCAGTCATTTTCAAATTCTTACGGTGGTTCATTCAGATTCTTTTTCCTTGATTATCATATTAATTCATTCATTCTTTCCAATCCTACTGATTGTTCATGAAGACCTTCCTCGAGTTTGCGATATGTCAATTCTCAATCCTTTTAAAGAAGAATAAGTAGTATGCAAAATCCATTGCTTGTCATCAATTAATTTGATGAAGGATAAGCATACAATAAATCTTATTCTTATTTCCTCGAAGTGAGTTACCCTTTTCTTTGGAGTTTGTTCTTGATGAATAAATTCTAGTTCAAGTGTTTCCATATTTTCTTTCCCGGAGTTCAAATTCCCTAGTCCATTTCGTCGGAACCTCCATCTAAATCACCGCAAGGCTTTAATCTACTTCTTTCATCCTTCAATTTTATCTCATCATCCTTTTGTACCAGAGTTCTTCATGGTGGTTCTTCATGATTTAATTCTTTCTTCAAGAGTTCATCAAGATTCTTATCGAAGGAGTTCAAGTATCTTTCCTTCTTGCCTTTCGAAGTGCAATTAATTCTTCATCTTCTTTTGAAGTGGAGTTTTGCATTTCTTCGTTCTTCTCAGCTATCCAATCATTTCCGCTTGTGATCGGCTATCACCTCATAATTTCTGAGATGTTTTTCCATAAGTCCACAACAAGCTTATTCTTTTCGTTGTTGAATTTTCTCAACAACTCCATTCAATCTTTCCTCCTAAGGTTGATTTATATTTCATTCGTGGCACAAGTTGTCATTTTCTTCTCCGTTCTTTTCATTCAACTCTTTCAATTCTTTCCGGAGTTTTGTGTCATGTCTTCATCAAGTGTCATTATATCTTGTGAAGTTCGTGTTCTATTCTTTCCTTGTTCAACCGGAGTGCTACCTAAATTCTTTCAGTCTTATTCGATTCTTTTCTCATTCTAACCACCCCGGTTAGAACAAGTGGTTTCTTACTCTATCTGATTCCGTGAGCTTTCGATTCTCGTCATTCTCGTCGTTCCTCTCTTCTTCTCGAGTGCTCTCGATTCTTTGATTCTTCTCTTGAGTTCTTGTTTCACCTCATCCCTTTTCCTTTCCGTCTCGGTCCTAAGATCTCGGGACGAGATCTCTTGTTAGTGGAGGAGTGTTGTAACGCCCCGGTTTTGATGCACCAGGTGTCTGCCAGTTATTCGCCGTCATTGCCATGTCATTTGCTTGCGTGTTGCACTTTGCCATGTCATCATATGCATTTTATCATGTCATCATGTGCATTTCATTTTGCATACATGTTCATCTCATGCATCCGAGCATTTTCCCCGTTGTCCGTTTTGCAATCCGGCACTCCTATGTCATCCGGCGTTCCCCTTTTCGTCTCCTTTTGTGTTTGGGTGTTAAACGTTCTCGGAATGGACCGAGGCTTGTCAAGTGGCCTTGGTATAGCACCGGTAGACCGCCTGTCAAGTTTCGTGCCATTTGGAGGTCGTTTGATACTCCAACGGTTAACCGGGTAACCGCAAAAGCCTCTTTGGTGTGCAGCCCAACACCCCTTCCAAAGTGGCCCAAAACCCATCTAACTCCCCTCCATGCTCTCGGTCATTCGATCACGATCATGTGGGCGAAAACCGCTCCTCATTTGGACTCTCCTAGCTCCCTCTACCTATAAATATGTGTCCCTCCCGGAATTTTCGCGCAGATGAACCCTAGCCCCTTCTCCACCGCGCCGCCGGACATGTCCATCCGCGCCGGACATGTCCGCCGGCCACGTCGCTGCAGCCAATCAGGACGTGCCACGTCATTTCGCCGCCGCCTGCAGCCAACCGTGACGTGCCACGTGTCCCCCGCCTCCCTCTCTCTCTCCTGCCACCGCGCCCCGCCGCCGCGGCCCGCCAGGCCCAGGCGCGGCCCGCCCAGCCACCCCGCGCGCGCGCGCCCCGTGCGCCCTGCCGCCTTGTGCCTCGCACGCAGCCGCCGGGCTCCGCCTCCGGTCGCCGCCGCCCGAGCCCGAGGCAATGCCGCCCCGCCGCCCGAGGCTCCCTCGCCCGCGCCGCCCCGTCTCCTCGCCGGCTCGCCATCCTCCGCCGCCGTGGTGCGCTGCCACGCCGCCCCGGAGCCTCCCGCCACCGGCCATCTCCGCCGGAGCTTCTCCGCCAACCGTCGCCGGCCTCCCGTCTCCGGCCTCCGCTCCTCCGTCGCGCCTCCCGCCGTCCTCCGCCGCCTCCGCGCCGGATCCGGCCGGATCCGGCCGGGCCAGCCCCTCCCCGTGCATCTCCGGCCGATCTCTGGCGAGATCCGTCACTGCCTCGTAATCCGTGCCCGGGTCAACCCCCAGATCCGGAGGTATATTTTCACCAAGTCCCAGATTTTTGTCATTTTCATGCCATGTTTGACCTGCTGTATCTCTGCATCTGTAGCTCCGTTTCGTGCGTGTAATATGTCAAATTGTTCGTATCGACGAGTACATCATTTCATTCCATTGCATCATATTCATTTGAGGTCATATAGATTCCTGAATCATCATTGTAAGAGTGCTATGTGATGTTAATCTGCTAAAACTGTTATAACTTGCACTTTTGTCATTTTTGCCATGATTGATGTGTGCATCCTATGAGGTTGATGTCTACATGTGTTTTGATCTATGCCATGCCATCTTTCCAGCGGTGCTATCCATGTATTTTTGTGAGTTGTGTGCTGAGTGCATTGAGCTTGCTAAGTAGGGTGCTTGCTGTTGCTGATTTCAGTCCCTATTCTGCTGTTGTTTTTATGCCATGTAAACTTGATGCTACAGAGAGATCCATACTTATTTTGAGATACATCAGTAAGGATGTTTTGAACATATGGTTATTGTCTATCCATTCATGCCCTTGTTTGCAATTATGGAGTAGTCTAACATGTCATTTAAGTGCTCTACTTTTGCTTCAAAATGTTTTCTGGCAGATTGTTTACATGTTATTCAATTTGGCCAAGCTTGTTGTAGTTGATCCTTGCATGCTATCGACTTGATCTTGACTTGGTTTGTTTCACAAACATGTCTTCTTGATGATTCTATGCTTATCTTGTCATGCAATGACTTGTGGTGAGTGAATCGAGCTTGTTAAGTAGTGTACATGATGTTGCTGTTTTGCTAGGCTGAATCTGTTATTTCGTGATGCTATATAAACATGTTGCTACAAATCATTCTATACATAATCTGGAGATGATCACTAAATATGTTTTGTTCTACATGTCATCCTCTATCCACCCATGCCCCTGGTTGCATTTATAGCTTGCTTTAGCTTATTGTTTTCATGCTCCAAAGTTGCTAAATAATGTTGCTGTCAGCCTGTTAACATTAAGTTCAGTTGCTTCCATGCTTATTGTTAGTGATCCATGCACCCTATGAACTTGCTCTTGCCATGTGTAGCTTCATAAACATGTCCTATTACTGTTGGTTGCCTTGTCATGCCATGTATTGCTCTGTGGTGAGTGGTTCAAGCTCATCAACATGCCTACTTATTGTTGTTCCTGCCATGTATGAATCTGTCATATAACTTGCCATGTTTACATGGATGCCATCATTTCTTCTGATCCTTTTTGGCTTATGGTCAGTAAGGAACTTTCGTTCTATGAAATTAGAAGATTCATGCCATGTATTTTTTGCCATGTTAAGTTCCTGTAACATGGTGTTTCATAGCTCTAAACATTGCAACCTGATGTTATTTGCTGATATGCCTGAAACTGTTATTATTTGCAATCTGCCCATGTCCTTTTGAGCATGTTCTAGTCTTTTCTGGAGTTAGCTCAGTGTTCATGTTTTGTTATGCTTTACCTGTACTTCATGCCCATGCATTTTGTTTTCATATTGAGGTGCTGTAGCATATGGTTTTGATGCTTGCAATATGCCTACTTGCTGTTATGGACAGATTGTTGCTATGACTTGTATAGAGTGTATGTGTTGAACCGTTGCTCCGTTTTGAGTGTGCTCTATATGAAACTTGCTTGATTTTGCATGTAGTTTCATATTATCATGTTGCATCCTTGTTTTGAGGTGTTTGCTTGATGTTTGAATGCATTTTGCATCAATGCCATGTTTAACTTGTTTTGCTCATATCTTCTAGGCCGTAGCTCCGAACTAAATGAACTTTATATGTAACTTGACTAGAATCTCATGTAGATCATCCTTGTGCATCTTAACTTGCTGTTTAACAACTTGAACATAAGTTTTATTCAGATCTGGACCAATTTCGAAATTTGCATATGAGGACTTACCGGAATTGTTATATGTTGTTACCGGACTCATTTAAACTTGCTTTGATGTGTTGCTCTTGTTTGCATCGTCTTTTGCCATGAATAGCTTCATGTAGCCTTGTCTTGCATCATACTCGCATTGTGCATCATGTCATGTTCATGTGTGGTGTGTTTACTATGTTGTGTGCTTCTTGTTAGTTCCTATTTCGTTGCGATCGTGAGGATTCGTTCGTCTACGGTTGGTTCGGCTTCATCTGTTCGTCTTCTTCATGGACTCGTTCTTCTTCCTTGCAGGATTTCAGGCAAGATGACCGCTACCCTGGATCTCACTACTATCATTGATATGCTAGTTGCTTCGTTCTATCGCTATGCTGCGCTACCTATTACCTGTTTATCAAGCCATCCCAAATTGCCATGACCCTCTAACCTTTGACACCTTTCCTATGCAAAACGTTGCTTGGCTATGTTACCGCTTTGCTCAGCCCCTCTTATATCGTTGTTAGTTGCAGGTGAAGTTGAAGATTGCTCCATGGTGGACAGGATTTTGTTGGGATATCACCATATCTCTTATTTTATTAATGCATCTATATACTTGGTAAAGGGTGGAAGACTCGGCCTTTTGCCTGGTGTTTTGTTCCACTCTTGCCGCCCTAGTTTCCGTCATACCGGTGTTATGTTCCCGGATTTTGCGTTCCTTACGCGGTCGGGTGATTTATGGGACCCCCTTGACAGTTCGCTTTGAATAAAACTCCTCCAGCAAGGCCCAACCTTGGTTTTACAATTTGCCTCACCTAGCCCTTTTTCCCCTGGGAGTCGCGCTCTCGAGGGTCATCTTTATTTTACCCCCCCCCCCCGGGCCAGTGCTCGTTGTGAGTGTTGGTCCAACCTTTCAACCGCCGGTGGCCACCAGGGGCAACTCTGGGCTGGCCTATCGGAAGTTTGGACAATCCAGTGTGCCCTGAGAATGAGATATGTGCAGCTCCTATCGGGATTTGTCGGCACATCCGGGCGGCTTTGCTGGTCTTGTTTTACCATTGTAGAAATGTCTTGTAAACCGGGATTCCGAGTCTGATCGGGTCTTCCTGGGAGAAGGTCTATTCCTTCGTTGATCGCGAGAGCTTGTCATGGGCTAAGTTGGCACACCCCTGCAGGGTATAATCTTTCGAAAGCCGTGCCTGCGGTTATTGGCAAATGGGAATTTGTTAATGTCCGGTTGTAGATAACTTGACACCAGATCCGAATTAAAATGCATCAACCGCGTGTGTAGCCATGATGGTCTCTTCTCGGCGGAGTCCGGGAAGTGAACATGGTTTCTGGGTTATGTTTGACGTAAGTAGGTGTTCAGGATCACCTCTTGATCATTGCTAGCTTCACGACCATTCGCTTGCTCTCTTCTCGCTCTTATTTGCGTATGTTAGCCACCATATATGCTTAGTCGCTGATGCAACCTCACCACTTTACCCCTTCCTTTCCTATTAAGCTTTGCTAGTCTTGATACCCATGGTAATGGGATTGCTGAGTCCTCGTGGCTCACAGATTACTACAACAACAGTTGCAGGTACAGGTTCTGCAATGATCGTGACGCGAGAGCGATGCTTGCTTGCGTTGAGTTCTTCTTCTGCTTCTTCGATCAGGGGATAGGTTCCAGGCCGGCAGCCTGGGCTAGCAGGGTGGATGTCGTTTGAGTTTCTGTTTGTGTTTCATCCGTAGTCGGATGGTTCTCTGATGTATTGTGATGTTGTATTCGTGTGGCATAGTATGCCTCTTGTATGTATCCCCGTCTATTATGTAATGTTGATGTAATGATATCCACCTTGCAAAAGTGTTTCAATATGCGGGTCTATCCTTGGTGGGACCTTTGAGTTCCCTTTGGATAGGGTCGCATATTGGGCGTGACACCATAAGCTGTTGCTTAAAGCGAACTTGTTCCATGGGGTCCTCAGGCATGCCGAACTCGTCGTCGCTGAGGCTAATCTCGTCTTCGGAGGGGGGCATGTAGTTTTCCTCCTCCGGATATCCATTCGTCGCCTGTTTGGCGTGCTTGAAGGCAGGCTGATCGAGATTGTATTCATCTTTGGCACCATCTGGATTGTTTTTGACTGCCGTGCCGGTAGTGTTGTGGCGGGGGTTGGGGCGGCGCTGATGACGTTCATACTTTGCTTTCTTCCTTGAGGGGTTATCCTCTATTGCTTCATCGCCATTGGTTTCTTTCGGAGTGTCCACCATATATATATCATATGAGGAGGTGGCAGTCCACAGCCCCGTGGGCGGTGGTTCTTGTTCTTCTCCTACATCGTTGTCTATACCGTCGATGTCTTCAGAGTCGAAGTCAAGCACGTCGGTTAAATCGTCGATCGTGGCAATGAAGTGGGTGGTGGGTGGGAAACGAATTCCTTCGTCGCCTGCTTTCCACTCGAGCCAGGCATAGTTTGGCCGAGAGTTTCCTAACAAAGAGAGAGACTTTAAAGAGTTCAGCATGTCGCCAAAGGGCGAGTGCTGGAAGATATCCGCAGTGGTGAACTCCATTACCGGAGCCCAACCAAATTCGGCGGGCTTGGAGGTGCACGAACTGGAACCTACAGCTGGATACGAGTCTGGGGGTTCGGTGTCACAGGCTTCCTTGGGGGTGAAGTCTGTGTTCGGCTCTATAGCCGATGGGCGTGCAGCCTCTGGGGCGGGGTCCATCCACCCGTCCTCGGGCGACGCAATCTGCTCCGGATTTAGGTCCGGGGCTCTTGTAGGGGCGATATCCCGAGCATTGTCCGACGGCAGGTCTAAGCCGTGCTCATCGTGACTGTCCGGCGCTCCTCGCGCAGGCCTGAACCCGTTGAAGATTAAGTCTCCGCGGATATCGACCGTGTAGTTCAGGTTTCCGAACCTGACCTGGTGGCCAGGGGCGTAGCTGTCAATCTGCTCCAAATGGCCAAGCGAAATGGCCCGCAGTGCGAAGCCGCCGAACACGAAAATCTGTTCGGGGAGAAAAGTCTCACCCTGGACTGTGTTGTTGTTGTCGATTGAAGGAGCCATCAAGCCTTGCAGCAATGACACAGAGGAACTCTCAATGAAAGCACCAATATCGGTGTCAAAACCGGCGGATCTCGGGTAGGGGGTCCCGATCTGTGCGTCTAAGGCTAAAGGTAACATGAGGCAAGGGACACGATGTTTTACCTAGGTTCGATCCCTCTCGATGGAGTTAAAACCCTACTTCCTGCTTGATTGATATTGATGATATGAGTGTTACAAGAGTTGATCTACCATGAGATCGTAGAGGCTAAACCCTAGAAGTAGTCCTGGCCATGGGAAGCCCGGCCCGCCCGGCCCAGTCCAACCCGGCCCGAAAAAGCCCGACCTAGCCCAGCCCGACGCTGCCCCCGGGCTAGGCTCAGGCCTAGTTTTTGAGCCCGAAGGCCGGGCCGGGCCAGGCCCGGGCCCGTTGTTTTTGCCATTTTCTGAAGGTCGGGCAGGGCCGGCCCGAAGCCCGACGGGCTTTTACGTGCTCGGGCCGAGCTCGGGCCCAGAAACACAGGCCCGATGGCCGGGCTGGGCCAGGCCCGGGCCTGAGTTTTTTGTGTCGGGCTTGGCTAGGCCCGGCCCGAGGTTTGGCCAGGTATACCTAGAAGCTAGCCTATGATGATTATGATTGTGTCTCTAAGGACTAAACTCTCAGGTTTATATAGACACCGGAGAGGGCTAGGGTTTACATGGAGTCGGTTACAAGAAGGAAATATAATATCTAGATCGCCAAGCTTGTCTTCCACGCAAAGGAGAGTCCATCCGGACACGGGACGAAGTCTTGAGTCTTGTATCTTCACGGTCCAACAGTTCGGCCAATACTTTGGCCGGACTGTTGGACCGTGAAGATACAAGACTCAAGACTTCGTCCCGTGTCTATATACTTTGGCCGAACTGTTGGACCGTGAAGATACAAGACTCAAGACTTCGTCCCGTGTCCGGATGGACTCTCCTTTGCATGGAAGACAAGCTTGGCGATCCGGATATTATATTTCCTTCTTTGTAACCGACTCCATGTAAACCCTAGCCCTCTCCGGTGTCTATATAAACCGGAGAGTTTAGTCCTTAGAGACACAATCATAATCACCATAGGCTAGCTTCTAGGGTTTAGCCTCTACGATCTCGTGGTAGATCAACTCTTGTAACACCCATATCATCAATATCAATCAAGCAGGAAGTAGGGTTTTACCTCCATCGAGAGGTCCCGAACCTGGGTAAAACATCGTGTCCCTTGCCTCCTGTTACCGTTAACCTTAGACGCACAGATCAGGACCCCCTACCCAAGATCCGCCGGTTTTGACACCGACAGCCTCCTCGGTCACAGAGGAGGACATTACGAAGCTTAGGGAGGTCGGATACCTAACCGCCGACATCAAGCACAGGCTTCCTGCTCCAGGGCAGGTTGTCCCTACTCCCGAGCCCAACGAGAGTGTCGTATTTGTTTCCCACTTCCTTCGCGGCTTGGGCTTCACCCTTGATCCTTTTGTGAGAGGGCTCATGTTCTATTACGGGTTAGATTTTCACGATCTAGCCCCGGACGCTATCCTCCATATCTCGTCGTTCATCATTGTGTGCGAAGCTTTTGTCCACGTCACTCCACACTTTGGCTTATGGCTCAAGACCTTCAATGTGAAGCCGAAGATGATTGAAGGGCGACACGCGGAGTGCGGAGGTGCTATAATAAGCAGAAATGTCGATGCCCCATGGCCAGAGGGCTCCTTCCCAAAGGTGTCTGATCTATGGCAGCGGAGGTGGTTTTACGTCACGGCTCCCAGAGGCACGAAGTGGGTGGCTGCCCCCGACTTCTGTTCGGGTCCTCCTTCTCAATATAGGACGGGATAGGGGACCTGCTAGCGATGTACCAATACTGCAGAGTCGTATCCGGGAGCTTCTTGAGCGGGATATTAGCCTTGTCAGCATAATTCAGGTAATGCTAATCCGAAGGATGTTGCCATGCAAACGACAACCTCTCCACATGTGGGAGTTCAATCCGGATGGTCCGCGGACTATTCTGCAATTCTTCGGCCTGACGCTCGAAGGGATGTGTAAATTATTCTTCGGACCACAAGTAAGGTGTCCGGATACCACCGAGGACGCGGGCCTGAGCTGCAATCGCCCAGATACCCAAGTTAGTAACCCAGAAACCGAACACTTCATCCATTTTTATCATAGTCATTATTCTGAAAATCCTCCGTGGCCAGGAGTGGCTCAGCAAGGCGGAGAGAATCAGGTGTCCGGCGCCACTTCCCGAAGGCTCTCCAAGTCCCACCATAGCCAAGATGCTTGGCCGTGTGCTAAGTAAAGTGCCCTCAGGAAAAGACGAAGGGAAGGACAGAGAAGCAGAACTTCACACATTGCACATCCAAACCGAGGGAATTGCTACCTCCCCAAAGGAGGATAGTCGGGGAGGGGAACCTAAGGCCTCCTCCCCTCGAGGGAGGAAAAGGGCCGCCTCCGAAGACTTGGAGACGGAGGTGCCCGGACAAGGGAAGAAAGCTTCACCAGGGGGCCCTGCCCCGAAGGGCGTCCTCACCGCACCATGCCCGCCAACGGGCCAGCCCTCAGCCGAGCTGTAAGTTAACCATAAATACGATGGTACTGTTTCCTTCTCCGAGAACAATAACCAGGATTCATTCTTTGCAGTCCGGCTAGCATCTCTTCTCGATAGAGTTCGTCTTCGGGGGATCTCCCTCCGGAGATGATGGAGAGTGAGGCCCCACCAACCTCTCCGCCTCATGAGGGGGCGACCCCGAGGTGTCCTCACGGTGGAGTCCAGATCTGCCGAAGCCAGAAGCTAATACTTCGGCCGCCCTGAGCCCGGAGCATTCGGCTCCCACGGGGGGCGATAAGAAGGGTCTGACATAGTTCGGCGCCTGGCCGGACATACTGACGGGCCTTCTGGAGCGAGCTGCTCTCTCAGAGGAGCACCGTTCATTAATGAGCATGGTGCTCGAGAAGATTTCGTCCGCCACAAGCGGGTTGAATGAAGCCTTTACGAGCCTGCTCGGAGGCTTTGAGGTATGTAATGAAAAATACATAATTTTTGGCTGTGACACGCATGCTAGGTGTGCTCCATGTGGATAGTAGCCCCTGAGACTCTGGTTGCCCGCCCTAGGCGGCAATCGGAGGCTCATATTGTTTAAGTAATGATCATGTTGTATTTATGCGCAGGTGTCTAAGGATCCGACAGCCAACCAGTCTGTTGAAGTTGCCAAACTAAGGAGGCAGATTGGAGCTATTGATGTCGATATCACACTGGTGAACGAGCGGCTTAACGAGTCACAAGGTATGTGCTCTACTTTCCTTATTATTTTTATAGGAAAAACTGAGAGGAGCATAATGCTAATTTTATATGCTTCGACTACAGACGGTGCTGCTGCCGTGGAAGCCCTGAGGGCGGCACTTGCCCTGGCCAAGGAACAGGCCCGGGCGAGCTATGCGGTTTCCCTAAAGGCGGCCGAAGAGTTGAGAGCCGAACAGGCTGCTCGTCGCCAGAGCAAAGACAAAATAGCCGAAATGGCTGTGGAGCTAGAAAACGCTGCCAACCGGTATGAGCTTCTTTAAAAAGAAAATCATGTGAATAAAGCTGACCTGAAGAAGGCCCTTGATGCGGCCAAGGAGACGCGTTCCCACATCAGGGATGTGTGGGAGGAGCTTCGGCAGGCCGGAGAGATCGCGTCTGGAAACCCCTATTTGTTGTGGATGAAGTTTTTAGATCCGAAGTACGCTCCTCTGGATCGACGCTGGAGTCCTGCAGACGCCTATGCGGATTTGGCGAAGAGTGCGGCTGATGTAGCCAAGTTGTTTTGAGGATCAAAAAGATGATGAAGTGGAAAAGTTGTTCTGGTCGCAGTTCAACGCTCCAACGCGCACATTGCCTTTGAGTGAGAAGATGGCTGCTATGGCTGAGCTCCACAGGCTGTCCGGTCTTGTAATGCGGTCTGTAATAGACCATCTATGGCCGAAGGGGCCTAAGCCAGACAGTTATTTTGGTTTGGTGCAACAATTCCTAGGTGCCGTAGCGTGGATCGATGCCATGAAGAGGTCGGCGTGTATAGAGGGTGCACGGATGGCTCTTGCCCGTGTTAGAGCATACTGGACAGATATGGAGGCCACCATCATTGCGACCAGAATCCCGGGGGCGGCCAGGATCCAGCCGAGCACATGTTGGAGCAAGTAGTAGAAGGTGCTCGCTTAATAGAGGCTTAGTGCTCGAAGAATGTCATGTTCGAGTGAAAAATTTTAAAACAATGTTATTTTGATTATGGAGGCTATATTTATACTTTTTGCCCGAAAGTATTGTTGGGCCTCCTGTGCGGCCGTTTTTATGTATATGTGTAATATGAAAGTTAGCAGTCGTTGGCTTCAGCCCCCACGCATACAATGCGGGGGTGTTCGCGAAAAATATGCGCAATCACACTTGATCCAACGTCTTGGTCCATTAAGGAGGTAATCGCGCATCGAACTAGGCAACCGGACTATATAGCTGTAACACTTTCACTTAGCCATAGGAGTTTGACGGCGGGGCTACTATGTAGCCCCTGTTACCTTTGCGTGCATCCGAATACGGGCGCGTGTGTACATGACCGAGAAACGGTCCTTCGTTAATGAGGGGGAATCCTAGAGATTCCGATATGTCTTCGAGTGGTTGAACAGTCTCTCGCTATATCATGATAGTCAGTTTTCGGCTTTCTCTACTGAGGTGCTCATCCGGAATAACCAGGGCACAATCGCAGTAGTTCTCCTTTGGCTGCCTTAGCCGATAAGAATGAAACGTAAGGCGGCAAACCCAGGAGTCGGACAAACCCAACATTTGACCAAAGACATGATTCAGAGCTGATGCATATAAGGCCAAACTCGTGACGCCGAACACTCCTGAAGGTATTTGGACTTTATAACATTTTTTGGGCTGAGTAACGCCCTTTATTATGAACCCTGTATTTCCAGGTACGTACATTAGTCTGTTATGGCGAAATGCCAATAACAGCAGTATCCTCTGTGGGTGTAATACCCATGTGATGTGTAAGCAACAAGAGACAATAAAGAAGGTTTACACATGGGCTTAATCTAAAGAGAAACCTTTGAGCGGGGCCCTGCTGCATGTCTGCGCCTTTGTCCCCATTGTGCCGTGTCCTAGGAGGGTGTCGCACGAATGGTGTCTGTAAAAAGAAAAACTCATGTAGAAGAATATGATGTAAGCGTGCAAAAAGTTGGCTATCACTAATGGATAGTAAAAGTGTAAGACATTGGCCTGTTAATAAGGTTAGGCCGAGAATTGGGCTTTATTAATTATCTATAGCCACTGGTGCCCTCTATGGGATTACATGTGTGGTGCCTAGATCAGGTTGATCTGGGCTGCCGGACTTGTCTAACCGTGTCCGTGGTCTTAACGACCAATCATGCTTTCTTGTATTAGAGGCCGCTTAGAGTCGGGCTGCTGGAGCCATCGCGTATTCCTCCACGCGTAAAGAACGCTCTGTGTTTCTGTTAACAGTGATGATGCCACGTGGACCGGGCACTTTGAGTTTAAGGTAGGCGTAATGCGGTACTGCGTCGAAGCGGGCAAAGGCCGTTCTCCCAAGCAATGCATGATAGCCGCTTTGGAGGGGGCGATGGTGAAGAGTAGTGCTTCGCTTCTGGAGTTGCTTGGGGAACCGAATGTTACCTCCAGTACAAGGGAGCCCTTGACGTAGGCTTCAACGCCTGGTATCACCCCTTCAAAGGTGGTGTTACTTTGGTTGATTCTGGATGGGTCTATCCCCATCCTGCGGACAATGTCCTGGTATATTAGATTAAGAGTGCTGCCGCCGTCCATGAGGACGTGAGTAAGATGGTATCCATCTATTATTGGGTCGAGCACCAAGGCATCTGATCCTCCATGCCGAATACTAGTCGGGCAGTCCCTATGATCGAAAGTGATCGAGCAAGCCAACCAGTGGTTAAGTTTGGGTGCGACGGGCTCTATAGCATATGCGTCTCTGAGCGCGCATTCGCGCCTTCTCGTGTGGATCATGTTTACCATTTTTACCTCTAGGTGGAATTTTTTCTGTCCCCCAGTGTTCGGCTGGCGAGGCTCATCTTCGCCTTCACTTGGTGTTTCTCTTTCCTTGTGTTTAGCATTTAATTTGCCGGCCTGCTTGAAGACCCATCATTCTCTGTGGGTGTGGTTTGCAGGTTTTTTTGGGGTGCCGTGAATTTGGCACAGTCTGTCCAGGACTTTGTTCAGGCCGGACGGTCCCTCTTTGCTGCCTTTAAATGGCTTCTTTTGTTGACCGGGTAGAGAGCCTCTGAATCCAGCATTGACCGTTGTGTTGTCCCGACTTTCTTCCTTGTTTTGACGTTTGTTTTTATTGCGTCGTGGCTTCCCATTGTCATCCCTGATTTCGGATGTACTTGGGTCGCTAGTGCCTTTATGGGCCAACCGGCTATCTTCACCTGCGCAAAAGCGGGTAATAAGGCTTGTTGAGGCCGCCATTGTCCTTGGCTTTTCTTGGCCGAGGTGTCTGGCGAGCCACTTGTCCCGGATACTGTGCTTGAAAGCCTCTAGGGCTTCGGCATCCGGACAGTCAACGATTTGATTCTTCTTAGTGAGGAATCTGTTCCAAAGCTTGCAGGCGGACTCTCCGGGCTGTTGAATTATGTGACTTAAATCATATGCGTCCGGAGGTCGGACATAGGTCCCTTGAAAATTGGCCCTGAAAGCATCCTCGAGTTCCTCCCAACTTCCGATTGAATTTTTGGAGAGGCTTTTCAACCAGTGTCGAGCTGGTCCCTTCAATTTAAGGGGAAGGTATTTGATGGCGTGGAGGTCGTCCCCACGAGCCATGTGGATATGCAGGATAAAATCCTCAATCCAGACCCCGGGGTCCGTTGTTCCGTCATATGCCTCTATAATCACAGGTTTAAAACCTTGTGGAAATTCGTGGTCAAGTACCTCTTTGATGAAGCACAGAGGGTGAGCAGCCCCTCTCTATCTGGACGTTTTGTGGCATGCCGTTGGCTGTTGTTGTGTCCGGTGTTGAGTCCGAACTGGTATCCGATCAGTCTGATCGTTTTGGTGACCATAGTCCTACACTGGGCCGTGTCCTCTAGGTCCATAGACGGACCTGTTCGCGTCGGCCTTTTTATCCAGGAGCTCACGGAAATCGTGTGTGGCGTCGGTAGCTGTTCTATTGCGGCTACGAAGTGATTGGTTCGGCCTACTGGCTGTATTGCTCTTAGGTGGAACAGCCTCGTCGTCGAATTCTGGTAGCAGCTTGCGCTTTGGATAGCTCTTTGTTTGGCGATCATCGCCGTACTTTTCTTTAGTGTCTAGCACTTTATTCCGTCTACGATTGAGCGTTTCCTATTCGGCCTTAAGCCTTTGCTTCTGCTTCTTTAGACTTCTCGCAGTGGCCATAAGCCTTCTATGGAGGTTATCTCGTTCCAGACGTGTTTCCGGGATGATGAATGCATCGTCGTCCGGACTATGCTCTTGTCCCGGGGAGGTTTGATGAGTTCGTCCCTCGGGATCATTGTGATCGGGCGTCTGCTCCAAGCTGTGTTCGGCGTGACCTGGCTCATCCTGCTCCCTTGCTGGGTCCATATGGTCGTTTTTGCCTTCGGAGTTGACTGGGGTGTCGATCTTTTTAGCGCTGTTATCGCTATTTTTACTATTGTTGGATTTGGAGCGGCGTCTGCGCCGTCGTTTTGGCTTTTGTCCGGGGGTTTTATCCTCCGGTTTGTCGCCGTCGTCTTCTTTAGGCATATCCACCATGTATATATCATGTGACGAGGTGGCAGTCCAGCGCCCTGTTGGTTTTGAATCGTCTCCGGCGCTGACGTCCATACCGTCAGTATCATCGGAGCCAAAGTCAAGCATGTCTGATACATCGTCGACAGTGGCTATGAAGTGGGTGGTGGGTGGGCAACGGATTTCTTCGTCGCCTTCTTCCCCTCTGTGTCTGACATAGTTCGGCCAAGAGTCTCCTGACAAAGAGAGAGACTTTAATGAGTTCAGCATGTTGCCAAAGGGCAAGTACTGGAAGATATCCATACCGGTAAACTCCATTATCGGAGCCCATCCAGATTCGGTGGGCTCGGGGGTGCGCGGACTGGAACCTACAGCCAGACACGAGTCCGGGGGTCCGGTGACACAGGCTTCCTTGGGGGTGAAGCCGGTGCTCGTCTCTACCGCCGATGGATCTGCGGCCTTCAGGGCGGGTTCCATCCACCCATCCTCGGACGACGCCATTTGCCCCGGATTTAGGTCCGGAGCTCCTACAGGCACGATATCCCGAGTACTGTCACACAGCAGGTCTAAGCTGTGCTCGTCATGACTGTCCGGCGCTCCTGGCTCAGGCCCGAATCTGTTGAAGATCAAGTCTCCGCGGATATCGGTCGTGTAGTTTAGGTTTCCAAACCTGACCTGGTGGCCAGGGGCGTGGCTGTCGATCTGCTCTAGATGGCCAAGCGATTTTGCCCGCAGTGTGAAGCCGCCGAACATGAAGATCTGTCCAGGGAGAAAAGTCTTACCCTGGACCGTGTTGTTGATGATTAAAGGAGCCATCAAGCCTTGCAGCGATGACACATAGGAACTCTCAATGAAAGCACCAATGTCGGTGTCAAAACCGGCGGATCTCGGGTAGGGGGTCCCGATCTGTGCGTCTAAGGCTAATGGTAATAGGAGGCAAGGGACACGATGTTTTACCCAGGTTCAGGCCCTCTCGATGGAGGTAAAACCCTACTTCCTGCTTGATTGATATTGATGATATGAGTGTTACAAGAGTTGATCTACCACGAGATCGTAGAGGCTAAACCCTAGAAGCTAGCCTATGATGATTATGATTGTGTCTCTAAGGACTAAACTCTCCAGTTTATATAAATACCGTTGAGGGCTAGGGTTTACATGGAGTCGGTTACAAAGAAGGAAATATAATATCCGGATCGCCAAGCTTGTCTTCCACGCAAAGGAGAGTCCCATCTGGACATGGGACGAAGTATTGAGTCTTGTATCTCCACGGTCCAACAGTCCGGCCAAAGTATATAGTCCGGTTGTCCGGATACCCTCGAATCCAGGACTCCCTCAGTCACCTCTTCCGAACACTATGTGATCTTCTGTCCGGCTTCTTCAAAACCGGACAGAGTCTCGGGGGCTGCTATCTATACACAGGCATATTCCTTTATTAAAATCGGTTAGAAAATTACATGGCATACCTCAAAGCCTGTTAATAGGCTGGTAAAAGCTTCGTTCAGTCCACTCTTGGCAGACTGAATCTTCTCAACCACCGTACCCATCGGCGTACGGTGCTCCTCCATGACGGAAGCATGACGAAGTGCTTCTGCCAAAGTATCCGGCGCCTCCGGATTGATGGAAGCCGTCGGTGGGGTTGACACTCCCCCCTCCTTCAAAGGGGGTCGTTGGCCCGATTCCTGGATTGTATGGGTCTTCGGAATGGTGTTCGGTTGGGGGTCGGACTGGTCATGGCCCCCGTTGTTAGTCTCCATGGGGGTGGGTCCCCCCATGTCTTCGGCAGCCGAGGTGTTACCCTCTGGCGCCATCTTGATGGCCTCCCGCCTCTCTCCATGGCCTGGAGAGGCTCTTCGGGACAAAATCTCGGTTTTGTCCGTGGCGGTTGGCGGGGAGGCCCGCGGAGGCATTTCTCTCTCCACCATCCCCAGCTCCAGTGAATTCCCCGGAGATGAGGATAGTTGGGGGAGGTCGCGGGCCGGACTAAAACACAATACAATATGTTAAAAACTACAAATGTAAATGCCGATGTATGTAAGGCATCTGGAGATACTTATGATTCGGCTGGGGGCTTCGACCTGGGGCGATGCTCGGGGATGACTTCAGCATCCAAATCCGAGTCGTCCTGAGGGATATTCTTTCCTTTTGGACGCCTCCGCTTATGGGTCTATGGAAGCCACCCTTTTATTCCCCCTCCCCTTAGGGGGAGAATCACTCTCTTCCTCCTCCTTCTCGTCTTCATCTCCCTCAGGGGAGGAGAGGGCTTTAGAATCCCCGGACGTAGTGTCCAGGGGACCTTCACGGCGGGGGCCGTTTTTTGCCTCCTTGCCCTTCTTCTTGGTTTTCTTCTCTGGTGCCTCGTACGAAGCCGGAACCAGCATCCTCGTCAGTAGAGGATATGCTCGGTTTTTGGGCAGCGGAGCCGGACACTTGATCTGCTTCGCCTTCTTCATCCAGCCCTATTTAAAGTATGAAAGTCTCAATACGCCCCTATGATTTTTGAACTAAGTTATGTTCGAAAACTGAAACTTACTGGGGAGGCTGGATGAGTACAATCGAGGCCGATGTCGTCGGTCGTCTCCAGCCACGACTTCTGGGCCTTAAAAAGCAGCCTCCAGATATCTTCATGCGTCGTGCCGAAGAATCATTGCAGGGTCCGCGGCCCTTCCGGATTGAACTCCCACATATGGAGAGGCCGGCGCTGGCAAGGAAGGGTCCGGCGGAACAACATCACTTGAACCACATCAGTGAGGTTGGTGTTCTTTGCTATAATATTTTTGATGCGCTTTTGCAGCATCATCACCTCATCGGCCGACCCCCAGTACAGACCCTTGTTGATCCACGACGCGAGCCGCATTGGGGGTCCGGATCTAAACTCAGGAGTGGCCGCCTAGTTGGTGCCGCGAGGTTCAGTGATGTAGAACCACTCCTGCTGCCATATCTTCACAGTTTCCACAAAGGCCCCCTTGGGCCAGGTGACGTTGGGGAGTTTGCTCACCATCGCACCTCCGCAGTCTGTGTGATGCCCGTCCACCACCTTTGGCTTCACGTTGAAGAGTTTGAGCTAGAAGCCAAAGTGGGGGGGGGGGGATGCGGAGTAGTGCCTCGCACACGACGATAAACACTGAGATGTGGAGGAAGGAGTTTGGAGCTAGATCATGGAAATCTAGCCTGTAATAGAACATGAGGCCACGGACAAAAGGGTGAAGTGGAAACCCTAGTCCGTGGAGGAAGCGGGGGATAAATACCACCCTTTTGCCGGGCTCCGGGGTGGATATGACTTGCTTCTTGGCAGGGATCCTGTATGCGATGTCGGTACTCAGGTACCCCGCATCCTGGAGCTCCTTGATGTCCTTCTCCCTCACGGAGGAGGCCACCCACTCGCCTTGGAAGCCGGATCCGGACATTACTGTAGAGGTTGGTGGCGGTGGTAGGTGTCGAGGCTCGGGCGCTGGAGCTCAAAGATAGGGAGGTAGAGGAAGGAAGAAGGTGTGGGATAGAAAAGATGGATCTTTACCCGTTTATATAGGTCGTGAATACCGAGCGCCCGCTCCCTAGCCTTAAAACCTCGTCTGTTCCTGATGTGGGTATGCGCCGCAGTCAGTTGGGTTACCCAAACATCATTGATATGCAATCCAGTATTAAGTGGGCACTATCTCTCTTTTGACAGGACGTGCCAATGAGGCGTGGCCTCTAAACAAGGAACGCGGGGTGTGAAAACGGTTCGAAATGCCGAAGGGTCAAGTCTGACGCTTTGTCGAAAAAGTTGTCAGTAAAAGACATTGTTCTCATTTTTTTATATACTTCCTTTGCGGCCAAGGGTTGTGTTTATTGCAAAAAGCCAGACACAATTCTTTTACAGAGGAAAGTCGATGTGTATTCTTTAAGGAACCCGCCTTGCAATGCCAAAGACAATCTGAGCGCTGAATATATCATCATTCAAGACTGGTTCAAGGGTTACTGTGGGAGTCTTGGATTAGAGGGTCCTTGGGCGTCCGGTCTATTGATGTGGGCCAGGCCGATGGGCCGTCAAGATACAAGATAGAAGATTATCTCTCGTGTCCGGTGGGGCTCTCACATGAGTGCATGGCAAGTATAGGTGTCCGGATATATTGTTCCTTTTTGTAGAACCGACTTTGTACAACTTTAGGCCCCTCCGGTGTCTATATAAACTGGAGGGTTAGATCAGAGGCAGGATCATAACATTGCTAGGCTAGCTATCTAGGGTTAGCCGAATCGATCTCGAGGTAGATTAACTCTTGTAATCCCTATACCCTTGAATATAATCAAGCATCAGTAGGGTTTTACCTCCATCAAGAGGGCCCGAACCTGGGTAACACTATGCCCCTTCTCCATTGTTACTATTGATCCTCAGACGCACAACTTGGGCCCCCCTACCTGAGATCTGCCGGTTTTGACACCGACACCTGGCTCATGTTCGTTCCCGTCTGAGGCCTCACCATTGTCCTCCGCCTTGGTTCACTCACTGTGGCGCCGCCCTCCGGTGTTTTCAACATGGTCAACAACAGAGAGGAATAAGGAGACAATGGTACATGGTCAGGATGACAATAGGGACTCATCAGGATCATGGCAGTAGGCAAGCAAGTTCCTCCTTTATTACAAGAAAAAAATGGTTCCTCCTGATGGTTTCCTGACATCTGGGTCGCGCGCCACTATCAACATAGTCAATAAGCGAGATAAGTACACAAGGAGCATCTGACACCCAGGACCTAGCAGCTCGCGCAGTATTATTTTTTTGTTTTTGAGATGGAGCAGGGTATCAATTGGGTTGTGCGAGAGCTATGGCCCATCTAGCCCAGGCTTTTATTTCATATGTTTATCACATGACCAGCCCAATTTTGTTTTTTCTTTCTGAAAATGGCTAGCCCAGCTATTTTTTTCGCAGAATAACCAACGGAGGCCTACTTGCTTTCCTACGCCCTGCTAGGCCTGAAGTCTTTCAAGACGAGGAGGGATGCATTTGGCTTGCCCAGAAAATGGGCTATAAGTAATAAGAAATCGGCTATAAAATGAAAAATACAGCAAACAGACAATTAGTTCCAAATTACTTTTTTCTTGCCAATTTTGATATTTTAAATTTCATTGTTTTTGTGCAGGTAAAATTTCATTCGATTTTACATTAAGGTATGTTTATTTTTTAAATTAATTTGAATCTGGCTAGAAATTTCGGGTTGTATGCTGTTTGGGACATATTTGAAGGCTGACTTGTGGATCTACAAGGTTGACATGTACGAAAGGCTTTGTCAACTTAGTCCACAAATGATTCTAGCAGCAGTGACCATTGGATTGTTAATCCAACAGTCATGCTGCTTCTTCAACCTCTGGTCTTCTTGCTCCAGCCGCCCAAACCAGCGTCGACCGTACCGCCTGCTCATGCCTACCATGGCTAGCTGTGCTGTCGCACAAGCCAAACCGCCCCAGACTACTCCCATCGCTGGCTTGTCCATCCCTCTAAGCACCCACAGTTCCTGTTATTCTTCGGCGAAGGCAGATGAACCAGTAAACCCTCGTACTCCCCTCCGTGTGGGAAACAACTACCAAATCTTCTCCAGCTCCGGGTCCCTTCCTAGGCCTCGCCGTCGTCCACTGCCCTGGTGCTCTCGGCGAGTCGTGGTCAACATGGTCAACGAACGACATCCATCAAAAGAGGACTGTACATGGAGAGGATGACAGTTGGGTCCACGGCCGCACGCAAGGAAGTGCCTCCTTATTACATGCAAAATAATGGTTCCTCCACCTCACAGCAGGGACCCATCGGAAGTGCCTCTGTATTTCGTGAAAAAAGTTCCTCCCGTTGACAGCTCGGACCCACCAGATATATCTTCGCACGCAAGGAAGTGCCTCCTTATTATGCACAAAAAATGAATACTCCCCCTGCTAGCTGGGACCCACCATATTTGGAGGCTAACTTGTGGGCCTACTTAGTTGGCGCAGACGCATGATTTGTCAACTTAGCCAATATAAATGATTCTAGCTGCAGTGATTGTACGATGTCCATCCAATGTCGGAGTAATGGGCAAATGGTAGGCTCACCCGAGTCCCTAAATTTATCAAGACTTTGGGCCAGCTCCGCCTAGCTGGACCCCAAGCTGAAGCTCCGCCCTCTGGGAGCCGGCTGGCTCAACGGCCGGCTGCCAGAGGGCGGCCAACCCAAGCCTACGGCTCTCCGAGTGACCGGCTCCTGCCGGCCGGCCTCCAGAGAGGGCGGCATTAGGCAGGTGGCCACCTCGCGACCTCGGTGCGGCCGAGCCCCCCCCCCCATCGAGAGTACAAGCTAGGGCATGGCTACAGTGAAGCACGTCACCCTGATGCACAGGGCAGGCATGGCTACACTGCTCCGTACAAGTGGAGATCTCCACACGACAGGGCACTGTGCCATGTCTCCCCCGACGTCGCCCTAAGCAGGTGGAACTCTGTTTCCCACGATAGCCTGTCGGTACGGCCTGCCAGCCGCAGGCCCTACCGGGCAGTGACACACCAGATGGCATGTTGGTACGCCCGACCAGTCGGGCGTGGGAATGGCCGGCCTCCAGCAGGCGGCCGTCCCCCGCCCCGAGGCAAGCGCGCCATTAACCTGATGACACCAAGCATGGCTACAGTAACCTCCCATCAGCCGGCGGGACTGTAGCCACGATAAGATGACCAAGCCCTCGTCATGGATGGCACTGCTACAGTAAGCAGCCGTCGACCAGTCGGCAGGGCCCACCAAGCGGCGGGCCCCAGTAGTCGGCGGAGAAGCTGGAGGCTGGAGACACTGACAGACGGGCCCCAGCAGCCGGCCCAATTACCATTATACCCCTGGGGGGCAGGCCTATATAAGCCCCCCAGGCCACCCATGCAAACGGTTCCAACTCTAATAGAACTAGCCAGTTACCTAGGGCAGGAGGAGCTAGCCTTGCCTTCTCCTACCTCTAGACACAGCTCAAGGAGCACCTTGTATCACTAGTGCCTTAGTGATCATGCGGAGACCCCGCAGAGCAGGAGTAGGGGTATTATCTCCACGGAGAGCCCCCAACCTGGGTAAAGTCTGACGACGTATGTGTCTACGCCTTATCCCGCTTCTAGGCACCGGCGACGTTCTGCTCGCTCCCACCATGATAAGCCATCCTTTGGCATATGTCGCACCCAACCCCCGACATTTGGCGCCCACCGTGGGGCGAGGAGCACTGTCTACCGGAGACCTGCTCTGGACGAGAACCTTGTTCCTCCCTTGCGAGAGAAGCCAGCCTAGCACACCCGACGGCATCAGCCTCAACGCTCTGCATGGTGCGGAGATCGCCTGCGCGGAGAGCTGCCCCGTTGACCTCATTGGTGAGATCCACCTCTCCGACGAGTCAGCCTCCGACGCAGGCACCGGCTGCCCCGAGAGCCGCCTCGTCAGCCTCCTCGACCAGCTTCATGTCATCAGCGAGCGTGCTGTGGGCCTGGAGTCTGTTGGCTCCACCGACCCGATGATCGTCGACTCTGACACGGCATCGCTTGACGCGTTCCCCACCAAGGTGGTGATCTACGACAAGCCGCCTCCTCGCGAGCACAATGGTGGGAGCACCGTCACGGAGGTGCTTGTCATTAATAGTGGCGAGCGCTCGAACGGAGAGACTCGAGACCCACTCGATACGGCGCTGCGGGACTTCACGGCGCCCATCCCAGAAGACGCAGATGCCGAGATGCTGGAGGCACGCCGTGTCTAGCTTCTTGAGAGCGCTGGCCGGCTTGCCAGCATGCGGCACCTCTCGGATGCCTATCGGTGCAAGATGGACAAAGTAGTCGGCGGTACGCCGGCTCCTGGATGGCCTAGCCGCATTGGCCCTGTCCGGCAGCGTGGCAGGGCCGTCGCCAGCATGTTCGGGGCAGAGCGCCCCATATACGCCACACCTGCGAAGAATGTCCGGGCCGCCCAGGCGGTAACAGACGAGCTGGACAAATACAAGGGCGATGAGCATCGCCACATGACGGAGTGAATCCAGCAGCTCCTAGACGCGGCCGCCGCGTTGCACTAAGCCGGCGGCCGCGCTGAAGAGCCCGCCCTGCGGAACAAAGAGCCGCCCCATCGCCAAGAGCATGGCGCGACCTCCCGGACGCCAACTGGCGGTGCCCATGGAAAATGAGGCAATGAGCCGGCAGCCAGCCGGAGCCGGACTCGCCTCTCCATCAAGCGTGACACACACGGCCGCCCTCGAGCTGTGGAGCGCCGAGGCGATCCTCCGCCTCCCCCGCCTCGAGGAGCAAGATATCCCACTCCGCCGCCTGTCACGCACCCGACACTCGGAGACTGCCTTGGCCGTCGAGAGGGAGTCGGAGAGAATGACGCCCGCCATTGGATCGACCGCCTCAACCAATCCTTGGCGCTAGAAGAAGAAGATGCGTTGGGTCCACCTTGCTTCGGCCCAAGAATTCGGGATGAGCCCTTTCCCAAAGGGTTCACCCTTCCTCGAGATACGCCCAAGTACACCGGCTCCGTGAAGCCGGAGGATTGGCTGGTCGACTACTCGACAGCCATCAGCATAGCAAACGGCAACAAACGTGTTGCCGTGAAGTATGTCCCACTCATGCTACAAGGCACTGCCCGAACATGGCTCAACAGCCTGAAGCCCCACAGCATGAATAGTTGGGTTGATTTCACCGACGCCTTCATCCGCGACTTCACCAGCACCTACAAGCGGGCTCCCAAGCCCCGACAGCTCTCCTTGTGCGTCCAAGGGCCCACAGTGTCAACTCTTGACTACCTCATGCGTTGGACCGAGCTGCGCAATTCATATGAAGGCGTGCATGAGGTGCAGGCGATCGAGTACTTCACCGTCGGGTGCCGAGAGGGCACCCTCCTCAAGAATTGACTCCTCTGCGACGAGCCCGAGACCCTCGATGAGCTGCTGGTCATCGCTGACAAGCACGCCACGGCCGACTCCTCCATGAAGGCAGAAATTCTGGTTGACGCGTCCAGGAAGGTGGCACCCCAGGCCCCTCGGACCCTGGCTGGCGACACCAGTCGGCGACAGCAGCCAGGTGACAACAAGCGGAAGGCCACCCAGCCGGCTTCCACCAGCCGACAGGTGGAAACGGTCGAGGATCAGCAGCCAGAAGGGCAGCCGGCACCCAAGCGGCAGAAGGGAGGCAAGTCCAATTGGTTGCCTGCTTTCTCTTACGAGCAAACCTTAGACGCACCCTGCAAGTTCCATAGTGGCGCGAAGCCATCCAACCACACCACTCAGAAGTGCCACTGGCTCACCAGAATTGCCAAGGGAGATGGATTCCTGCCTCCCCCACCTGCCGGACCGCCGCCTCCTCAGCCCCAGCAGCCGTCGGCCCGGCTAGTCGGCGCCATACAAGACGAGTACCCAGAGGAACATGGAGCCTATGTTGTATTCACCAGTGTGGCCGATGACAGACGCAGCAGACGACAGCAACAACAAGAAGTGCAAGCAGTGGCCTCCAGCACTCTAGAGTTCATGCATTGGTCCGAGAAGCCTATCAGTTGGAGCAGGGCCGACCACCCAGAAGTGATGCTCTCCCCTGGTTCATATGCCCTGGTCCTAGAATTAACCCTTGCAACGGAGAGGCGGGCAGCCCGTTTCTCCAGAGTCTTGATAGATGGCAGCAGCAGCATCAATATCTTGTACCGTGACACAATGGAGAAGTTGGGAATCAAGTAGAAGCAGCTCACCCCCAGTCGGACTGTATTCCATGGCATAGTTCCTGGCCTTTCCTGCTCACCAATCGACAAGACCCAGATTGGCGTCCTCTTTGGAGACAAGAATCATTTCCTCTGAGAGCCAGTTTGGTTTGAAGTGGTGGACCTTGAGAGCCCCTACCATGCACTGCTTGGCCGTCCTGCTCTGGCCAAGTTCATGGCAGTCCCCCACTACGCCTACCTCAAGATGAAGATGCCGAGTACCAAGGGGATCCTGACGGTAGTCGGAGACTACAAAGTCGGTCGCTTGCGCCGCAGATAGCAGCCGGCTGGCCGAGTCCCTCGTGATTGCAGCCGAGAAGTGGCTCCTTGACCGGGTGGTGGCATTGGCAGGCAAGAAGCCGAAAATGTCACCCATCCCCCAGGAGTCGGAGGTTGAGGGCTCGTTCAAGCCGGCCAAGGAAACAAAGAAGATACCCTTGGACCCGGAGCACCCGGAGAGGCACGCTGTCGTAGGCACAGGCCTTGACAGCAAATAGGAAAGCGAGCTCGTCGATTTCCTCTATGAGAATCGGGACATCTTCGCGTGGTCATCCAAAGACATGCCGGGTGTTTCGACGGATTTCGCCGAGCACAAGCTACATGTCTGACCTGACGCCAAGCCGGTCAGGCAGCCCTTGCGCCGCCTGTCGGAAGAGAAGAGAAGAGTTGTCGGAGAAGAAATAGCCCGGCTTCTAGCAGCCGGATTCATCATGGAAGTGTTCTTTCCAGAGTGGCTGGCCAACCCGGTCCTAGTGTTGAAGAAAAACAAGCAATGGCGCATGTGCATTGACTACACTAGCCTCAACAAAGCCTGCCCTAAAGATCCCTTTGCCCTGCCAAGGATTGATCAAGTGATAGACTCCACAGCCGGATGCGAGCTGTTGAGTTTTTTGGATGCATACTCAGGGTATCACCAGATAAATCTGAACCCGGCCGATAGGCTGAAGACCGCCTTCATCACGCCATTCGAAGCCTTCTGCTACCTGACCATGACGTTCGGCTTGAGAAACGCCGGTGCCACGTTTCAGCGTTGCATGCAGAAGTGTCTCCTCAAGCAACTCGGCAGGAATGCCCATGTATACGTGGATGATGTGGTGTTGAAGACGGAGAAGCGTGGCATGCTGCTAGAAGACCTCAAGGAGACCTTTGAGAATTTGCGCCGATTCCAGATCAAGCTCAACCCGGAGAAATGTGTCTTTGGAGTACCAGCCAGCCAGCTCCTTGGCTTTCTGGTCTCAGAGCGCGGCATAGAGTGCAACCCGGTGAAGATCAAGGCCATTGAGAAGATGGAGGTGCCCACCCGACTACTGGACGTGCAGAAGTTCACCGGCTGCTTGGCATCAATTAGCCGTTTCATCAATCGGCTGGGCGAGAAGGCTCTCCCTCTGTACCAACTCATGAAGAAGACCACTTTTTTCGAGTGGAACGACAAGGCGGACGAAGCTTTCTCCCAGCTCAAGAAGATGTTGGCGACCCCGCCTATCCTGGCAGCTCCGACTGAGAAGGAGCCCATGCTCCTCTACATTGTTGCCACCAGTCGGGTCGTCAGCACAGTCATTGTGGTAGAGCGCAAGGAGGAGGGCAGGGCATTGTCGGTCCAGAGATCGGTATATTACTTGAGCGAAGTACTGTCCGCCTCCAAGCAAAACTACCTGCATAATCAGAAGATGTGCTATGGCGTGCACTTTGCCGCCAAGAAGCTGAAGCCCTACTTTCAAGAGCACCCAATAACCATCGTCTGCACGGCTCCGCTTGCTGAGATCTTGGGAAGCCGGGATGCTTCTGGCCGAGTGGCCAAGTGGGCCATAGATCTGGCACCTTACACCATCTACTACCAGCCTCGCACCGCCATCAAGTCGCAAGTGTTGGCCAACTTCCTCGTCGACTGGGCCGAGACCCAGTACTTACCGCCAGCACCAGACTCTACCCATTAGCGGATGCATTTTGATGGATCAAAGATGCGCACCGGTCTGGGAGTCGGCATCGTCCTCACTTCTCCCAAAGGCGACAAACTCAAATATGTGTTGCAAGTCCATTTTGCCGCCTCCAACAATGTAGCAGAATATGAGGCACTCATACACGGACTCCGGCTTGCCAAGGAACTCGACATTTGCCGGATCTTGTGTTTTGGTGACTCCGACTTGGTGGTCCGGCAGTCGTCAGGCAACTGGGATGCCAAGGATGCAAATATGGCAAGCTACCGCTTCCTTGTGCAGCAACTCAGCGGATACTTTGACGGGTGCAAGTTCCTCCATGTGCCAAGAAACGACAATGAACAAGCAGATGCTTTGGCACGGATCGGCTCCACCCGACAAGCAATACCAGCCGGCGTTGCCTTTTGCCGCCTTCTCAAGCCGTCCATCAAGCCGTCCCCAGAATCAGATTCCATCTTTATGTCGGCCCCTCCCGAAGCAGTCGGATCCGACTTGAGGGTCCCAGAAGCCGGCACCGGGACTTCAGCAGGCGGCCCGGGGACTGTCGCCGTCGCACCCGGCCCGGCAATTCAAGAGCCCGGCCCAGGGACTGCAGCAGTCGGCTCGGGGACTTCTTCAAGACAGCAGGCGGAAACAATTGCCAACCCGACACCTCCCGGCCCAACCACCCTCATACAAGTTGCAGTTGTGGCAGTGGAAGAAATAGCAACACCTTCCTGGGCTCAGCCAATCCTCAGATTTCTGGTAAGCAAAGAACTGTCGACTGATGAGATCTCAGCCAGGCAGGTGCAATGGCGAGCAGCAGCATATACCATAGTCAACAAAGAGCTGGTTCGACATAGTGTCACTGGTGTATACCAGCGCTGCGTGGAGCCGGACCAGGGCCAAGCAATCCTCAGGGACATTCACCAGGGTGAATGTGGACACCACACAACCTCAAGAGCCCTTGTCGCCAAAGCCTTTCGCCATGGTTTTTTCTGGCCGACTGCTCTTGAGGAGGCCAAAGAGTTGGTTCAGAAATGCCAAGGGTGCCAAAGATTCCGCTCCAAGCCACATTTTCCAGCTTCTGCACTCAAGACCATTCCAATTGCTTGGCCATTTGCTGTTTGGGGTTTGGATATGGTGGGGCCATTCAAGACAGCCCGTGGTGGCATGACTCACCTGCTTGTCGCTGTGGACAAGTTCACCAAGTGGATAGAGGCCAGGCCAATCAAGAAACTGAATGGGCCGACTGCCGTGACCTTCATTGCCTACATCACCACTCGGTACGGCATACCACATAGCATCATCACCGACAATGGCACAAACTTTGCCAAAGGAGCTTTGGATTGTTTCTCGCGACACAAGGCATTCGACTGGACTTAGCGTCTGTTGCCCACCTGCAGTCAAACGGCCAGGTTGAGTGAGCAAACGGCCTCATCTTGTCCGGCATCAAGCCCCGACTGGTCGAGCTGCTTGAGCGTTCGGCCGGCTACTGGCTCGACGAGCTACCGACTGTCCTCTGGAGCCTGCGCACAACACCGAAATAAGTCAACCGGCTTCATGCCTTTCTTCCTCGTCTACGGTGCTGAAGCCGTCATCCCGACAGACATAGAGTTCGGTTCCCCGCGAGTCACCATGTACACAGAGGCGGACACTAAGGAGGCGCGAGAAGACGACGTCGACCTGCTGGAAGAGGGCCGGCTGTTGGCACTCAGCCGTTCCGCCATCTACCAGCAGAGTCTGCATCGGTACTACAACCGCAAGGTGAAGCCAAGATCCTTCCAAGAGGGAGACCTTGTGCTCCGGCTGATCCAGTGAACAGCCGGCCAGCACAAGCTCTCTGCACCTTGGGAAGGCCCCTTCATCATCAGCAAGGTGCTCGGCAACGACTCCTACTATCTGATCGACGCCCAGAAGCCCAGAGCACGCAAGAGGGATGATTCAGGCAAGGAGACGGAGAGGCCGTGGAATGCAAACCTCCTCCGAAGATTTCACAGTTGAAAAGCAGTATGTATCATGGTACCTTTTGTATCAGGTACAAAGACTCCGGGTCCCCCGAGACGAACTCGGGGACTGCCCTGTTTTATCTATGTGATAAGAATTATGCCATGAGTATGTATAGTTTTTTCCGCCTGGCACCGGGCCCGACCAGTCGGCCCGGAGGCACGCCGCCGTTTGCTATATGCCGCCCCCTGTAGCCGAACAAGTAGTGCGCTGGCCCCAGACACCTCCCTTGCCAGAAGCCGCAGCTCGCAGAGCGACTGTACGGTGGGCAGGGGTCCCAAACTGGCGCCTACACAAAAAATGACTAAGGACAAAATGCATATAGCAAAGGCCAGCATCTCACCTTTTTCGTCCGGCTGCCGAGCAGCCGGCCAGCCGGCTCCTACTTTTTATTGCCAACACCCCAAATGGCTAAGTACTAGCCCTCCTCCAAATGACTAAGCACTCAACCCAGCCGCAGTCCGCAGAGCGGCTGTTTGGCTGGCAAGAGGATAGCCAAGGGAGGGTGGCAAAGGAAAAAACCAAGGAGTGAAAGGCAAGGAAAGATAGAAGTCAGCAAAGCAAAGCATAAAGCTGTGATAGAATATTTACATGGATAAAGGCCTCTGGCCGGCATTCAAACAAAGTTTTGATATACAGCCCGCGGGTGGAAATTGCACGAATTTAACAAAGTGTTCAGAGTAGCAAGCAGAAAGCAGGAAAAATCCTAAGGAGCAGCAGAAGACTCTGGCTGGGCAGCACCGGATGGCATGGCAGAGGACTCTGGCTGGATACTGGAGTCACCTGCACCGCCTGGCATGGCAGGCGGCTCCGCCTGAGCGGAAGAGTCGCCAGCAGCAGGCGGGGCGGCGGAGGGCTGGACGACGGAGTCAGTGGCATCCGTCGGAGGAATGGGTGGCTGGTCGGTCCCCACCTGGACGTCTCCAGTAGCAGCCGGCACCTTGGTGCGCGGCTCGTTGCTTGAGGCCCGGTCAGGTTGGGGCTGACCGTCCGCCCCGACCTCCGGCAGGTCGACGTCGCTCTCCTCATCTTTCTCCTCCTCCTCCTCCTCCTCCTCCTCCTCCCCGTCTTCCCCTTCGTCGCTGGAGTCGATGACTTCAGCTGAATCTTCGCTGTCCTCCAGGTTCAGCCCGAGCCACTCTTGCGGAGCTTCGCCGCCTTCCTCGACCACCTCCGGAACAAAGACGCTGGTGTCGGTGAAGTCGGCGATCGCCGCCACCCTGTTGACAAGCTCGGACTTCACCGCCGCCAGCTCCCCCTGCGCTTCCAGCCGGAACGTGGCCAACTGGGCTAAGTCCAGCCCAGGATACCACGCCTTGGCGAATTCCAAGGCCCGGGGCGCTCCTGCCCGGGCTGCGGAGCCCTTCCACACTTCCAGGCGGCCGACCACCACCTCCAGCCAGTCGGCAGTCCGACTTGGGGTGCACGGAGCCGGCAAGCCTGGCCACAGGGCGGAGACCGCCTGAGCTCCAATGCGCTGGAGACGTCATAGCATGCGATGAGCAGGCCGAAGCCAGGCCTGAATGCTGAGGACCTGTTCGCCAAGAGTCCGGGGAGCATCAGCGGTGATTTGTGCACCTTCCGCCCTTCGCTCCTCGCGCTGGGCCTCGATCATCTGAATTGCGGCTACAGAATGGCCCAGGAAGAAGTCTGTTCGGGCGGAAGAAGAAAAAGACCAAGGCCATAAGCAAGGAACCGGCATGAACAAGGGCTGACAGTTCAAAATAAGAAATCAAGAGAATGAAGCTTACCATCGACCAAATCTTTGATGCTGCTGAAGCAGGCCGTCATCTGGGCCTCCTTGTTGGCCCAGGCAGAGCGTTCGATCTCAAACTCGGCGAGGAGGTTGGTCTCCGTCGTCTTCACCTTCAGCTAGGCTGCCTTGAGGGCTTCCGCCTGCTTGGCAAGTTGAGCGACCAGGCGATCCCGCTCCTCGGCCAGCTAGCCGCACTCCGCCTCCTTGCCACGCGGAGCAGTGTTAGCCTAGCCCAGCTGCTCCTGCAAAGCGGCGTTGGCCTCTGGAAAAAGGGAAAGAAGAAAAAGGCATCAGTCAAGCGGACAAGAAAAAAAGAAAAGAAACAACTGAGGAGATTCGGCCCGACTGCTCAGCAGACGGCCCGAACCTCGGGGACTACAGCCCATGGGCGCACCATCGCGCCCCCGTGGAGAAGAAGTGGCTAACGAAGAAAATAAACAACTAAGGAGATTCGGCCTGACTGCTCAGAAGTCGGCCCGAACCTCGGGGACTACAGCCCGCGGGCGCACCATTGCGCCCCCGCGGAGAAGAAGTGGTTGACGAAGCAAGGAAACAACTGAGGAGATTCGGCCCGACTGCTCGGCGGTCGGTCCGAACCTCGGGGACTATAGCCCGCGAGTGCACCAGCGTGCCCCCGTGAAGAAAGGAAGATAGAAACTTACTCCGGCTCGCGGCCAGATGGGCAGTCTGCGTCTCCAGCTCCTTGACCCTGGAGTTGTAAGTGGTCGCGCGGAGATTGTGATAGTCCTACGGAAGGAACACCAGAGGAAATCAGTAGTCGACAATTGCAAGATAAAGTTCCAGCCCGCCTGCTCAGCAGCCGGCCCGGAACTTGGGGACTACACCCAGTGGGTACGCTTGCTCGCCCCCACGAGAGAAGCAAGAGGATCATCCAAAGAAGAAAGCCAAAGATAACTTACACGGATGGCGGTTCACAACTCCAAGAAGGCCTCGTTGCAGCGCCTGAGGGCCTCCAC
This sequence comes from Triticum aestivum, assembly GCF_018294505.1. Classification (NCBI taxonomy): domain Eukaryota; kingdom Viridiplantae; phylum Streptophyta; class Magnoliopsida; order Poales; family Poaceae; genus Triticum; species Triticum aestivum. Next base: position 213,438,227 of record NC_057810.1, on the reverse strand, counting down.
TTCTGCCCGGAGCTTGGCCTAGACGTAAAGAGACACCTGGTTTAGGGCGCCCGTCCCGCCCCCGTGTATCCAACCCACGGGTGCGGCGCTGGTCGCCTTGGTGTCGGGGACCGATGAGCTTGCGGCGCCGACCTCCTGCGGCCGCGGTGCTGAGGCCACCTTCTCAAGACAGCGGCGTGTGGGTGTGCGGACCGAAGGAATCAGGTCTGTCACCACCGTGTTCTCGACCGGTTTCACCGGCGGTGCAGCCGGCTGCTCGTCCCGTGGCTCACTGGCTGGCGGGGGCGGCGGGGGCGGTGGCGGTGGCACGAAGACGTCCGGCATGGCCACGTCGCCGCCCTCCCTCTCCCGGATCGGGTGGTTGTCGCCGGCTCCTCTGGCCGTCGCCACGAATTCAGGCGGAGGCGGCGCGGTGTTCAGGGGTGCCACGTTCAGCGGCTCTTGGCGGCGTACGGCCTCCGCGAGCCCCTCCTTCTCCGCGGCTTGGGCTTTTGCCTGCGCCAGCGCTCTCTCAGCAGACGCGGCGGACTTGTCCGCCTGCTCCTTGGCCAGGCGGTCAGCATCTTTCTTACGCGCCTCCCGCGCATTCTGCTTTGTCGCCTCCCGGAGGTCGGCGGCCGGGTCGATCCACCGGCTGGTCAAGGAGGTCGCTGCCGACCTGAGGACCAAGGCGGCGCTCGACTTCTCGAGGGTTAGCGGAGCCCTAAGATAAGAAGACAAGTCAGAAGGTTCTCACGCCAGATTGACAAGAAGACGAGAAGTAAGGAAAAGATACTTACGCCGACACCATAACGGGCACCTTCGGCTACCTCTGGTACTTGGCCACCTTGGCCGCGGCTTCTTTCCGCCTGGTCGCCGTGGCCCGGTTCTTGGGCTTCTTCGGGGCGCTGCCAAACAGGACAGTGCCTTGCTTCCGCTTGCGCTTGCTGCCGCGGGCGGGCGGCCCAGAAGAGGGGCCGGCGCCGGTAGTGGCGGAGCTCTGGGTGGGACGCGGTTCGTCTTCATCTTCGCCATCGTCGGGCCAGGTCCCCACGCTGCCGCCTTCCTCGAAGCCGCCTGCTCCACCGCCACCGTCTGCTCTGCCGCCGCCGCCTGTTGCGTCATCCGCCAGGGCGGCCGCCCCCAAGTCGGGGTCGTCCAGGTCGCTCACCGCCCTGTCCGGCTGGAGGTCATCGCCCAGCCCCAGGAGGGCGGCCGTCACCGCGGGCATGTAAATCTACAACCAAGAAGGATTTGCATCACGACAAGAAACGAGGCTGAAGAAAACGGATCAAAGGACAAAATGAAGAAACTTACAGCAGGCGGCGGGTTGTGGCGGGAGTACGGCCGCTTCCCGTACCGCCACTCTTCCTCCGACACCTTGAGGTCGGAGATCTCATTTACCATCCGCGCAACCTCGACGGGCGGCATCTCTTTCATGCACAGCCGGCACGGATCACGGTGTCCGCCCATCCGGAAGATCGAATGAGGGCGGCTCTGGAGCGGAAGGACCCGGCGCTCGACGAAGGCGATGAGGAGGTCAGAGGCCACGAGGACCTCCGACTCCTAGAGCACTCAGATTCGGCCGATGGCGGCTGCCGCGTCCGCCGACACCGGCTTCGATTTGTACCCCCAGGTGGGCCGAGTCCCGGTGGGGGGGCCGCCTCGTAGGCTGGCAGGTTGAGGAAGTCGGCAGCCGGATCTACGTTCTTGATGTAGAAGTAGGACTGCTGCCACATCTTCACCGACTGCGCCAGCTTGATGACGGGGAAGGCGTTCTGCTTCGCCGGTCGGTGCACGGTGACGAAGCCCCGCACTCGGCCGCCGTCTCCCTGGCGGAGGTGCCGAGCTTCCCATAGAAGAACACTCCTCACAGCTCGAGTGTGGGGAGGACACCGATGTATCCCTCGCACGCCGTGATGAAGTTGAAGATGGTAGAGTCACGGCGTTGGGCGTGAGGTGATGAGGCTGAAGATGGTAGAAGTCGAGGAAAGAGCGGAAGAAGCCGCTCACCGGGAGGCCGAAGCCGCGGAGGAAGTGCGAGCGGAAGACAACCCGCTCGTCTCCCCGCGGTGCCTGCGAGATCTCTTCCTCTGGCGGCACCCGCGCCTTGACGAAGGCCAGACTAGGCATCCGGCGCGTGTCACGGAGGAAGGAAATGTGATCCTCGATCACGGTCTATCTGTCCCAGTCACTGCCCTTCTTGCGCGCCATGGCTTCCGGCTGGCTGCGTGAGGAGGAGAAGTGTGTCAGCGACAGGAGACGGTGGCAGCTCCCCGGCGGCGCAGAGCAGCAGCAACAGCAGTGGAGGAGGGAGTAGAGGAAGAAGAAGAGTAGGAGGGGGCGCGAGAGCTTTGCCGCACCCTCCCATCTCCCTACTTATAGCCCTCGGTCTACGAAGCCGAGGCGGCGGGACGTGGGTCGTGGGATTAACTGCGCCCACGACCCCACGACCCCCATTTATCACACGCATTCACCACGCCGTAAACGGTCATGGGAATGGCAACCATCCTCTTCAGCGCAGCAGATCCACCCGGTTGCCGAGGCACGGTAGTGGCGGGCCCGGCCCATTGTCACGTCCCATCGGGGGCGTGGGTGGTAGGCTGGCCAGGCTGACATGCGCCGCGTGGTGCGTCTGTGGCGGGCGGCGGCCCGGGAAGCTTAGCAGGCACGCCACCTATTTCCTGCCTTGAAGTTCAAAACCAACCACGCAAGCTCCGCCTGGACGAGGCCGGCCTCAGCAGTCGGCTGGCCACAAGACTGACTGACGTCCTCCCGGAGCCCGGTGAGGGGGGGAGCAGCTGAGACTTTGCAGCCCCTCGACCGCAACGCCTCACCGGCTTCGGGGACTATTGTCGGAGTAATGGGCAATGGGTAGGCTCCCCCGAGTCCCTGAATTTATCAAGACTTTGGGCCAGCTCTGCCTAGCTGGACCCCAAGCTGAAGCTCCGCCCTCTAGGAGCCGGCTTGCTCAACGGCCGGCTGCCAGAGGGCGGCCAACCCAGGCCTACGGCTCTCCGAGTGGCCGGCTCATGCCAGCCGGCCTCCAGAGAGGGCGGCATCAGGCAGGCGGCCACCTCGCGACCTCGGTGCGGCCGAGTCGCCCCCCCCCATCGAGAGTACAAGCTAGGGCATGGCTACAGTGAAGCACGTCGCCCCGATGCACGTGACAGGCATGGCTACAGTGCTCCGTACAAGCGGAGATCTCCACACGGCGGGGCACTGTGCCATGTCTCCTGTAATGTCGCCCCAAGCAGGCAGAACCCTGTTTCCCACGATGGCCTATCGGTACAGCCTACCAGCCGCAGGCCCTACCGGGCAGTGACACACTAGAAGACAACGTACGCCCGACCAGTTGGGCGTGGGAAGGGCCGGCCTCCGGCAGGCGGCCGTCCCCCGCCCCGAGGCAAGCGCGCCATTAACCTAATGACACCAAGCATGGCTACAGTAACCTCCCGTCAGCCGGCGGGACTGTAGCCACGATAAGATGACCAAGCCCTAGTCATGGACGGCACGGCTACAGTAAGCAGCCGTCGACCAGCCGGCGGGGCCCACCAGGTGGCGGGCCCCAGTAGTCGGCGGAGAAGCTGGAGGCTGGAGACACTGACAAGCGGGCCCCAGCAGCCAGCCCAATTACCATTGTACCCCTGGGGGGTAGGCCTATATAAGCCCCCCAGGCCACCCATGCAAACGGTTCCAACTCTAATAGAACTAGCCAGTTACCTAGGGCAGGAGGAGCTAGCCTTGCCTTCTCCTACCTCTAGACACAGCAGAGCAGGAGTAGGGGTATTATCTCCACGGAGAGCCCCCAACCTGGGTAAAGTCCGACGGTGTACGTGTCTACGCCGTATCCCGCTTCCAGGCACCGGCGATGTTCTACTCGCTTCCACCATGATAAGCCATCCTTTGGCATATGTTGCACCCAACCCCCGACATCCAACGACCATCGTGTTTGTTCAACCTCTGGTCTTCTAGCTCTAGCCTCCCAAACCATCGCTAACTGTGCCGCCTGCTCCTGCATCTCGTGGCCGGCTGTGGTGTCGCGTAGGCCTCACGTCCCCACCCTACTCCCATTCCTTGGCTGGCCATCCCTATACTCAGCCAGTCCTCCTGTTATTCTCCAGCGACGGCGGGCTCACATTGCAGCCGAACCAGTAAACCCTCGTACTCCCGTCCGCATGGGAAACAACTGCCGAGTCTTCCCCAGCTCCAGGTCATTCCCTTTCTAGGCCTCGCCGTCGTCCACCGCCCTGGTGCTCTCGGCGCGGCGTGGTTAACATGCAAGGAACTACTTCCATTGGAAGCGGACTGTACGTGGAGAGGTTGACAGCTAGGTCCACGGCCGCAGCAAGGAAGTGCCTCCTTATTATGCGCAAAATAATGATTCCTCCACCTGATAGGAGGGACCCTTCGGAAGGGCTGCCGTATTCTGTGAAAAAACGTTTGCCCCCTAACAGCTAGGACCCACCAGCTACATCTTTGCACGCAAGTGATTCTTCCCCCTGACAGTTGGGACCCACCAGCTATATCTTCGCACGCACGGAAGTGCCTCCTTATCCTCCCTGATAGCTGGGACCCACTGGGTTGAACCGTACGTAGGGTTGTCTGTCTGGTCGGGAACGTGTATGTACATACTGGTCGATCAGTTAGTCTGCAGGATGCAGCGATGAACCGTGGCTGAGTAAGGAGATGCACGTGTCGTAGTAGAGGCACGGACGTAGCATGCCACGCAGTCCCGCCTATATATATCGTGTACATGTACGTACAGCCACGCTGCAAGAAAGTAAATATGGCTACTGTTGGAAATATGCCCTAATCATATTTCCCTTTTCATGATAATCATTGATTATCGATGCTAAAATTGTATTGATCGGAAACTCATATACATGTGTAGATACATAGACAACAACGTGTCCCTAGTGAACCTCTACCAGACTAGCTCGTTGATTAAAGATGGTTAAGGTTTCCTAACCATAGACATGAGTTGTCATTTGATAATGGGATCACATCATTAGGAGAATGATGTGATGGACAAGACCCAAACTATAAACGTAGCATATGATCATGTCAAGTTTATTGCTATCTTTTGCTGCATGTCACGTATATGTTCCGGTGACCATGAGATCATGCAACTCACTGACACCGAAGGAATACCTTATGTGTACCAAACATCACAACATAACTAGGTGACTATAAAGGTGCTCTAAAGGTATCTCCACGGGTGTCTGTTGAGTTGGCATGGATCAAGACTGGGATTTGTCACTCCGTACGACAGAGAGGTATCTCAGGGTCCTCTCGGTAATACAACAACAAAAGAAGCTTGGAAGCAATATGACTAAGGAGATAGTCGTGGGATCTTGTATTACAGAATGAGTAAAGAGACTTACAGATAACGAGATCGAACTAGGTATGGAGATACCGACGATCGAATCTCGGGCAAGTAACATACCGATGGACAAAGGGAACTGCATCGGGATTAGCAGAATCCTTGACATTGAGGTTTAACCGATAAGATCTTCATAGAATATGCAGGAACCAATATGGGCATCCAGTTCCCGCTATTGGTTATTGACCGTACAGTTGTCTCGTCCATGTCTGCATAGTTCTCGAACCCGTAGGGTCTACACACTTAACGTTAGGTGACAATATAAGCATAGTTCAATCATTATGGTGGTTACCGAAGGTTGTTTGGAGTCCCGGATGAGATCCCGAACATGACGAGGAACTCCGGAATTGTCCAGAGATGAAGATTGATACTTTCGGCGAAGGGTATTAGAGCCCGGAATTGTTCCGGGGGTACCGGGTGATGACCAGCATCACCGAAAGGGGTTTCGGGGGGGGGGGGCGACAAGTGTTGGGGGCCCCATGGGACAAGGGGAAGGGGCAAACCATCCCACTAAGGGGTTGTGTGCCCCCTCACCCTTTCCCACGTAACCAGAAGGGGTGGGGGCGCTCCCCTAGGGCAGCCACCCCCTTTGCCTTGGGGGCCCAGGCTCCTGGGGGAGGCGCACCAAAACCCATCTAGGGTTTCCCCCTGGTGGCCGCCGCCCCCCTAGGGAACCCTAGGGCGCCCCTCCTCCGCCATTGCCCCAATATATAGAGGGGTAGAGGGGGGAAACCGGATCCATCTATGCCATGGAGCTGCCCTCCCTTCCCTTGTAGTCCTTCTTCTTCTCCGTGAGGCTTGGTGAAGCCCTGCTGAGATTTCTCCACCACCACCGCCATCATGCCGTCGTGCTGCCGGAGGACTCGAGCTACTACTTCACCATCTCTCATTGGGTCGCAGAGGTGAAGGCATCATTAAGCCATACGTATGTTGAACATGGAGGTGTCGTCCGTTCGGCACTTGGATCGGGAGTTTGCGGGACGGATTGTGATTGGATTGCGAAGACGTTCGACTACATCAACTGTGTTTCTTAACACTTCTGCTTAGTGATCTACCAGGGTATGCAGATGCAATCTCTTCTCTCGTAGATGTCCATTTCCTATATTGATCTTGTGAGTGTAGGAAAAATTTTGTTTCCCATGCAACGTTCCCCAATGGTGGCATCATGAGCTAGGTCTATGCATAGATGACATCACGAGTAGAACACAAAGAAGTTTGTGGGTGTTGATATTTAGATTGCTTCCTTCCTTGGTCTTTTCTTGATTTGGCGGTATTGTGGGATGAAGCAGCCCAGACCAACTTTACAAGTCCATGTACATGAGACCGGTTCCATCGACTGATATGTGACTTTGTTGCATAAAGATGGCTGGTGGGTGTTTGTCTCTCCCACCTTAGTTGAATCGGATTCGATGAAGGCGGTCCTTGTATAAGGTTAAATAGCAACTAGCATATCATCGTTGTGGTTTTGCGTAGGTAAGAATCATTCTTGCTAGATACCCAGAGCAGCCACGTAAAACATGCAACAACAAATTAGAGGACGTCTAACTTGTTTTTGCAGGGTATTTTGTGATATGATATGGCTAAGGACATGATGAAATATATTTGATGTATGAGATGATCATGTTTGTAATAGTTATTCGACTTGCATGTTGATGCATACGGCAACCGGTAGGAGCCATAGGGTTGTCTTTAATTATTGTATGACCTGCGTGTCAATCATTTAGCACTATGTAATGCTTTACTTTATTGCTAAATGGTAGCAATAGTAGTAGAAGCCTTGTTGGCGTGACAACCCCGATGGCGACACGATGATGGAAATCATGGTGTCATGCCGGTGACGATGGAGATCATGCCAACACTTTGGAGATGGGGATCAAAAGCACAAGTTGATGGACATATCATGTCACTTATGGTTTGCATGTGATGTTAATCCTTTTATGCATCTCATTTTTCTTAGGACGAGGTAGCACTATAAGGTGATCCCTCACTAGAATTTCAAGATAAAATTGTGTTCTCCCCAAGTGTGCACCGTTGCGAAAGTTCGTCGTGTCGAAGCACCATCGTGATGATCGGGTGTGATAGACTCTATGTTTGCATACAACGGGTGCAAGCCAGTTTTGCACATGCAGAACACTTGGGTTAAACTTGACAGGCCTAACATGTACAGACACGGTCTCGAAACACAAGAGACCAAAAGGTCGAACACGAGTCATATAGTAGATATGATCAACATAGAGATGTTCACCATTGAAACCACTTCATCTCACGTGATGATCGGACTTGGGTTGGTGAATTTGGATCATGTTACACTCAGAAAACCGGAGGGATGTTGATTTGAATGGGAGTTATTAGGTAATATGATTAATTGAAATCATTATCATGAACAATAGTCTAAATTGTCTTTGCAAATTATGTCGTAGATCAATAGCTCACGCTATAGCTCCCTGTTTTAATACGTTCCTAGAGAAAGACTAAGTTGAAATATAGTGTAAGCAATTATGCGGACTAGGTCCATAGTCTGAGGATTGTCCTCACTGCTACATAGAAGGCTTATGTCCTTGATGCACTGCTCGGATGACCAACCCCTCTAGCGTCGTATCTGGATGTTGTGAACATCTAGTAGACACGTTCTGGTGACTACTTCATAGTTTAGTGCGCCATGCTTTACAGCTAAGAATCGGGGCTCCAAAGACGTTTTGAATGCCATGGAACATATGAGATGTTCCAAGAGCTGAAATTGGTATTTCAGGCTCATGCCCGTGCTGAGAGGTATGAGACCTCTGACAAGTTCTTTGCTTACAAGATGGAGGAGAATAGCTCAACTGGTGGGCATGTGCTCAGAATGTCTGGGTGCTACAATCGCTTGAATCAAGTGGGAGTTAATCTTCCAAATAAGATAGTGATTGACAGAGTTCTCCAGTCACTATAACCAAGCTACTAGAGCCTTGTGATGAACCATAACATGCAAGGGATGGAGATGATCCCAGAGATGTTCGCGGTGCTTAAGGCTGCGAAGGTCGAAATCAAGAAGGAGCATCAAGTATTGATGGTTAGCAAGACCACTGGTTTGAAGAAGGGCAAGGGCAAGAAGGGAAACTTCATGAATGGCAAGCCAGATGCCGCTCCAGTGAAGAAACCCAAGGTTGAACCTAAACCCGAAACTAAGTGCTTCTATTGTAAGGGGAACGGTCACTGGTAACAACACTACCCCAAATACTTGGTAGATGAGAAGGCTAGCAACTTCAACAAAAGTATATTTGATATACGTGTTATTGATGTGTACCTTACTAATACTCCTAGTAGCACCTAGGTATTAGATACCGGTTTAGTTGCTAATATTGGTAACTCGAAATAAAAGCTACGGAATAAACGAAGACAAGCTAAGGATGAGGTGACGATGTGTGTTGGAAGTGTTTCCAAGGTTGATGTGATCACCATCGCACGCTGATAATCCGCAAGTATAGGGGATCAATTATAGCCTATTTCGATAAGTAAGAGTGTCGAACCCAACGAGGAGCTAAAGGTAGAACAAATATTCCCTCAAGTTCTATCGACCACCGATACAACTCTACGCACACTTAGCGTTTGCTTTATCTAAAACAAGTATGACACTAGACGGACTTTGTAGGTGTTGTTGGATAGGTTTGCAAGATAATAAAGAGCACGTAAATATAAACTAGGGGCTGTTTAGATAAAGAAGCAATAAAGTTAGTATAGCGAGTGTGGACAAGTGGTGGTAGGAGTTGCGAAATTGTCCCTAAGCAACTGACTACTTTACTAGACCAATAGCAAGTTTTATGTGGGAGAGGCATAAGCTAACATATTTTCTCTTATTAGATCATATGCACTTATGATTGGAACTCTAGCAAGCATCCACAACTACTAACGATCATTAAGGTAAAACCCAACCATAGCATTAAAGTACCAAGTCCTCTTTATTCCCATACGCCATGACCCACTTATCCGTGTTTGTGTTTCAATCACTCATGCAACGCAGACAATAAGCAAACCATGAACATATTGCAACACCCTACAGCGGGAATCCCTCAAGTTTGCGCGACACGGAGAGCACCATAGGACAGCAACATAACCACAAGCAAATTAAACCAATCATAGCAATTCACCAACTACCAAAAGGACAACAAAAATCTACTCAGACATCATAGGATGGCAACACATCATTGGATAATAATATGAAGCATAAAGCACCATGTTCAAGTAGAGGGTATCGCGGATTGTGGGAGAGTGGACTGCTGAATATAGATGGGGGAAGGTGATGGAGATGTTGGTGAAGATGATGGCGGTGTTGGTGTAGATCGCGGTGAAGATGATGGCCCTCGGCGGCGTTCCGGCGCCACCGGAAGCAAGGTGGAGAGAGCCCCCTTCTTCTTCTTCTTCCTTGACCTTCTCCCTAGATGGGAGAAGGGTTTCCCCTCTGGTCCATGGACTCCATGGCGTGGGAGGGGCCAGAGCCCCTCCGAGATTGGATCTATCTCTTTGTCTCTCTCTGTTTCTGCGTTCTGAGATTCTGCCCTTTCACCGTTTCTTATATATCTGGAGATCCGTAACTCCGATTGGATTGAAACCTTCACCATGATTTTTTTCCAAAAATTAGCTTTCTTGCGGCAAAAGAAGAGCAGCAACCTCCTTACGGGGTGCCCACGAGGGTCAGGGGGGCGCCTACCCCCCTGGGGCGCGCCCCTACCTCGTGGCCCCCTCAGGCACTGTCTCGTGTTGATTCTTCTTCCCAAGTATCACAAAAATTCCAAAAATATTCACTGTTCGTTTTTATCCCGTTTGGACTCCGTTTGATATGGATTTTCTGTGAAACATAAAACATGCAACAAATAGGAACTGGCACTGGGCACTGGATCAATATGTTAGTCCCAAAAATAATATAAAAATTTGCCAAAAGTATATGAAAGTTCAATAATATTGGCATGGAACAATCAAAAATTATAGATACGTTGGAGACATATTAGCATCCCCAAGCTTAATTCCTGCTCGTCCTCGAGTAGGTAAATGATAAAAAGATAAATTTTGATGTGGAATGCTACCTTGCATAATCTTGATCATATATCTAATCATGGCATGAATATTAAGACACGAATGATCAAAGTAATAGTCTATCATTTGACATTAAGACGATAATACTTCAAGTGTACTAATAAAGCAATCATGTCTTTTCAAAACAACATGGCCAAAGAAAGTTATCCCTACAAAATCATATAGTCTGGCTATGCTCCATCTTCACCACACAAAGTATTTAAATCATGCACAACCCCGGTTTTAGCCAAGCAATTGTTTCATACTTTAGTATTCTCAAACTTTTTCAACTTTCACGCAATACATGAGCGTGAGCCATGGATATAGTACTATAGGTGGAATAGAATCTGATGGTGGGGGTTATGTGGAGAAGACAAAAAAAGGAGAAAGTCCCACATCGATGTGACTAATCAACAGGCTATGGAGATGCCCATCAATTGATGTCAATGTGAGGAGTAGGGATTGCCATGCAACAGATGCACTAAGAGCTATAAGTGTATGAAAGCTCAAACTGGAAACTAAGTGGGTGTGCATCCAACTTGCTTGCTCATGAAGACCTTGGGCATTTGAGGAAGCCCATCATCGGAATATACAAGCCAAGTTCTATAATGAAAAATTCCCACTAGTATATGAAAGTGAAAGCATAGGAGACTCTCTCTATGAAGAACATGGTGCTACTTTGAAGCACAAGTGTGGTAAAAGGATAGTAGCATTGCCCCTTCTCTCTTTTTCTCTCATTTTTATTTATTTATTTATTATTATTATTTTGGTGGGCTTCTTTGGCCTCTTTTTTTATTTGGGCTTCTTTGGCCTCTTTTATTTTTCATAAAGTCCGCAGACTCATCCTAACTTGTGAGGGAATCATAGCTTCCATCATCCTTTCCTCACATGGGAGAATGCTCTAATAATTATGATCATCACACTTTATTTACTTACAACTCAATATTACAACTCGATATCTAGAACAAAGATATGACTCTATATGAATGCCTCCAGCGGTGTACCGGGATGTGCAATGATCTAACATAGCAAAGATATCAAAAAACGGACAAGCCATGAAAACATCATGCTAGCTGTCTTACGATCATGCAAAGCAATATGACAGTGAATGCTCAAGTCATGTATATGATGATGATGGAAGTTGCATGGCAATATATCTCGGAATGGCTATGGAAATGACATAATAGGTAGGTATGGTGGCTGTTTTGAGGAAGATATAAGGAGGCTTATGTGTGATAGAGTGTATCATATCATGGGGTTTGGATGCACCGGCGAAGTTTGCACCAACTCTCGAGGTGAGAAAGGGCAATGCACGGTACCGAAGAGGCTAGCAATGATGCAAGGGTGAGAATGCGTATAATCCATGGACTCAACATTAGTCATAAAGAACTCACACACTTATTGAAAAAAATTATTAGCCATCAAAACAAAGTACTACACACATGCTCCTAGGGGAAGGGTTGGTAGGAGTTAACCATCGCGCGATCCCGACCTCCACACAAAGGATGACAATCAAAAAATAAATCATGCTCCGGCTTCATCACATAACGGTTCACCATACATGCATGCTTCGAGAATCACAAACCTCAACACAAGTATTTCTACTAATCCACAATCACCCACTAGCATGACTCTAATATCACCACCTTTATACCGCAAAACTATTGCAAGGAATCAAACATATCATATTCAGCGATCTATAAGTTTATGTAGGATTTTATGACTAACCATGTGAATGACCAATTCCTGTCATCTCTCTAAATAGATATAAGTGAAGCAATAGATTTTAGTTCTTTCTACAAAAGATATGCCCACGCTCTAACAAATATAAGTGAAGCAAAAGAGCATTCTACAAATGGCGGTTTTCTATGTGAAGAGAAACATGCAATCCAAACTTCAAATGATATAAGTGAAGCACATGAAGTATTCTATAAAGCCATACTCAAAAGATTTAAGTGAAGTGCAAAGAGCATTCTATAACTCATACCAGCATGGTGCATAACATAAAAGTGAAAACTAAATGCAAAAGACGCTCCAAGACTTGCACATATCACATGAACGAAGCAAATCCGAAAACATACTGATACTTGTTGAAGAAAGAGGGGATGTGAGGGAGTCCTGGATTAGGGGGTGTCCGGATAGCCGTACTATCACCGTTGGCCGGACTCCTGGACTATGAAGATACAAGATTGAAGACTTCATCCCGTGTCCGGATGGGACTTTCCTTGGCGTGGAAGGCAAGCTTGGCGATACAGATATGTAGATCTCCTACCATTGTAACCGACTCTGTGTAACCCTAGCCCTCTCCGGTGTCTATATAAACCGGAGGGTTTTAGTCCATAGGACGAACAACAATCATACCATAGGCTAGCTTCTAGGGTTTAGCCTCTTTGATCTCGTGGTAGATCTACTCTTGTACTACCCATATCATCAATATTAATCAAGCAGGAGTAGGGTTTTACCTCCACTGAGAGGGCCCGAACCTGGGTAAAAACATCGTGTCCCTCGTCTCATGTTACCATCCGCCTAGACGCACAGTTCGGGACCCCCTACCCGAGATCCGCCGGTTTTGACACCGACATTGGTGCTTTCGTTGAGAGTTCCTCTGTGCTGTCATCTTTAGGTCCGATGGCTCCTTCGATCATCAACAACGACGCGGTCCAGGGTGAGACTTTTCTCCCTGGACAGATCTTCGTATTCGGCGGCTTTGCACTATGGGCCAATTCACTTGGCCATCTGGAGTAGATCGAAAGCTACGCCCCTGGCCATCGGTCAGATTGGGAGTTTGAACTACACGGCTGATATCCGCGGAGACTTGATCTTCGACGGATTCGAGCCACATCCAAGTGCACCGCACTGTCTCGATGGGTATGATCTAGCTCTGTCGCCGAACAGTGCCCTGGAGGCTGCACCAGAGTCCGCTCCGACCCTTAGCTCGGAGCCGACTTCGCCGATCGAGGACGAGTGGCTGTACACCGCCTCGGGGGCTACGATCTCTACGGCGATTGAGCCAAACACCATCCCTGTCCTTTTCAAAGCCCGTGACTCCGAGGTGCCAGATTCCTCTCCGGACTCCGGACCTCCTGCACCCCTGCCAATCAAATCCGATTGGGCGCCGGTTATGGAGTTCACTGTCGCGGACATCTTTCAGCACTCGCCCTCTGGCGACATCCTGAATTCACTAAAGTCTCTCTCTTTATCAGGAGAACCCTGGCCGGACTGTGGTCAGGAAGGTTGGGATGCGGACGACGAAGAAATTCAACGCCCACCCACCACCCACTTTGTAGCCACTGTCGATGATTTAACCGACATGCTCGACTTCAACTACGAAGACATCGATGGTATGGACGACGATGCAGGAGACAACCAAGAACCAGCGCCTACAGGGCACTGGAAGGCCACCTCGTCATACGACATATGCATGGTGGACACCCCAAAAGATCGGAATGGCAATGGGACATCGGAGGATGACCCCTCCAAGAAACAGCCCAAGCGCCGGCGTCAGCGGCGCCGCTCTAAATCCCGCCAAAGCAAAAACAGTGATTCCGGCACGGGAGATAATAACACCACGGACAGTGCCGAAGACAACCCCCTCCAGCAGGATTCAGCACAGGGGGAGGGAGAAGCCAGCCCTCATGATAGAGCGGCAGACAGAGAGGTAGAGGACGATAATTATATGTCTCCCTCCGAAGATGAAGCAAGCCTCGACGACGACGAATTCGTCGTGCCCGAGGATCCCGTCGAACAAGAGTGTTTCAAGCACAGGCTTATGGCCACGGCAAACACCCTCAAGAAAAAGCAGCAGCAGCTTAGAGCTGACCAAGACTTGCTAGCTGACAGATGGACCGAAGTCCTTGCAGCCGAAGAGTACAAACTCGATCACCCCTCCAAGAGCTACCCAAAACGCAGGCTGCTACCCCAATTAGAGGAGGAAGCAACCAAACCTACATCACCAGCGCATGACGCGACCGACCGGCCACCTCGTGGCCATGACAGAGAGGCCTCTAGGCCCTCCACTAAAGCCGCACCCCGGCGTCGCTCGAAAAGTACAAAGCCATGGGGAAATGCGCCAGACTTGCGAGACATATTGGAGGACAAGGCAAGGCAAATAAGATCGATCTACGGATCGCGTGGGCGCCCCACGACACGTGATGACAACCGTCATGCCGGATACAGAAATTCCGGCTGGGCCGAACACAGTAGACAAAGCTCATTTGAGCTGCGTCGTGATATAGCCCAATACAGAGGCGCCGCACACCCACTATGCTTCATAGACGAAGTAATGGATCATCAAATGCCCGAGGGTTTCAAACCTGTAAACACTGAATCATACAACGGCACAATAGATCCTGCGGTTTGGATCGAGGACTATCTCCTTCACATCCACATGGCCCGTGGTGATGATCTACACGCCATCAAATACCTCCCACTCAAGCTTAAAGGACCAGCTCGGCATTGGCTCAACAGCTTGCCAGCAAGGTCAATTGGTTGTTGGGAAGACCTGGAAGCCGCATTCCTTGATAACTTCCAGGGCACATAGGTGCGACCACCAGACGCTGATGACCTAAGCCACATAATTCAGCAGCCAGATGAATCGGCCAGACAATTCTGGACACGGTTCTTAACCAAGAAAAATCAAATCGTTGACTGTCCGGATGCAGAGACCCTTGCAGCCTTCAAACATAGCATCCGCGACGAGTGGCTTGCCCGGCACCTAGGACAGGAAAAGCTGAAATCCATGGCAGCCCTCACATCACTCATGACCCGCTTCTGCGCGGGAGAGGACAGCTGGCTAGCTCGCAGTAACAACCTGACCAAAAACCCTGGTATTTCGGATACCAAGGACAGCAATGGCAAGTCGCGTCGCAACAAGCACAAGCGAAGCATTAACAACGATAATGCTGAAGATACGACAGTCAATGCCGGATTCAGAGGCTTTAAACCCGGTCAGCGGAAAAAGTCGTTCAAAGGAAATACTCAGGGCCCGTCCAATTTGGACCGAATACTCGATCGCCTGTGCCAGATACATGACACCCCGGAAAAACCAGCTAACCACACCAACAAGGATTGTTGGGTGTTCAAACAGGCAGGCAAGTTAAATGCCGAAAACAACGACAAGGGGCTGCATGGCAATGACGAGGAGGAGCCCCGGCCGCCGAATAATAGAGGATAGAAGGGCTTTCCCTCACAAGTGCGGGCGGTGAACATGATATACGCAACCCACATACCCAAAAGGGAGCGGAAGCGTGCACTAAGGGACATATACGCGATGGAGCCAGTCGCCCCAAAGTTCAACCCGTGGTCCTCCTGCCCGATCACTTTTGATCGAAGGGACCACCCCACTAGCATCCGCCACGGCGGATTCGCCGTATTGGTTCTTGACCCAATCATTGACGGATTTCACCTCACTAGAGTTCTGATGGACGGCGGCAGTAGCCTGAACCTACTTTACCAGGATACAGTGCGCAAAATGGGCATAGACCCCTCAAGGATTAAACCCACAAAAATGACCTTTAAAGGCGTCATACCAGGTGTAGAGGCCAACTGTACAGGCTCAGTTACACTCGAAGTGGTCTTCGGATCACCGGATAACTTCCGAAGCGAGGAATTAATCTTCGACATAGTCCCGTTCCGGAGCGGCTATCACGCACTGCTCGGACGAACTGCATTTGCAAAGTTCAATGCGGTGCCGCACTACTCCTACCTCAAGCTCAAGATGCCAGGCCCTCGAGGAGTAATCACGGTCAATGGAAACACCGAATGCTCTCTCCGAACGGAGGAGCATACGGCGGCCCTCACGGCGGAAGTGCAAAGCAGCCTCTTAAGGCAATTCTCGAGTCCGACTACTAAATGTCCGGACACCGTCAAGCGCGCCCGAAGTAACCTGCAACAAGACCGCCTGGCACGTTCCGAGCACGCGTAGCAATGCGGCCCCAACCCCAACCCTCGCGAAATCATGAAACCAGTACCACGCGTACGTAACTATGCTCTGGAGATACCATGGGCATAGGGGAGGGGCACGACCATGGCATGCCCAGAGTGCGGCTCAACCGCACCAGGGGCTCCCAATTGTGTCATTCTTTTTTTTCTTATTCTCAGGACTCCGTTTTCCAGAAGCCCTGTCCGGCAGTAGAATCGCCGAACTCACGATGCAACAGCCAGGGAAGCAGAAAAGCTACGTCGAGTGTCCAGGTGGTCTCTATTACGAGCAGTATACCTGTTTTACATACCATCCCGCAGCCTACCCCTGGAGGGGGACATGTTAAATAGTCCCATCCCTTGCTTATCGCACTATTTGTATCGTTCTGCTTTCATTGCAGTATCTTTTGAATAAACAATACATAGCTTCTACTTATTATTGCATTCCTTTTTTTCCATAAATGTTCATCTATGACATGTTGCACCCGTGCAACTTGGTACGGTCAATACACCAGGGGCTTAAGTACCCCAAAACATGGTGTGATAAGTCCGAACACTTTCACAAGTGCGGCACCCCGAACTTATAACATTATATGCATCGGCTCCGAATCATGTCTTGGGTCAATAGTTGGGTTTGCCCGGCTCCCATGTTTTGGTACCTTATGTTCCGTTATATCGGCTAAGGTAGCACTGGGAGAACCACTGCGATTGTGCCCCGGTTGAGCTGGGTTGAGCACCTCAGTGGAGAAAGCTAAAACTGACCATCATGATAGGGCGAGAGCCGGTCGCTGTTCGAGAGGTTTTTCGGGTCCCTAAAGACTCATGCCGCTTAGAGCGAGGAGTCGGCATTGTCCGGCCAAGGCGTGGATAGCGCCCCGAACTCGGTCTTCCGAATACTAGGGGCTTCGCCGAAATTTAAAATTATAGAATTCTATGGCTAAGTGAGAGTGTTCAAGCATTATAGTCCGGTTGCCTCGTTCGTCATGTTGAATGCCTCCCTCGAAGGACCCAAGAATAGGAACAAGAGCGCTCAAGTTTATCCCGAACACCCCAGCACTCGTGGCATGGGGGCTGAAGCCAACGACTCGCCATCTCTCAAATTTGATAAGCGGCCGCACAGAAGGTAATATTTTAAATTAAACAAGTGTTGCTTAGCGCATATGAACAAAGTTTTCAGCGTACAGGATAACAAATGCGAGTCTACTCAAAAATTACATCTTTGGAGCATTCACCCGCTATAAGGCGGGCACCCTTCAGGACGCCCTCATAGTACATCTCGGGCCTGCGATACTCCTTGCCCGGCGGTGGCGCGTCCGTCACAAGCTTCTCGGCGTCCATCTTGCCCAGTGCACTTTAGCACGGGCAAGGGCCCGACGGGCACCTTCAATGCAGACGGAACGCTTGATGACTTCAATCCATGGACAGGCATCCACCAGCCGCCGCACCAGACCAAAGTAGCTCCCAGGCATGGCTTCTTTAGGCCACAGCCGAACTATGAGGCCCTTCATGGCCTGTTCGGCCACCTTGTGGAGCTCAACCAGCTGCTTCAGCTGGTCGCTCAGGGGCACTGGATGTCCGGCCTCAGCATATTGAGACCAGAACACCTTTTCCGTCGAGCTCCCCTCCTCGGCTCGGTAGAACACGGCAGCATCAGACACACTACGGGGTAGATCTGCGAACGCTCCTGGAGAGCTCCGAATCCGGGTAAGTAACAGATAATTCACTTTTACATGCTTGCTTTGCATGAAGAATGCCTTACCCACCGCTATCTTTTTTATCGCCTCAATCTCCTGGAGGGCCTTCTAGGCTTCGGCCTTAGCAGCTTTGGCACTCTCAAGACCCAAGGCGAGCTCGGACTCTCGAGTCTTCTAGTCACGCTCCAAACTCTTGTGTTTGTCCACGCGAGCCTGGAGCTCTTGCCGCACCTCTGCCACCCGCGCCTCCTGCTTCTCTCGCTCGGTGCGCTCCACGGCCGCACTGTTTTCGGCCTTGGACACCGCTTCCTTCAGGGTCGCCACCTCGTTCATGGCCCCTGCAATACTCACGTTATTCCTGTCATTTTTTGCAACCAAATCCTTTCTATAAGGTATTACTTTAATAAGGTATTACTTACCTTCCTTGTCCTCAAGCTGCTTCTTGGCAAGGCCGAGCTCGTTCTCGGACCGCTCGAGGCTCTCCTTTAATGCATTGACCTCCGCAGTCAGTGCAACAGAGGTCAGCAGCGCAGCCTGCATTCCCATATTGACATATTTATGTTAGACTCCTGCGTATATCTTTTTAGATCCTCAGCTCGGCTTTTCTTTCCGAACACCGAACTAAGCATCAGGGGCTACTGTTTATGCGGTAATATTCTTACATATCTTAAAAACTTACCTCAAAGCCTGTTAGAAGGCTGGTACAGGCTTCAGTCAGCCCGCTCTTGGCGAACTGAACTTTCTGGATCACCGCACTCATGATAGTGCAGTGCTCCTCGTTGATGGAGGCGCCGTTAAGCGCCTCCAGCAAGCTGTCCAGTGCCTCCGGTTGGACAGAGGCCACCGGCGTCGCAGTCTTGCCCTTCTTGCGAAGGGGCCGCCTGCCGGACTTCGGAACCACTGAAGGTTCTGGTACGGAGTCCGGCACAGGGCCAGACTTAGAGCCCTCTGGGGTTTTGCCCCCCTTGCGCCTGGAGTCAGGGAGGTCGCCTTGCGGCGCCTCCAGGACCACCTCCTCCTGGTCGGGCCCCTTTTGGGACAACACAGCGGCATCGTCTGCGTCATGAGGGGAGGAGGCGGTCGGGAGTGAAGTGCTATTCACATCCGACGAAACCAGGGAGCCACTCGATGAGGCGAGAAGCTCATCCTTGGGCGGGCTATATGGTTGTATTCGGCGTTAGAATACACTATGCGACAAATGAAAAATCATGAATTATTCTGGTATCCGGACATTTACGATGTCGCCAGGGGCTTAGCCCTCAGTGGCCACTCCTCTTCGCCGTCGTCGGCGTTGGTGCAGTAGTCCGGAGGAAGGGTCCTTCCCTTCTTGGACCCTCCGGCCTCCCCAGTTGGGGAGGCCTTCCTTTTCTTCTCTCCCCCCGCTGGGGGAGAAGCCTCTTTTTTCTCCTCCTCATCTTCGCGGGAGGAGTCCGCCTCGGAGTCATCGGGCGATGAGTCCGATAACACCTGACGGTGGGAACTCTTTCGGGTTCCCGTGGCCTTATTCTTGGCCTTCTTATCCGGCACCATGTGAGGTCCCGGAACCAGCAACCCCATCAATCGGGCGTCCGCTGGGTCTTCTGGTAAGGGAGTCGGACAGTTAACCTGCCCAGACTTCTTCTGCCAGGCCTGTCAAAGGTAAGGGAGTTTAGATCCCGCATAGAGTCAAACTATGAAAAACAAGGGTCCTGTAAAGGGTAAAATAGCTTACCTCGCCAGCTTGACGTTGCGAGTTGAATCCGCGATCTTCGGTAGCGGATGCGGGAGCCTCGGTGCCCTTGAACAGCACCTTCCAGGCATCTTCATACGTAGTGTCGAAGAGCCTGCTCAAGGTTTGGTGATGTGCCGGATCAAACTCCCACAAGTTGAAGGCCCGTTGTTGGCACGGGAGGATCCGGCGGATGAGCATGACCTGGACTACGTTGACGAGCTTGATCTTCTTGTTCACAAGGTTTTGGACGCAGGTTTGGAGTCCGGTCAACTCTTCCAAATCACCCCATGTCAGGCCCTTCTCTTTCCAGGAGGTGAGCCGTGTGGGGATGCCAGATCGGAATTCGGGGGCCGCTGCCCATTCAGGGTCACGCGGCTCGGTGATGTAGAACCACCCCGATTGCCACCCTTTGGTGGTTTCCACGAAGGAGCCCTCGAGCCATGTGACGTTGGGTATCTTGCCCACCATGGCGCCTCCACACTCCACCTACTGGCCGCCCACTACCTTCGGCTTGACATTGAAGGTCTTCAGCCATAAGCCGAAGTGGGGTTTGATGCGGAGGAAGGCCTCGCACACAACGATAAACACTGAGATGTTGAGGATGAAATTCGGGGCCAGATCGTGGAAATCCAGGCCGTAGTAGAACATGAGCCCCCGGACAAATGGGTGGAGTGGGAAGCCCAGTCCAAGGAGGAAATGGGGAAGGAACACCACCCTCTCATGGGGCCTAGGGGTGGGGACGAGCTGCCCCTCGTCTGGAAGCCGGTGTGCAATGTCGTTGTGCAGGTATCCGGCTTTCCTCAACTTTTTGATGTGCCCCTCTGTGACGGAGGAGGCCATCCACTTGCCTCCCACTCCGGACATGGCTGGGGAAGGTCGAGGCGAGATGTGCGGACTTGGGTGCTGGAGCTCGAGTGCGCGGAAATGGATAAGCAAAGGAGGAAGAAGGCGTAGGTAAAAAGGTGGATTCTTATCCCCTTATATGGACAGACGAAACTATGCGTCCCCACCAGCCTGGTAAAACTCGCTTATCTCCCAAGCGCCGTAATCAATGGCACGGTTGGGATACCCATGCCCGTATTGTTGAGAATCCCGGAATAAGGGGGCACGATCTCCGCTTTGATAAGATGTGCCAAGGAAACCGCCTCGCTAAACACGCTGAGGTGGGACAGTAAAAACGATTTCAATAAAGGCTTGGCCATGGTGTGACATCACGCCGCAGAATACGTCAGCAAATTGAATTTGTGTAAAGATTATTCTCTCTACGGTGGTATGTGGAACTTATTTTGCAGAGCCGGACACTATCCTTGTGTTCAAAATCTTCTATGAAGTATTCGGAGGAGGAACCCGCCTTGCAATGCCGAAGACAATATGCGTGCCGGACTCGTCGTCATTGAAGCCTGGTTCAGGGGCTACTGAGGGAGTCCTGGATTAGGGGGTGTCCGGATAGCCGAACTATCACCGTTGGCCGGACTCCTGGACTATGAAGATACAAGATTGAAGACTTCATCCCGTGTCCGGATGGGACTTTCCTTGGCGTGGAAGGCAAGCTTGGCGATACGGATATGTAGATCTCCTACCATTGTAACCGACTCTGTGTAACCCTAGCCCTCTCTAGTGTCTATATAAACCGGAGGGTTTTAGTCCGTAGGACGAACAACAATCATACCATAGGCTAGCTTCTAGGGTTTAGCCTCTTTGATCTCGTGGTAGATCTACTCTTGTACTACCCATATCATCAAAATTAATCAAGCAGGAGTAGGGTTTTACCTCCACCGAGAGGGCCCGAACCTGGGTAAAACATCGTGTCCCTCGTCTCCTGTTACCATCCGCCTAGACGCACAGTTCGGGACCCCCTACCCGAGATCCGCCGGTTTTGACACCAACAGGATGCCTTCCGGGGCATCCCCAAGATTAGACGCTTGAATCACCTTGAATATTTACTTGGGGTGCCTTGGGCATCCCAAGCTTGAGCTCTTGTGTCTCCTCATTTTCCTCATATCACGACCTCCTCGATCAAACACTTCATCCACACAAAATTTCAACAGAAAACTCGGTAAGATCTGTTAGTATAATAAAGCAAATCACTACTCTAGGTACTGTTGCAAACCAATTCATATTTTGTTTTTGCATTGTGACTACTGTAATATAACTTTTTCATGGCTTAATCCACTGATAGAAATTGATAGTTTCATCAAAACAAGTAAACTATGCATCAAAAACAGAATCTGTCAAAAATAGAACAGTCTGTAGCAATCTGAACATTCACTATACCTATGGTACCCCAAAATTTCTACCAAAATTAGGAAAAATAAATAATTTGTACAGAAAGACATTGCAAAAAGTTTCAGAACCGTTTGACGTTTCAGTAAAAAATGTAAAATCGCGCACTACAGCCAAAGTTTCTGTCCTGCACCGTACAAACCAACAAGCATTGTAAACATCCTAAAGGCAAACCTTGGCACATTATTTTTATAAAACAATGGAATTGTACAAGGGGATAATTATTTTTAATTAAAATTTTCTGTAATTAAGATTCACAAAGTTTCCGTGAGCATGAACAAAGTTCAAGGAGCTCCCCCACTTCAACAATGCTTGTCTTTCTCACTTTCACTTTCCTTTTTGATTTGGGTTCCCCTCTTTATTGTTTTTGTTTTTAAACTTTATAAAAGCACTCAACAGAAATAAATGACTCTCTAAAACTTCCGAGTTGTCTCCCTGGCAGCGCTTTCTTTAAAGCCATTAAGCTAGGCATATAGTGCTCAAGTAATGGATCCACCCGGATCCCAAGGTATATCGAAGCCAATTTTAATTAACAATGATTTGTGATTTAGTAGTGAGCACAAAGTAACATATATCATGCAACAAAAAAGTCTAACTCTCTTCCTATGCATCGGCATGTCATAAAAGAACAATTCATGCACACCAAGTAAAGGCTAGTGCATAGTATAAGCAGTTTCTTGCAATTCTATCGTGTTGGAAACATAAAGAGGCGGAGATATAGTTCCTCTCTCATAATAATTGCAAGTAGGAGCAGCTAGCACATGCATATTATATCTATCAAAATCATCATGTGTAGTAGTAAAATGCAACCCATAAATATAATCCTTAATAAGGGCAAACTTCTCCGATATAATGTAGTCGGGAGAATTCAAAAAGATAATAGGACTATCATGCGTGGGTGCAATAGCAACGGTTTCATGTTTAACATAAGGAACTATAGCAAGTTCATCTCCATAAGCATAAGCATAGCAAGCACCATTTCAAGAGAATCAATGGGATCATAACAATCATCATAGCAATCATCCTTCGGTAAGCACGAAGGGAAATTAAACAATGTATGAGTTGAAGAGTTACTCTCATTAGAAGGTGGGCATGGGTAGCTAATCCGCTCTTCCTCCTTTTGTTCTTTGCTCTCCTCATTATCTTTTTCATCCAATGAGCTCACAGTTTCATCAATTTCTTCTTCCATACACTCCTGCAAAATATTAGTCTCTTCTTGGACAGCGGAGGAGTCCTCAATATACGGTTTAACATAGGCATTAGAAGCATAATTATCATAACAATATTTAAGTATGGCAAAATTTTCAGATTTTAGAGAGTAGCATCATACTTTTCAATCAAAGAAGCAATTTCATAAGCACCCTTAAAAGCAACAAATTCTTCAATTTGTTGAACATCATAGTAATTATAAACACCCTTAGCATACGAAGATGTGATTCCATTATCAAACTAACATTGGTAGGGAAGGTGTTTCATAGGGTTTTCAGAACAACAAGTAACATCATATATTTCACAAAAATTCCAAGCATAGCATTGCAAACGATGAATTTGATCTAGTAAAGGTTTCCCTTTTTGAGATAAGCGGTGTTGCACGTAACAAGCATGCTCATCTAAAGATTTTCCCTCAACTAAGCTAGTTGGGGTTTCAACACGAGCACCAAGGGATCAAAGATGATCCAAGTAAAAAGCTTCAGGAGTGTGATAGATTTTGAGTGGTTCTTCAACCATTGGTGTAGTAGTTACAACTATTTTTTTTGGTATTATGCGTTTCCAAACCATAACTAAAAATAGAAAACAACTAAGAATAGCAAATAAAAATTACTTAGTGATAAAGCAAACAAGCACACACGAGATATTCACCCCACGCTATGACTCCCCGGCAACGGCGCCAGAAAAAGGCCTTGATAACCCACAAGTATAGGGGATCAATTGTAGCCTCTTTCGATAAGTAAGAGTGTCGAACCCAACGAGGAGCTAAAGGTAGAACAAATATTCCCTCAAGTTCTATCGACCACCAATACAACTCTACGCACGCTTAGCGTTCGCTTTACCTATAACAAGTATGAAACTAGAAGGACTTTGTAGGTGTTGTTGGATAGGTTTGCAAGATAATAAAGAGCACGTCAATATAAACTATGGGCTGTTTAGATAAAGAAGCAATAAAGTTAGTATAGCGAGTGTGGACAAGTGGTGGTAGGAGTTGCGAAATTACCCCTAAGCAATTGACTACTTTACTGGACCGATAGCAAGTTTTATGTGGGAGAGGCATAAGCTAACATTCATTCTCTTCTTGGATCATATGCACTTATGATTGGAACTCTAGCAAGCATCCGCAACTACTAAAGATCATTAAGGTAAAACCCAACCATAGCATTAAAGTATCAAGTCCTCTTTATTCCCATACGCCATGAGCCACTTATCCGTGTTTGTGTTTCAGTCACTCACGCAACACAAACAATAAGGAAACCATGAACATATTGCAACACCCTATAGCAGGAATCCCTCACGCTTGCACGACACGGAGAGCACCATAGGACAGCAACATAACCACAAGCAAATTAAACCAATCATAGCAATTCACCAATTAACGAAAGGACAACGAAAATCTACTCAGACATCATAGGATGGCAACACATCATTGGATAATAATATGATGCATAAAGCACCATGTTCAATTAGAGGGTACAACGGGTTGCGGGAGAGTGGACCGCTGAATATAGATGGGGGAAGGTGATGGAGATGTTGGTGAAGATGACGGTGGTGTTGGTGTAGATCGCGGTGAAGATGATGGCCCCCGGCGGCATTCCGGCACCACCGGAAGCAAGGGGGACAGAGACCCCCTTCTTCTTCTTCTTCCTTGACCTTCTCCCTAGATGGGAGAAGGGTTTCCCCTCTGGTCCATGGTCTCCATGGCGTGGGAGGGGCGAGAGCCCCTTCGAGATTGGATCTGTCTCTCTGTCTCTCTCTATTTCTGCGTTCTCAGATTCTGCCCTTTCACCGTTTCTTATATATCCGGAGATCCGTAACTCCAATTGGATTGAAACCTTTGCCACGTTTTTTCCGAAAATTAGCTTTCTTGCGGCAAAAGAAGAGCAGCAACCGCCTTACGGGGTGCCCACGAGGGTCAGGGGCATGCCCACCCCCGTGGTGCGTGCCCCCTGCCTCATGGCCCCCTCGGGCACTGTCTCGCATTGATTCTTCTTCCCAAATATCACAAATATTCCAAAAAAATCTCCGTCCGTTTTTATCCCGTTTGGACTCCGTTTGATATGGGTTTTCTGCAAAACATAAAACATGCAACAAACAGGAACTCGCACTCGGCACTGGAACAATATGTTAGTCCCAAAAATAATATAAAAAGTTGCCAAAAGTATATGAAAGTTGAATAATATTGGCATTGAACAATCAAAAATTATAGATACGACGGAGACGTATCACACGCTGCCTCTACCTTCAGGATTAGTGTTAAACCTAGATAAATGTTATTTGGTGTCTGCGTTGAGCATGAACATGATGAGATCATGTTTATTGTGATGCGTTATCCATTTAAGTCAGAGAATAATGGTTATTCTGTTTACATGAATAATACCTTCTATGGTCATGCACCCAATGTGAATGGTTTATTTAATCTCGATCGTAGTGATACACATGTTCATAACATTGATACCAAAAGATGTAGAGTTGATAATGATAGTACCACTTTCTTATGGCACTACCGCTTAGGTCATATTGGTGTAAAGCGCATGAAGAAACTCCATGCTGATGGACTTTTGGAGTCACTTGATTTTGAATCACTTGACACATGCGAACCATGCCTCATTGGCAAGATGACTAAAA
Organism: Triticum aestivum; assembly: GCF_018294505.1. Lineage (NCBI taxonomy): Eukaryota > Viridiplantae > Streptophyta > Magnoliopsida > Poales > Poaceae > Triticum > Triticum aestivum. The sequence goes on along the minus strand of NC_057810.1, from coordinate 213,412,372 downwards.
CCCTGATTTCCGGAACAATGGAATGGGCAAGTGACTTGTTGGAAATCATACATACTGGCGTGTGTGGTCCGATCAGTGTTGACGCACGTGGTGGATATTGTTACTTTCTCACCTTCACCCATGATTTGAGTAGATATGGGTATATTTACTTGATGAAGCATAATTCTGAAATGTTTGAAGAGTTCACACGATTTTAGAGTGAAGTTGAGAATCATCGTAACAAGAAGATCAAATTCAAATGATCTGATCGAAGGGGAGAGTATCTGAGTTATGAGTTTGGCAATCACTTAAGACAATGTGTAATTGTTTCACAACTAATGTCGCCTGGAACACCTCAGTGTAATGGTGTGTCCGAACATCGTAATCATACCTTATTGAATATGGTGTGTTCTATGATCTCTCTTGTCGATCTACCTCTATCATTCTGGGGTTATGCATTAAAAACAACTACATCCACTTTAAATAGGGCAACATCTAAGTCCGTGGAGACAACACCGTATGAACTGTGGTTTGGCAAGAAACCTAAGTTGTCGTTTCTTAAGGTTTGGGGCTGTGATGCTTTATGTCAAAAGGCTTCAGCGAGAAAAGCTCGAACCCAAAGCGGACAAATATGTCTTTATAGGATACCCAAAAGAGACAGTTGGGTATACCTTCTATCTCAGATCCGAGGGCAAAGTGTTTGTCGCTAAGAATGAGTCCTTTCTCGAGAAAGAGTTTCTCTCAAAATAATTGAATGGGAGGAAGATAGAACTTGATGAGGTTGTTGAACCTTTACTTCAACCAATGAGTAGTGCGGCGCAGAAATTTGTTTCTGTGACACCTACGTTAGTTGAAGAGGAAGCTAATGATAGTGATCATTAAGCTTCAGATCAAGTTGCTATCAAACCTCGTAGGTCAACAAGGATATGTACTGCTCCTGAGTGGTATAGTAACCCTGTCTTGGAGGTCATGTTGTTGGACAACAACAACAATGAACCTACGAGCTATGGAGAAGCGATGGTGGGCCCGGATTCCAACAAATGGCTAGGAGACATGAAATCCGAGACATGATCCATGTATGAGAACAAAGTATGGACTTTGGTGGACTTGCTCGATGATTGGGAAGCCATTGAGAATAAATGGATCTTTAAGAAGAAGACATACGCTGATGGTAATGTCACCATTTATGAAGCTCGACTTGTCACAAAGAAGTTTCCGACAAGTTCAAGGAGTTGACTATGATGAGACTTTCTCACTTATAGCGACGCTAAAGTCTGTTGGAATTATGTTAGCAGTTGTTGCATTTTCAATTACAAACTCTGGCAGATGGATGTCAAAACAAAGTTTATTTGACGGTTTTCATGAGGAAAGGTTGTATGTGATACAACCAGAAGGTTTTGTCGATCCTAAGGATGCTAAAAGGTATGCAAGCTCCAGTGATCCTTCTATGTACTAGAGCAAGCATCTCGGAGTTGGAATATATGCTTTGATGAGGTGATTAAAGCTTTTGGGTTTACACAAAGTTTGCAAGAAACTTGTATTTACAAGAAAGTGAGTGGGAGCACTACAACATTTCTGATAAGTATATGTGGAGGACAAATTGTTGATCGGGAATGACGTAGAATTTTTGGAAAGCATAAAGGGTTGTTTGAAAGGACTTTTTAAAAGGAAGACCTGGGTAAAGCTGCTTACATATTGGGCATCGAGATCTATAGAGATAGATCAAGATGCCTGATAAGACTTTCACATAGCACATAACTTGACATGACTTTGAAGGATTTCAAAATGGATCAGTCAAAGAAGGAGTTCTTGCCTGAGTTGTAAGGTTTTAAGTTGAGTAAGACTCAAAGCTCGACCACAGCAGAACAAATAGACAGGACTAAGGTCGTCCCCTATGCCTTAGTGATACGCCTCCAACGTATCACTAATTTTTGATTGTTCCATGCTATTATATTACCCGTTTTGGATGTTTATGGGCTTTACTTTACACTTTTATATCATTTTTGGGACTAACCTACTAACCGAAGGCCCAGCCCGAATTGCTATTTTTTGCCTATTTCAGTGTTTCGAAGAAAAGGAATATCAAACAGAGTCCAAACAGAATGAAACCTTCGAGAGCGATCTTTTTGGAACAAATGCAAACCTGGAGACTTGGAGTGGACGTCAAGCAACAAACGAGGCGTCCACGAGGGTGCCCGGCATGCCCCCACCCTCGTGGGCCCCTTGAACGTCAACTGACCTACTTCTTCCTCCTATATATACTCCCGTACCCTGAAAACATCGAGGAGCACCACGAAAACCTAATTCCACCGCCGCAACCTTCTATATCCACGAGATCCAATCTTGGAGCCTTCGCCGGCGCTCCGCCGAAGGGGGAATCGACCACGGAGGGCCTCTACATCATCTCCAAGGCCTCTCCGATGAGTTGTGAGTAGTTAACCACAGACCTTTGGGTCCATAGTTATTATCTAGATGGCTTCTTCTCTCTCTTTGAATCTCAATACAAAGTTCTCCTTGATCTTCCTTGGAGATCTATTGGATGTAACTCTTTTTGCGGTGTGTTTGTTGAGATCCGATGAATTGTGGGTTTATGATCAAGTTTATCTATGAGAAATGTTTGAATCTCCTCTGAATTGTTTTATGTATGATTTGTTATCTTTGCAAGTCTCTTCGAATTATCAGTTTGGTTTGGCCTACTAGATTGATCTTTCTTGCAATGGGAGAAGTGCTTAGCTTTGGGTTCAATCTTGCGGTGTCCTTTCCCAGTGACAGCAGGGGCAGCAAGGCACGCATTGTATTGTTGCCATCGAGGATAAAAATATGGGGTTTATATCATATTGCATGAGTTTATCCCTCTACATCATGTCATCTTTCTTAATGCATTACTCTGTTCTTCTTGAACTTAATACTCTAGATGCAGGCAGGAGTCGGTCGATGTGTGGAGTAACAGTAGTAGATGCAGAATCGTTTCGATCTAATTGCCACGGACGTGATGCCTATATACATGATCATGCCTAGATAATCTCATAACTATGCACTTCTCTATCAATTGCTCGGCAGTAATTTGTTCACCCACCGTAATACTTATGCTATCTTGAGAGAAGCCACTAGTGAAACCTATGGCCCCCGGGTCTATCTTTTATCATATAAGTTTTCCATCTACTTTTATTTGCATCTTTTGTCTTCCAATCTATATCAAAATACCAAAAATATTTATCTTATCTTATTAACTCTATTAGATCTCACTTTTGCAAGTTACCGTGAAGGGATTGACAACCTCTTTATTGCGTTGGTTGCGAGGTTCTTGTTTGTTTGTGTAGGTGCATGGGACTTTTGAGGAGCCTCCTACTGGATTGATACCTTGGTTCTCAAAAACTGAGGGAAATACTTACGCTACTTTGCTGCATCACCCTTTCCTCTTCAAGGAAAACCAACGCAGTGCTCAAGAGGTAGCAAGAAGGATTTCTGGCGCCGTTGCTGGGGAGGTCTTCGCTCAAGTCAAGACATACCAAGTACCCATCACAAACTCATCTCCCTCGCATTACATTATTTGGCATTTGCCTCTCGTTTTCCTCTCCCCACTTCACCCTTGCCGTTTTATTCGCCCTCTCTTTCCCATTCGCCTCTCTTTCGCTTGCCCTCTTGTGTGCCTGTTTGCCATAATGGCTTTGCCTAAGAATGTTGATCTTCATCTCAAAAGGTTGGAAGAGATTGAATTAAATATTAGAAGCTTTATGACGTTACAATTTGAGCATAATAGTTTCTTTCGAAAAGAGCTTAAGGAACAAAAAAGCTTTATGGAATACATGAATAAAGAGCTTGATGATATGTCTAAAGAGTTTTATGGTTTGAATTCTCAGATTGCTCGTCTTGAAAAATCTATAGCCCAAATTTCTGATAAGCAAGCCACCTTAGTTAATAAGATGGCTGCGAAACCGGAAGGGTTAGGGGAAAATAATGATGAAGATCTAAAAGTTATTGATGTATCCCCTATTAAATCTTTGTTTTGCAATATGAATCTTAATAATGATGGGACTGGAGATGAGTCAACTTTAGTTAAAAGGCATCCCAATGATTCAGAGTTTTTAGATCTTGATGCTAAATTTGGTAAAAATGGGATTGGAGAGGTCAAGACTTTACATAGCATTGAACCCACTATTATGGATTTCAAGGAATTTAATTACGATAATTGTTCTTCAATAGATTGTATTTCCTTGTTGCAATCCGTGTTGAATTCTCCTCATGCTTATAGTCGAAATAAAGCTTTTACCAAACATATTGTTGATGCCTTGATGCAATCTTATGAGGAAAAACTTGAGTTGGAAGTTTCTATACCTAGAAAACTTTATGATGAATGGGAACCTACTATAAAGATAAAAATTAAAAATCATGAGTGTTATGCTTTGTGTGATTTGGGTGCTAGTGTTTCCATGATTCCGAAAACTTTATGTGATATTCTAGGTTTCCATGATTTTGATGATTGCTCTTTAAACTTGCACCTTGCGGATTCCACAATTAAGAAACCTATGGGAAGGATCAATGATGTTCTTATCGTTGCAAATATGAATTATGTGCCCATAGATTTTATTGTTCTTGATATAGATTGTAACCTTTCATGTCCTATTATTCTTGATGGACCTTTCCTTAGAACGATTGGTGCAATTATTGATATGAAGGAAGGGAATATTAGATTCCATTTTCCATTAAGGAAAGGCATGTAACACTTTCCAAGAAAGAAAGTCAAATTACCTTATGAATCTATCGTGTGATCTACTTATGAATTGAATGCCAAAGATGGCAATACTTAGATCTATTCTCGCTTTTATGCCTAGCTAGGGGCATCAAACGATAGCGCTAGTTGGGAGGCAACCCAATTTTATTTTTTGTTTCTTACTTTTTTTATTCTGTTTAGTAATAAATATTTCATCTAGATTCTGTTTAGATGTGTTTTCATGTTTTAATTAGTGTTTGTGCCAAGTAGAACCTATAGGATAACCTACGGTGATAGTTAATTTGATTGTGCTGAAAAACAGAAACTTTTGCAAGCACGAAAATAATTTTAGTAAATCACACAAATGTGATTTTGCGTTTATTATTTTTGCTGTAGATCTGTAGACAAATTTCCCAGGACTTCATATTTTGGTAGGATGTTTAGAGTTCCAGAAGTATTCGAAAGTTACAGATTGCTACAGACTGTTCTATTTTTGACAGATTCTGTTTTTCGTGTGTTGTTTGCTTATTTTGATGCATCTACGGCTAGTATTGGGGGGTATGAACCATAGAGAAGTTGGAATACAGTGAGTTTAACACCAATATAAATAAAGAATGAGTTCATTACAGTACCTTATGCGGTGGTTTTTCTTTCTTGCACTAACGGAGCTTATGAGATTTCCTGTTGAGTTTTGTGTTGTGAAGTTTTCAAGATTTGGGTAAAGATTTGATGGACTATGGAATAAGGAGTGGCAAGAGCCTAATCTTGGGGATGCCCATGGCACCCCAAGATATTCAAGGATAACCAAAAGCCTAATCTTGGGGATGCCCTGGAAGGCATCCCCTCTTTCGTCTTCGTCTATCGGTAACTTTAATTGGAGCTATATTTTTATTCACCACATGATATGTGTTTTGCTTGGAGCGTCATGTATGATTTGAGTATTTGCTTTTTAGATTACCACAACCATCCTTGTTGTACACACCTTTTGGGAGAGACCCACTTGATTTGGAATTTATTAGAATACTCTATGTGCTTAACTTATATCTTTTGAGCTAGATAGTTTTGCTCTAGTGCTTCACTTATACATTTTAGAGCATGGCGGTGGCTTAATTTTGTAGAAATTGTTGATCTCTCATGCCTCACTTATATTATTTTGAGAGTCTTTTAGAATAGCATGGTATTTGCTATGGTTATAAAATTGGTCCTAGAATGATGGCATCCAAGTTGGGTATAATAAAAACTACATAGAAAGTGAATTGGATGCTATGATCAATTTGATGCTTGATAATTGTTTTGAGATATGAGGATGGTGATATTAGAGTCATGCTAGTTGGGTAATTGTGAATTTAAAGAATATTTGTGTTAAAGTTTGTGATTCCCGTAGCATGCATGTATGGTGAACCGCTTTGTGATGAAGTTGGAGCATAATTTATTTATTGATTGTCTTCCTTGTGAGTGGCGGTCGGGGACGAGCGATGGTCTTTTCCTACCAATCTATCCCCCTAGGAGCATGCACGTAGTACTTTGTTTTCAATGGCTTGTAGATTTTTGCAATAAGTGTATGAGTTCTTTATGACTAATGTTGAGTCCATGGATTATACGCACTCTCACCCTTCCACCATTGCTAGCCTCTCTTGTGCCGCGCAACTTTCACCGATACCATACACCCACCATATACCTTCCTCAAAACAGCCACCATACCTACCTATTATGGCATTTCCATAGCCATTCCGAGATATATTGCCATGCAACTTTCCATCGTTCCATTTACTATGACACGCATCATCATTGTCATATTGCTCTTGCATGATCATGTAGTTGACATCGTATTTGTGGCAAAGCCACCTTCATAATTCTTCCATACATGTCACTCTTGATTCATTGCATATCCCGGTACACCGCCGGAGGCATTCATACAGAGTCATATTTTGTTCTAAGTATCGAGTTGTAATCTTGAGTTGTAAGTAAATAAAAGTGTGATGATCTTCATTATTAGAGCATTGTCCCAAGTGAGGAAAGGATGATGGAGACTATGATTCCCCCACAAGTCAGGATGAGACTTTGGACTTTACAAAAAAAAGAGGCCAAATAAAAAAAGAGAAAGGCCAAATAAAAAAATGAGAGAAAATGAGAGAAGGGACAATGCTACTATCCTTTTACCACACGTGTGCTTCAAAGTAGCACCATGATCTTCATGATAGAGAGTCTCCTATGTTGTCACTTTCATATACTAGTGGGAATTTTTCATTATAGAAATTGGCTTGTATATTCCAACGATGGGCTTCCTCAAAATGCCCTAGGTCTTCGTGAGCAAGCAAGTTGGATGCACACCCACTTAGTTTCTTTTGTTGAGCTTTCATACACTTATAGCTCTAGTGCATCCGTTGCATGGCAATCCCTACTCACTCACATTAATATCTATTAATGGGCATCTCCATAGCCCGTTGATACGCCTAGTCGATGTGAGACTATCTTCTCCTTTTTTTGTTCTCCACAACCACCATTCTATTCCACATATAGTGCTATGTCCATGGCTCACGCTCATGTATTGCGTGAAAGTTGAAAAAGTTTGAGAATACTAAAGTATGAAACAATTACCTGGCTTGTCATCAGGGTTGTGCATGATTAAATACTTTGTGTGATGAAGATAGAGCATAGCCAGACTATATGATTTTGTCGGGATAATTTTCTTTAGCCATGTTATTTTGAGAAGACATGATTGCTTTTTTAGTATGCTTGAAGTATTACTATATATTATGTCAATATGAACTTTTATTTTGAATCATTTCGATCTGAACATTCATCCCACAATAAATAAAATTACATTAAGAATTATGCTAGGTAGCATTCCACATCAAAAATTCTGTTTTTATCATTTACCTACTCGAGGACGAGCATTAATTAAGCTTGGGGATGCTTGATACATCTCCAACGTATCTATAATTTTTGATTGTTCCATGCTACTATATTACTCGTTTTGGATGTTCATGGGCTTTACTTTACACTTTTATATAATTTTTTGGACTAACCTACTAACCGGAGGCCCAGCCCGAATTGCTGTTTTTTTGCCTATTTCAGTATTTCGAAGAAAAGGAATATCAAACAGAGTCCAAACGGAATGAAACCTTCGGGAGCGATCTTTTTGGAACAAATGCAAACCTGGAGACTTGGAGGGGACGTCAAACAACAAACGAGGCGACCACGGGGGTACCCGGCATTCCCCCCACCCTCGTGGGCCCCTCGAGCGTCAACCGACCTACTTCTTCCTCCTATATATACTCCCGTACCCTGAAAACATCGGGGAGCACCACGAAAACCTAATTCCACCGCCGCAACCTTCTGTATCCGCGAGATCCCATCTTGGAGCCTTCGCCGGTGCTCCGCTGGAGGGGGAATCGACCATGGAGGGCCTCTACATCATCTCCAAGGCCTCTCCGATGAGTTGTGAGTAGTTTAGCATAGACCTTCGGGTCCATAATTATTAGCTAGATGGCTTCTTCTCTCTCTTTGAATCTCAATACAAAGTTCTCCTTGGTCTTCTTGGAGATCTAGTCGATGTAACTCTTTTTGCAGTGTGTTTGTCGAGATTCGATGAATTGTGGGTTTATGATCAAGTTTATCTATGATAAATATTTGAATCTCCTCTGAATTCTTTTATGTATGATTTGTTATCTTTGCAAGTCTCTTCGAATTATCAGTTTGGTTTGGCCTACTAGATTGATCTTTCTTGCAATGGGAGAAGTGCTTATCTTTGGGTTCAACCATGCGGTGTCCTTTCCCAGTGACAGCAGGGGCAGCAAGGCACGTATTGTATTGTTGCCATCGAGGATAAAAAGATGGGGTTTATATCATATTGCATGAGTTTATCCCTCTACATCATGTCATCTTTCTTAATGCGTTACTCTGTTCTTCTTGAACTTAATACTCTAGATGCAGGCAGGAGTCGGTGGATGTGTGGAGTAATAGTAGTAGATGCAGAATCGTTTCAATCTACTTGTCATGGACGTGATGCCTATATACATGATCATGCCTAGACAATCTCATAACTATACCCTTTTCTATCAATTGCTCGACAGTAATTTGTTCACCCACCGTAATACTTATGCTATCTTGAGAGAAGCAACTAGTGAAACCTATGGGCCCCGAGTTTATCTTTTATCATACAAGTTTTCCATCTCTTTTTATTTGCATCTTTTATTTTCCAATCTATATCATAAAAATACCAAAAATATTTATCTTATCTTATTATCTCTATCAGATCTTACTTCTGCAAGTTACCGTGAAGGGATTGACAAACCCTTTATTGTGTTGGTTGCGTGGTTCTTGTTTGTTTGTGTAGGTGCGTGGGACTTTTGAGGAGCCTCCTACTGGATTGATACATTGGTTCTCAAAAACTGAGGGAAATAATTACGCTACTTTGCTGCATCACCCTTTCCTCCTCAAGGAAAACCAACACAGTGCTCAAGAGGTAGCACTTAGCCACAGGCTCTATACGATATGCCATGCTGTGTACCGTACCTGATGTGTGTGATACGTACAAAACACCATTGATTGTTGATGCTACTCAAGCTGAGCCAGTTACAAAGTCAAGCCATGAAAAAGTTACAAAAAATAATGTCATGCATATGGCCAGATTTCATCAAGGAAATGATGGGCGTGTACGTCAATTGTGCGGACCGAGAATAAGTTGTATAATTAGTAAACCAAAGATCAGCTATGTGACACGTTTATTGGATTCAAGAGATATTGGCACATCAGTGCATGGTCGTATGCACATGGTGTCTAGCAGTGTACGACCATGCTTAATTAAAGAAAAGATACAAGGAAGGTCACATACACATAAGATGGCAAGAGATCCAGGTGGCTTTCAAAACAAATGGCAAAGGAAATTGCATCGGCCGCGTTACAAGATAGAACGAGAGATTAAAGAGGAACCAATGCCAGCTTTGGTGGAGCCCAAATTTCGTACGCCGCCACGTCAAATGGTGATAGGCAGAATAATTTGTTAGGATTCTTTTTTGGGGGTTTGGCTTACGTGCTACTCCTAGGTATCTAATATGGTATGTGGGTCCGTGTCTAGTTAGGATTTGTTTTTTTTATTGTTATTGTTAGCCCGTGACGTGAGAGGATTAGGATCCAGATTGGTTGGTTTAGAGTTGCTACTTGTTTTTGGCATATAAAAAGACAGGTTCGGCCATGTACGGGATGAGTTTTTTTTTGAGGGGAAGGGATGAGTTTTAGTTTACTCGTGAGTTATGAACAACACAGTAAAACATTCAGGTTTTGGGCGATCATATCTTGTGTATCATCTGTGATTTTCCTATCGTGGAAATTTGCTAGCGACAGAGGGTTGATCATCACGTCGACGCCTACGTGCTGACCCAAGGGGGTCATTATTTTTATTCGTGTATTTTCGTATGCGGGTGAAAATTATCTTGAAGGTTGCGAGGAGGAACAGGGGGACGAACTGTTGATCAAGCATCGCTAGGGATGGCAATTTTATCCATGGATCTGGATATCCATGGATACCCGACCCGGTTGGGCAAGGGTATGGAGTGCATTTCTGCCCATGGGTCCATGGATATGGATACCCACGAACAGACAGGTTGGGCACGGTTGTCATTTGTGCTCCATGGATATCCAATGGATACCCGTATGACATGTGGGGCCATATGCCAGTGACAATAGAAAGAACGAATCAATGGGAAATGGCATGCAATATGCAACTGGTGCCGTAATCTATATGCTGCAGAATCAACCTTTGGTATGTCATACTTAAGGACTCATCGTATTACCTGTTGCCTACTTATGCATGTACCTTATGTTGACATTTTTGAGTGAATGCTGAAGAGTTAATTTTATCTTTGGGAAGACTTCATGCTGACTTTTCTATGCCCATGGAGCTCCATGGGTATGTGGGTATCCAGCGGGTTTGGGCATGGGCACAAGTTGTGCCCATGGATAATTTGGTGGATGGGTAGAGGGTGGGAAGATGGGTCATGGGTTGGATTTGGACCAGCTCCACCCGCCCAAACCCGACCCATTGCCATCCCTAAGCATCGCCGTGAAAGATCGGACCATCTACACGCGCGAATTAGCATCTGGCCAGTTTGTGCCTCATCAAGTGGTATTCAGAGCTAAGGTTAGTCACGGCGATTCAGTTTGCAATATCGTGAGCGGAGGCGAGTATGGAGGTGTTGAGCAGGAACGTATTGATGGAGGAGGAAGGCATCGGCGAGGTTGTTCTTTTTCACACACGATGCGTCGTGAAGGAACGGTGTGTGAATTTGACGATCGATGAAGGTTCTACGGTTAACATGGTGAGCATCGAGGTGGTGAACAAATTGGGACTGAATATGGCACCTCTGGAAAGACCGTACATGCTGAAGTGGTTCAAAGGTGAAATAAAAATTACGCATCGGATTTTGCTAATTTTTGACTTGGGAAAATATTGTTGTGCGGAATTTTTTTATGTTTGTCCTGTGCCCATGGTGTCATGCCATATGCTACTTGGAAATCCATGGTACAAGCGCGTCGGAGCTGTTCGGAATGCCAAGAAAAATACTTACTCGCTATCATGGAAGGGCCAACGAGTTTGTTTTACTCTAATGCCAACAGATGTATTTGTTTCAGATTGGAAAAGTCGTTTGCTGAAAAGAAGAGAAGAGCAAGAAGAAATAAAGGAAGAAATCGATGCACCGGTAGAAGGGCTGAATCTTTTGGTGGAGAAGGTGCAAGAGGATGGTGGTGCAAAGGGGCAGCGGTGGAGTGTTTTTAAAATACAGTGTAAGATCAAGAATCGTGCTTGCAAGATGATAATTCATGGTGCCAGCTTTACCAACGCCATTAGCAAAGATCTAGTGCAAGCTTTGGGTTTATCCATGTGGCGGCATCCACGTCCACACCACGTGGAGTGGTTGTACAATTCCGGTAAATTAAAAATCACACACAAAGTACGTGTAACATTTGTTGTCGGAGATTATACTGACAAGGTGGATTGTGATGTCTTGCCGATGGACGCCTGTCAGTTGCTATTAGGGAGACCGTGGTAGTTCGATCACGACACCGTGCATGCCGGGAGGTCGAACACGTACACATTCATGCATGGTGGAAGGAAGCATGTGCTAAAGCCGATGATGAGCAGTGCAATCACCATAGAGAGGCAAATTCCGGAGAGGAAGGTTGTGCTCGATTTGGACTTGAAACCGAGGACGGTTTCATTTGAAGGAAGGGAGGATGATACGTACAAAACACCATTGATGGTTGATGCTACTCAAGCTGAGCCAGTTACAAAGTCAAGCCATGAAAAAGTTACAAAAAATAATGTCATGCATATGGCCAGATTTCATCAAGGAAATGATGGGCGTGTACGTCAATTATGCGGACCGAGAATAAGTTGTATAATTAGTAAACCAAAGATCAGCTATGTGACACGTTTATTGGATTCAAGAGATATTGGCATATCAGTGCATGGTCGTATGCACATGGTGTCTAGCAGTGTACGACCATGCTTAATTAAAGAAAAGATACAAGGAAGGTCACATACACATAAGATGGCAAGAGATCCAGGTGGCTTTCAAAACAAATGGCAAAGGAAATTGCATCGGCCGCGTTACAATATAGAACGAGAGATTAAGGAGGAACCAGCGCCAGCTTTGGTGGAGCCCAAATTTCGTACACCGCCACGTCAAATGGTGATAGGCAGAATAATTTGTTAGGATTCTTTTTTTGGGGTTTAGGCTTACGTGCTACTCCTAGGTACCTAATATGGTACGTGAGTCCATGTCTAGTTAGGATTTGTTTTTTATTGTTATTGTTAGCCCGTGACGTGAGAGGATTAGGATCCAAATTGGTTGGTTTAGAGTTGCTACTTGTTTTTGGCATATAAAAAGACAGGTTCGGCCATGTACGGGATGAGTTTTAGTTTATTCGTGAGTTATGAACAACACAGTAAAACGTTCAGCTTTCGGGCGATCATATCTTGTGTATCATCTGTGATTTTCCTATCGTGGAAATTTGCTAGCGACGGAGGATTGATCATCACATCGACGCCTACGTGCTGACCAAAGGGGGTCATTATTTTTATTCGTGTATTTTCGTACGCGGGTGAAAATTATCTTGAAGGTTGCGAGGAGGAACAGAGGGACGAACTGTTGATCAAGCATCATCATGAAAGATCGGGCAATCTACACGCACGAATTAGCATCTCGCTAGTTTGTGCCTCATCAGTGTGCCTTGCCACGTGTTTGGCAAGGGGGTACAAGAGTTATCCAGGAGTGGATCACTGGACAACGGTCAAAATTATCCTTAGAGAAATAAGGAAATATTTCTCGGTTATGGAGGTGATAAAGAGTTCGGCGTAAAGGGTTACGTTGATGTAAGCTTTAAACACCAATCTAGATGACTCTGAGTGGCAAACCGGGTGCGTATAGTGGAGCAGCTATTTGGAATAGCTCCAAGTGGAGCGTGGTAGCAACATCTATAATATGACATAGAGATTTGCGAAGTACACGCAGATCTGAATGTTGTAGACCATTGCCTAAAACCTCTCTCACAAGCAAAACATGATCAAACCCCAGAACTCATTGGGTGTTAATCACATGGTGATGTGAACTAGATTATTGACTCTAGTGCAAGTGGGAGACTATTGGAAATATTCCCTATAGGCAATAATAAATTGGTTATTATCATATTTCCCTGTTCATGATAATCGTTTATTATACATGCTAGAATTGTATTGATCGGAAACTCAGATACATGTGTGGATACATAGACAACAACGTGTCCCTAGTGAGCCTCTACTAGACTAGCTCGTTCATCAAAGACGTTAATATTTCCTAACCATAGACATGAGTTGTCATTTGATAATGAGATCACATCATTAGGAGAATAATGTGATGGACAAGACCTAAACTATAAACGTAGCATATGATCGTGTCAAGTATATTGCTATATTTTCTGCATGTCAAGTATATGTTCCTATGACCATGAGATCGTGCAACTCACTGACACCGGAGGAATACCTAACATCGCAATGTAACTGGGTGACTATAAAGGTGGTCTACATGTATCTCTGAGGGTGTCTGTTGAGTTGGCATGGATCAAGACTGGGATTTGTCACTCCGTATGACGGAGAGGTATCTCAGGGCCCTCTCGCTAATACAATATGACAAGAAGCTTGCAAGCAATGTGACTAAGGAGTTTGTCGCGGGATCTTGTATTACGGAACGAGTAAAGAGACTTACCAATAATGAGATTGAACTAGGTATGGAGATACCGACGATCGAATCTCGGGCAAGTAACATACCGATGGACAAAGGGAACTGCGTACGGGATTAGCAAAATCCTTGAAATTGAGGTTCGACCGATAAGATCTTCGTAGAATATGTAGGAACCAATATGGGCATCCAGGTCCCGCTATTGGTTATTGACCGTAGACGTGTCTCAACCATGTCTGCATAGTTCTCGAACCCGCAGGGTCTACACACTTAACGTTAGGTGATGATATAAGTATAGTTTAGTCATTATGGGTGTTGCTGAAGGTTGTTCGAAGTCCCGGATGAGATCCCGGACATGACGAGGAACTCCGCAAAAGTTCCGGAGGTGAAGATTTATATATTGGACGAAGGGTATTCGAGTCCGGAATTCTTCCAGGGGTACCGGGTGATGACCAGCATCACCGAAAGGGGTTTCAAGGGGGGCAAGTGTTTGGGGCCCCATGGGCCAAGGGGAGGGGGGAAACCAGCCCACTAAGGGGATGTGTGCCCCTTCACCCTTTCCCACATAACCAGGAGGGGTGGGAGCGCTCCCCTAGGGCAGCCACCCCCTTTGCCTTGGGGGCCTAGGCTCTCGGGGGGAGGCGCACCAAAACCCATGTAGGGTTTCCCCCTGGTGGCCGCCGGCCCCCCTAGGGAACCCTAGGGCGCCCCTCCGCCTTCCTTCCCCTATATATAGAGGGGTAGAGGGAGGGCAGCCGGACCCATCTATGCCACGACGCTGCCCTCCCTCTCCCTCATAGTCCTTCTTCTTCTCCGTGAGGCTTGGTGAAGCCCTGTTGAGATTTCTCCACCACCACCGCCATCATGCCGTCGTCCTGCCGGAGGACTCGAGCTACTACTTCACCATCACTCGCTGGATCAAGGAGGTGAAGGCGTCATCAAGCCGTACGTGTGTAGAACGTGGAGGTGCCGTCCGTTCGGCACTTGGATCAGGAGTTCACGGGATGGGTCATGATTGGATCGCGAAGATGTTTGACTACATCAACCGCATTTCTTAACGCTTCCGCTTAGCGATCTACAAGGGTATGTACATGCAATCTCTCCTCTCGTAGATGTCCATATTCTAGATTGATCTTGGTGAGCATAGGAATTTTTTTGTTTCCCATGCAACGTTCCCCAATAGCTACGTACGTACATACGGGCGGGGTCTCGAATGTGTACACGCACATACTTACAGCCAGGGCTCGTGTACATGGAGAGGCAACGGACGGCAACGACGTCGTCATGTTCATCGGCAGCTAACCGGCTGGGTCGGAACAGAGGAAACAATGTCGTGTTCACTAGGAGCCAAGTGACTGGGTTGGAACGCGTCCTGTTCATCGAGAGCGAAGCCACTGGGTCGGAACGCGTCCTGTTCATCAGGAGCCAACCGGCTTGGATGGAATAGCCAGAACGGGGTCTGGCGTACCGCAAAACAGAGGAAAATGGCCTTCTGTTCGACCGCATACGGTCGAAACGGAGTCCTGTTCATCGGGAAGGGTCTGGCGTACCGCAGATCTGAGGAAATGGCCTTCTGTTTGAGTGCCTACATTCGAAATGGGGTCCTGTTGATCGGGAGGGGTGTGGCGTACCGCAAAATGGAGGAAACGGACTTGCGTTGGAGTGCCTACGATCAAAATGGGGTCCTATTCATCGGGAGGGGTGTGGCGTACCGCAAAACGGGACTCCACGGCCTACTATTCATCCACCGTCTACTGCCTTGCTCCAGCCTCCATGGGCTAATGTTCATCCACCGCCGACTTCCTCCAGCCTCCACCTGCTACTGTTCATCCACCATCGACTTCCTCCTGCCTCCACCAGCTACTGTTCATCCACGGGGGTCCTGTTCATCCAGCCTCCACCTAATACTGTTCAACCAGCCCTCCATAGGGTCCTGTTCATCCACCCTCCACCGGCTAATGTTCAACCAGCCCTCCAAGGGGTCCTGTTCATCCATCCCAACTGCCTTGATCGGGTGGTGTGTTGCGGCCTCCTCTCGATCGGGGTCCTGTTCATCCAGTGGCAATGGCCTCTACTACCACGGGGTCATGTTCATCCAACCCCCAATAACGGTCACTGTTCATCAAGAGGCAGCAGCAGGTTCGACCGGCTTCAGTTCAGGTTCAGTTAACAGCCAAGGGATCGATCGCTCGGCTTCAGTAACGTAGCTAGTGCAATTGCTTGGGTTCAGTAAGCGAACGCCTCACCCGGGTTTAGTTAGAGCCCAACGCCTCGCACACACGCGCGTACGTGTACGAGAGAAACGCGCAATCGCTCGGCCCTGACCACCCACCGTAACTGAGAACTCCTAGATATTTTCCTTGCCCTCGCTTCTACCACGATTTTTTCTGTCATGGACAGCCCAAAGAATGTCATGCAGGAGCGTCCCCGGCCGGCCCAGGACGAAAAGCCCATTTTCTGTCATGATTTTTTCTCATAGAAGTAGGAGCCCACCACATTTAGGATAATACATGCTTTTGTCACAATTATCATCATCGAAGTGTTATAAGCATGACAGGAAAAAATTTCATTCGGGCCAAAATGTCACGGATGTATTTTTTTGTAGTGTATGTATTCCGCTTCATATGTAGATCCTGCTACGACGCTTTGCTTGGAACTACACCAACTAACTGCTCCATCATTTAAAATAAATATCTATCCGTTTTGAGACTTCAAGTTATTCGGATCAGTGTCAAAACTAGCATCGGTATAACCCTTTACGACGAGTTCTTTGTCACCTCCATAAACGAGAAACATGTCCTTAGTCCTTTTTAGGTACTTCAGGATATTCTTGACGTTGTTCAATGATCTTGTTGACACGGAATTTCACCAAAGTAAAATACAACGCGATATTTATTATCAAAATATGATAAAGTCAAACTGTATAAAAATGGCGAATTTCCAAATAGCTTGAGGAAATGACTGTGGTAAATCGGGCCGCTTAACAGAAAATAGCAGCGTGGAAATAAAAGGAATGAGCCAAATATCACTATATAATTGTTGACAATTGCATTGTCTTAAAATATGAAATATCCCGTATTTTACAAAGATTGTAAAATGAATAAATAAAATCTCCATAAAAAGCTTTCTCCTAATAAAATAATAACTGTACGCCACAAGTTTATAGACGGCGATAATATCTTCAAAATATTAGACCGCATGAAATGTCAACATAAAATCATCGCGGGCGACACTTATTTGGCAAATAATGAACCACGATATACATGGGCACTCTTTGCGGTAATAAAACATCGAACAACATATAAAAACATAGATATAGTGCTTCCGCTTCTAATGGAATATAGGCTTTTCCATGTATATAAGGCATGTACATTAAGAAAATAATCCTTAATGAGTCGTCAATAATTAACTAGGCCTAGACCATTGAAAAAATGGTTACGTGAAGCTAACATGCATAATTGTGATTCCAATACAAGGATGCATGCACGAGTAAGCCACTTCTTGATTAAAGAGGAAAGTATAGTTTTCCCCTCAAATCTTCCCCAATGGATCAATATCCCCTGAACTCTAAAACCGGAGTATTTCCCCCCTGAACTCTACGAAACCGAATAAATGTCGCCCTGGGGTGGTTTTGGAGGGGATTAAAGGTGGTTTTACTTGTAATCATTCTGACTTGGCACGCTGAGTTGGCAAAGGGCCTGGGCGAGCATGGGCCTGGCGACCATGGCCATGGCCATGGCCGACCTCAGCCGTGCACTCACCAGCCCAGCCGCCCCGCACGCCCACCCCTAACTGCCCTCTGCCGCAGCCCCGCAGCCTCGCTCACGCGCATGCCCTCCTGTGGCCGACTCAGGCGCCGCGCCGGCCGTGCTTCGGCGGGCGCTACCTTCCGGGGCGGGCGTGCTGCCTCGCATGCGCGAGTCAAGTGCCTGCAGGGCGTGGTCGTGCGATGGTCGGAACCATCTCCTTCAGTGCAATGAGCAGACCAGCAGCGTTGCCACCTCCTTACATTCCTAATCAGTGAGCTATGGTTTGTTTCCCCCGCGCGCATGTGCATCTCAGTGTTTGTGTGCTTCAATAAGGGTAGGGAGCTAATAGGAGCAGTAATGGCCGTCGGGATGAGACTCTCGGAGGTGCTCTCGCACGTCCGCCCGCGTGCTGCTGCGTCGAGGCTGCTCTTCCAAATCCTATGGAAAAGGCGATGGGAAAGCGGGGCAAGAACAACGAGCTTCTGCGTGACGGACGGTTGCAAAAGGAAGAGGCCCAGACCTGTGTTTGCTGCCATGCGCGCGACCACGAACATGAACTTGACTCGCGCATGCGAGGCAGCACGCCAGGCTAGGAAAGCAGGGCTCGCCAAAAGCACGGCCGGCGCGGCCGGCCATGGAAGGACCAGCGTGTGAGAGAGGTTGCGGGGCCGTGGTCGAGGGCGCTTGCAGGCTGGGCGCGCGCATGGACGGCCGATCTCGGCCATGGCCATGGCGGCCGAGTTCGAGCTCGAGCGAGGCGACGCTACAGGTGACGGAATCAGACGAGAAAAGGTGCGCGCGTTCACCCAGAGCTCGTAGGCGAAGTCGGGGCGGCCGGGGAAGCTGCAGTGGTGACGAATTTGACGCCGGCGGCCGCCGAACGAAGACAAAAAGACGTTGCTGAAAATGAAGAAATTTCACCAAAACCGTTCCTTGCCGATGCCGAGTCAACATCATTAACAGCCTAGTTAGCATCCTTAGTACGAAAACCATCTTCAATTCTTTTCAAAACCACTCTGGGGTGATATTTATCCGGTTTTGCAAAGTTTAGGGGGTTATTTATCCGGTTTCGGAGTTCAGGGGGGATTTGGTCCATCAAGGGAGATTTCAGGGGGAGAAATATACTTTCTTCTTGATTAAAAGCATGCAAATGGACGGTGCCCAGGCCCACATGGGTGACTAAAAATGCAATTTCGGCCCATATCAGCTAATCACACAATATCAAGTTGCCGGTCCAAAGCTCAGTCAACTGGTTCTTAAAGAAATAGATTAAATAAATGGCGAGACGCTCCACCATCCCACGACCCCCACGATCTGCATGATCTCCAGAACGTGGGCACGCCTTTGGCCGGATGAGGGTGCTGCTCCCGCCCATAAATACCTCCAACGAGGTTTTCTGTAGGGGGACTCCATTTATTCTCTCTAGCCTCAAGCTGCTGCTCTCATCTACAAATACACTGAAACTACTATTGTACAAACCACACATACATGTTGCTGCTGCTGCTGCAAGGCTTCCGTCCGGCCAGGAGCCTGAAGATGCTAGACAAGGTAGGAACAATGCTCCTCCTCTAATCTTCTTGCTTCTTGGTTGGTCATGGTGATACAAACCAAGAAGTCTCTGTCTTTATCTCTCATCATGTTCATCTTTCTCCTTGGTTGATCATTGTGACAGAAATCAAGGAGCATTCTCCATATAACCGCCACTTGACATTTTACCTTGGTTGATCATCAAGATACAAGCCAAAGTGTGAACATGTTTAAGAGAAGAAATTTTTCCCTTGGTTGATCATTGTGATACAAATCAAGGAGCATTCTCCATATAGCCCCACCATGACATTTTACCTTGGCTGATCATGGTGATACAAGCCAAAGTGTGAATATGTTTAAGAGAGGAAAATTTGCCCTTAGTTGGTCATTGTGATACAAATCAAGGAGCATTCTCCATATAGCCCCATCTTGACATTTTGCCTTGGCTGATCATCATGATACAAGCCAAAGTGTGAATATGTTTAGGAGTAACAAAAAATACACCTTGGCAAATCATCATGATACAAATCAAGGAGCATACAACATACAATTCCATCATGACATTTTGCCTTGGTTGATCATCGTGATACAAGCGAAAGTGTGATTATGTCAAAGAGGATAAGTTTCACTCCTTGGTTGATCATGGTGACCCAAACTAAGGAGGACATATTTTCCTTCCATTATAAATGAGAGCGACGCAAAGGTAAACCTGGGGAAAAAATAAATATGAAACATACACAAACCCTAGATAACCATATACATAAAATCATAAAATAAACATGTGCCTAAAAATGCACTCTTCATTTCTTGCATGTTTGAGTTGCATAAAACAAGACCATGTATATCGTGCATGTACCTCCAGATCTAGCGCATGGAAAATGTATAAATTGGGTGCTTGCCAAATTATGTTTGAAGCCTCTTGTTGGTTACACAGCGGACATACATCCTATGTCACGGTTGTAGTAATACAAATAGGAAGGTACAAAGGTTATTTACATTCGTCATATAAACGATGAAATAAGCACACTCAAATGCATACAGAATGTGCTAACTGAAATCTAACGTGTAAACATGAGATAAAAAAATACTAGTTGTCTCAATTCAAACTAAAATATAGCATGACCATAAAATAAACTGAATGTGTGTAGGCTAAGTTAAATATAACCCTACATGTCACTACTGCAGGATGCTGCTAACGCGACACTACGATCAGAGACCCTTCGAGAAACTGTGTGTGATGCAATAATCGCAAACGGTGGTGTCAGAGAATCGTCTAAAATGTGCAAAATGTTTGCGATGACGGATGCATCTAACATGGTTCAAATCTTAGTTGCATGAGTGATGCAGGGCATATGGTTCAGTTCAGTTAACTGTTTGCGACAAGGAGTAATAAAAGAAACGGGCAGCCAGATGAAGGCGTGTGCGATACACAACATACGGTTCACTCGGATGAACTGTTTGTGATTAGGAAACACAAAAGAAACAGTCAGCCGGATCAAGGTGTGTGTGGATATACAACATGCGGTTTACTTGGGTGAATTGTTTGTGTTGAGACAAGAGAACAGAAACGGTTCAATATAACAAGATGTGTGCGATACGCGGCAAACAGGTCTGTAATCAGAAATGTGTGAGAAGACCGATAACAACACAGATGATTCTTGTTAACAAGCCGTGTGTGTTGTGAGCAAACGATTGCTCGTATACAATTGTAAGTGATTGATGAAATCATCACCGATGGGTTCCCTTGTTTAGTCCGTGTGCGATGTGATTTGCTCTGTGTACAGAGCATCAACAAATATACTTAAAAAGACAGCATTGCATAACCAAATTAAGCATACAATTAGACAAGTGACTACACAGATAATATTTTCACACACCAAAGTAAGCAATTACATGCATACTAAACTAGGAGAAACGAGGATCTAAATAATCATCAACTTCTTGTTGCGACAACGCTTGCCATTGCTCTGCTTCCGGCTGGATCCCTGGACGTTTTGGGGAAGGAGTCACTTCCTCATGTCAACGATCCGCATGTACATGTCGTAACATGTGTACGCCTCCTTGGCCGCGTACACGACGTGAGCTTTGTCGAGTTTCTCCATTCAGGCCGAGTGCCAAGCACGCTTGTCCTTGATGCAGGAATCCTTCATGTCTCTCTCCTCCACATAGGCAAAATTGCCATGTAAGCAGGCTATAAGCCCACTATTGTAGTACTTGCTCTTAGCGGCGTGGCGGACCAACCATGTGGGGTGCGAAGTGGCTTCGCTCGTGTGGGCGATGGAGGCCATCCCGCGCGGGCGCTAGGTCTGAGAGGACGGCCTTGTCGTCAGTGTGACCTCTGTGTGGCAACCGTTCGCTCCCCACTAGCCTCTTCGTGTACCATGGCAACCGTCCACCACCACTTCGCCTTTCCCTCTCGATATGGAAATGCTGTCGCACGCTCTTACTCCCTCCATTTGCATTCACCCTTCCTTCTGCCATTGTTCAAACGTCTTCTCCATGGAGGGAACAGGCCGGAAACGACCCCGTTATTCTTGCCCCGATCTGAAAGATGACGTGGTGGAGGAACTCATTGATCGGTGCAACCTCATCACCTCGGCTAGCATGGCAGGTTCGTTCAAGTCCATTCTCGACTCAACAAATAGGGTTCAGGAGCGGTTTGATCTCCCCTATCTTCTTCGCCATGACGCTGGTCGCCGGTGTGGGGACGATGGAAGCCTCGCCTTCTGCAAGTTGATGCCACTTGATAATGATACATGTGATGTTAACATGCCATCGCTTGAGGATAAGGCTAGGGCAAGCGCAAATGGAGATTGGGTTGTTTACATTGGGTATAACCGCGAGCGGGAACTTGTGAATGTGTACACTCGTCACCGGGTTCCACTTTCAAAAATCGCAGACTGCCCTGAGGTTGAGCACATAGATGATCTACGTACGTTCAAATACAATCATGCTGACTGTCGTCTACGGAAGATAGCAATTTGTCGAGTTCCCAACCGCTCTTGGGATTACAAGAACTATGAAGTTGTTGCTATCTTCGACAAGCTTGTTGTCGTCCTTACTTCCACGCCTTGATGGATATTGCTCAAAAATCAATTTCTGTACACGGATGAGTATTGTGATGCAATTCAATATGAGGGTCTTGTGTTTGCTGCCACCACTCGTGGCACTGTTTTTGCATGGAATCCTTATGGTTTTGGTACGTTTGTCTTCCACCGTAATTATAATTGTTTCATCCACATGCATGCGGGTTAGCTAGTTTCCCTTTACTAATTAACCTTCTTGTGTTTCCAAGGTCCTGTGAACATTCCACCACCTATACTTGAAAAATTTTATAACCAAGGGGAGATGACGATGGTGATGATCACGAGCATGTTGATGAGCATGACCTATATACTCAGTGGCGCCTAGCAACTTATTCCGATGGATCACCTCTTCTTGTATGTATAGAGGGCACTGCTGATGTTACTAACGAAGCAGGTGTTGTCTCCCATGGTCGCACTCTCTGGACCTATTCCAACATCCATTGCAGGGCATTCGGGATGGATACTCGTGTGCTAGCACTAACACCTTCTCCCTGGTTCAGTATTGATAGTCTTGGAGAAAACTCGCTCTTCCTTGGACAAAACTATCCAATGATGGTGAAAGGTGATCCAGCTGCTGTTGACAAAACGTTACTATTGTTTATGAGAAGCAACTGTATCTATACCTTGGACATTGTTATGGTTCCCTATCGTGGCTATCACAATATGCATCCTGATATAGGCCGCTTCACCCTAGATGATCAGTCATGCGTTGGTCTCGAGATTGACAATAGCTGGCCCTTCACAGAGAATCAGTTACAATTCAAAGCAAGCGTTTCCAACGCCGAGGATTGGTTGAGCTGAAGTTCATTTCATCGCTTTGTTATTTTTTGTATGAGAAAAACTTTAGTATTTACTAGAATATTTTGTTGGAAATTATCTATAATCCAACATGTATCCTCGTTGTCGTTGAGTGTTGATGACTTGTTGTATATAATCCAAAGTATATTGTTTTTCTATTTGGATGATTAATGCTGCCGCTTTATTGCTTAACCAAAGCATGGCACGCATCCATTGTTGGTCTAACGCTCATGATTCAAATAAATAATCCGTTTGGGATATTGGTTTCCAATTATTAATAATCTCCTGTTTGTAATTAGATAAAGACTAGCAAAAAGGCCAGTGCGTTGCATTTGTATTTACCATGGCATGTTGGGTGCCATTCCATGATAGCATGCTAGGTTTCATGAATTTCAGACGAGTTTTGGATTTACTAGAATTTAAAAACCAGGTATCTCAATGTTTGCGGCCGAGTGACGGGGGCAGGGTGTTTGACATTCATTCCCAGTTCTTGCATGGGACCTAAGTGTAACGCCCTCGATGCGGCTATATCTCCCACGTGTCGAAGCACGACTTAGAGGCATAACCGCATTGAAAGCAATGTCGCAAGTGAGGTAATCTTCACACAACCCATGTAATACATAAGGGAAAGAGATACATAGTTGGCTTACAATCGCCACTTCACACAATTACAAGAATAAAGCATTACATCAACCAGATACAATCAAGGTCCGACTACGGAACCAAAATAAAAGAAGAACCCCAAATGCGACAAAGGTCCCCGATCGACCCCAACTGGGCTCCACTACTGATCAACTAGAACGAAACAACACAAAGGGCAAGATCTTCATCGAGCTCCTCCTTGAGCTTGGTTGCGTCATCTGCACGGTAACATAGGCACCTGCAAACTGGTTTTGGAAGTATCTGGTGAGCCACGGGGACTCAGCAATCTCGCACCCGCGAGATCAAGACTATTTAAGCTTATAGGAAGGATGGAGTAATGAGGTGGAGCTGCAGCAAGCGACTAGCATATATGGTGGCTAACATACGCAAATGAGAGCGAGAAGAGAAGGCAAAGCACGGTCGATAAAAGTATGATCAAGAAGTGATCCTATAGCAACCTACGTCAAGCATAACTCCAACACCGTGTTCACTTCCCGAACTCCGCCGGAAAGAGACCATCACGGTTACACACACGGTTGATGTATTTTAATTAAGGTCAACTTCGGGTTTTCTACAACCGGACGTTAACAAATTCCCATCTGCCCATAACCGCGGGCACGGCTTTCGAAAGTTCAAATCCCTGCAGGGGTGTCCCAACTTAGCCCATGACAAGCTCTCACGGTCAACGAAGGAATAGACCTCCACCCGAGACGTTCCGATCAGACTCGGTATCCCGGTACAACAAGACATTTCGACAGGGTAAAACTAAACCAGCAACACCGCCCGAATGTGCCGACAAATCCCGATAGGAGCTGCACATATCTCTTTCTCAGGGCACACTCAGATGAGCAATCCGTACAACTAAAACCAAACCTCGAGTTTCCCCGAGGGGGCGCTGCACAGGGCTCTAGTTCGGACCAACACTCAGAGGAGCACTGGCCCGGGGGGGTTAGAATAAAGATGACCCTTGAGTCTGCAGAACCCAAGGGAAGGTGGTAGGTTGTTAGTGCAAATGGTAAAACCAATGTTGGGCATTGCTGGAAGAGCTTTACTTAAGGCGAACTGTCAAGGGGTTCCCATTATAGCCCAACCGTGTAAGGAACGCAAAATCCGGGAACATAACACCGATATGACGGAAACTAGGGCGGCAAGAGTGGAACAAAACACCAGGCATAAGGCCGAGCCTTCCACCCTTTACCAAGTATATAGATGCATTAAATTAAATAAGATATATTGTGATATCCCAACCAGTAAACATGTTCCAACAAGGAACAACATCTCCATGTTCCAACAAGGAACAAACTTCAATCTTCACCTGCAACTAACAACGCTATAAGAGGGGCTAAGCAAAGCGGTAACATAGCCAATCAACGGTTTGCTAGGACATGGTGGGTTAGAGGCTTGGTTCAACAATATGGGAGGCTGACAAGCAAATGGTAGGCATCGTAGCATTGGCATAGCAAAGAGCGAGCAAACTAGCATAGCAAAGATAGTAGTGATTTCGAGGGTATGATCATCTTGCCTGAGATCCCGCAAGGAAGAAGAACGAGTCCAAGAAGAAGACAAACGGCCGTAGATCGAACGAATCCTCACAACTCCGGAACGAAACCGAAGCTAACGAGAGAAGCAACCCGGAAAGAAACAAACAACATAGTAAACACACAAGCATAAACAAGTCATGATGCACAATCAAGTATGATGCATGTCCGGTTTAATGAGGCATGGCATGGCAAAGTGCAACAAACAATACTACAAATTAAGTGGAGCTCAATATGCAACGAGTGCATATTGACGAAACACCACATAATTATTTAGTTATCTCTCGTTTATGCTACCCAACAATATTAAATGTTGTTAAACATGGCAAGAGGTGAAGCATAAATAAAACTACCATCTAAACAATTTAAATGGGGCCGGATATAAAAACAACAAATCCGGTAAATCCCCATATGCCATTTAGCATTTAATGCAACAACAAGTTTAAACATTTAATTGTTGTTATCATGATGCGGATGACATATAGCAAGTTTTATGCAATTTTTATGAAAATGTTGACAAGAGCATTATGAAGCATTTGTTCACCATGGCGGAACGAAAAAGGGTGCCACGGCGGCGAAACAAAAATGGTGCCACGGCAACAATCCGAAAATGATGCCACGGCAAATATCGGTTCGGTAGCTCACGGAGATACCGGGTGCAAAAAGGACGTGCGGATGTGCGGAACATGCTAGAGATGGTGGGGTGATCCGGTTACGGGTGTCCACCGGGACGGTGGCACGGCAAAAGAGGGCATCGCAAGGACGATTCGATCACGAGCAAACGATGCATCTCATTCAACACATGCATTAGGTCACGGCGTCGTCTCGGGGTTATACCTTCGAAGCGTGCGTTTTCGAGCGGTTTTCGGAGTGGAAGTAGTCGTTCACGGAGCGGTCGTCGTCGGAAGTAGAGGAAGTAGTCGTTCAAGCGTCCGATGGTAATAGTACTCGGTCGTTTCGAAGAGGTACTTGGGGTCATTTGAACTTGCCGATCTCGTCATCTCGAAGGGGTACTTGACGTTCTTAGCGATTCCGAAGACGAGGTAGAGGTGCACTTGACGGTTTTCGGCGACGGTAGTGGTACACGGCCGTAGATGTCCAGGGTCGTCGGTAGAGGTACACGTTTCGGAGAGGAACTTGTCGTATCCATGTAGTCGTTCACGTGTGACCGTGGTGTAGTCGTACATGTCGGCGATAGTGGAACTTGGCGGTCTCGACGGTCATCGGGGTACTTGGCGCTTGCGGTCCAACTCCGAGGTCATAGCCGTGTAGTCGAACTTGACGAAAACAGGTCTCGCTGGGGACTTGGCGCATCCATCAGGAACTTGGTGGTGGTCTCCTCGGGTCAACAGTGATGTGCAAGGGCTAGAACGCCCGGTGGCTTGGTCTGCTCGAGGCCATGGAGATGACAGGCGGCAGGAGGCTGCTAGTGGAGGCAGAGCCACGACGAGGAGGTCCTGCTCCGGCAGCTGCAAGTTGTGGACGGACGCAGGCAGCGGCAAGGCTTCGGGCGTGGGGAGAAGGAGTCGGCGTGAGGTGGGTGATGGAGGAGAGCATGGGCGGAGAAAGCCCAGAACAGGACGGAGACGGCAGGTTCAAGGCGAAGGTCGCTGAATCCGGCGAGGAACTTGACCGGAGCGGCGGCCTTGCTGTGGTCGGGACGCGCGGGCGAGTAGGAGAAGCAAGAGGGCGACGTCAGGTTTGGCGGCGGCGACCGGTGCTAGGGCTCCGGCGAGCTCCGGCCAAAACGATGGGGAGGAGCGGCGCGGGTGCCAGCGCGCACGGGCGCTCGTGCAGAGGGGGAAGGGGACTCCGGGCTCCTGTTGGAGCTCGTCGTCAGCGGCGATCGCAGGCCGACGCGGCGGGATCGAGAGGGCAGGGGACGGGCACGAGGGGCGCGGCGACGAGGAGAGAAAAGGGAGGTGGAGGGCGCAGGAGCTGATGCGGCGGCCGAGGAGATGGCGGCGCGAGGAGGATGGGGGAGAGGTCGGGCTAGGGTTAGGAAAGGTGGGCGGCTGGGCTGCTGGGATTTAGTGGGCCGGCCTGGTTAGACAGGCCCAAGAGGCCGGCTGGGCTTCTCTTCTCTCCCTCCTATTCTTTTCCATTTACAAAAAAAAAACAGAAAAGAGAAAGAAGAGAAAGAGAAGGTAGGGGTGGAATCTGGGCATGGAGACAATTTTCCCGGACTCACAAAATGAGCTCGATCCAGGAAAATAGAAGTGGGCATGATCGAAAGATTAAATTCAAAATCATTTGAATTTAATTCAATAGGTTTGAACTAGGACTAGGATTTAGAAGAGTCCAAAATTGTTGAGAATTTAGGAGGAGCCTCGATAAATGGAAAAGAAATGTTGGCAAAGTTTGGGGACCAAACTTGAAGTAGAAAGGGAGTGGGGATTTTTCAAGTGTGTTATGGTGATTCCAAAGAATGGATTATTTTATAATAGCTCCACTAATATCGGGAGGATATATTATAAAGAGAAGTCATCCTTCCCTCGATTTAAATGGATCGAAGATCCATACAATTTATTTAGTTGATTTAAAAAAAATAAATGGCATGATGGCATGATGACATGATGCGATGCAAAAATAAAAGAGCAAGCACAAAAGAAACACACGGCGAAACTCGGAAACCCTGGAAGTCTTCTGGAGCGTCGGTCTCGGGGCGTTACAACACTCCACCACTATGAGAGGATCTCGTCCCGAGATCTAGAATGGCACCGGAGGGGCAACGGAAAAGAAAGAGAAGAGGTAAAACTAAGTTGCTTCTTTGACCAATGAGTGAAACCAAAGAACCTTGAGAGGTTGAACAAATTGAAAGAAAGAATACAAAGGAGATGAACGAGATTGCAAACAATCCGTTAGAAAGAGGAACAAGGAACATTACGAGAACTTGAAGGTTGCAAAGACATGAATCAAGAGTTTAATGGACAAGATAGAATTCGAAACCACTCCGGTTAAATGGATAAGCACGAAAAGAACATGATCCTCCAATTCGAGATGATGAGTGAAAAGAGCAACATCGCAATGCCTCCGGAAGAAAGAATAGAAGATAAATCATTGGAATAACAGAATGGAGAAGAAAATGCCAACTTCTGCCACAAATGAGTTTGGAAAGCATCCTTGCAAGGAAGAATTGAACGGAGTTGTTGGAAAATCAACAACGAAAAGCACAAGCTTGTAGTGGGCTTATGGAAAACATCTCAAAATTATGAGGTGACAACCGGCCACTAACGGAAACAATTGCTTGCTTGAGATCAACGGAGAGATGAAAACTTCTTCCACCAAGATGATAAAGAGATAACTTGGATCATTTACAAGCACCATAAATGGCAACAATCCTTAGGGAAGGCTTTAGGTGAAATATAACTCAAGATAACTCCAAAGAAGAGATTGATGGATTTAAAATATCTCATTCTTAACAACATGTGAATCATGGAACATGAACTCAAATTATCAAGAATGACATAATACCACCTCCGAAATATGGTAGAAAGAATTGCACTCCGGATTACCATATGAAGAAAGCTTGAGCTCCTTAGGAAAGAATCTCGATGAAAACTTTGAGAAGGGAATTAAATCCTTGATGAACCATCATGTAGAACCTCCATGAAGAACTCCGGTAAACAAAAGGAATGAAAAGAAAGAGAAATTGAAAACACAAGGTGAATCCTTGCAATGATTTAGATGGATCTCCGTGATAATTAGAGCTTGGAACTCCGGGAAAAAGAGAAGATGAAACAAATGAAACCAAGAATTTTAAGGGCCTCCGGAATAAAGAATTAATCACTTGGATGAACAAGAATAAGAATTATGTTATGCTTATCCTTCACCAATTAAATTGATGACAAGCAACGGATTTGGCACACAACTTATTCTTGAAGAAAGGATTAAGAGAGATATGGCGTAAACTTGAGAAGGTCTTCAACGAACCACCGGTAGGATTTGGAAAGAACGAATGAATTGATATGATAACAAAGAAAGAGAACTCTTGAATGAACCACCGTAAGAATTGAAATTGAACGTAGCAAATGCACAAATCACCGGGAAGAATTGCAAAATGAATGAAGATACTTTAGGGTATTTAGATACATGAGAACGAAGAGAGCACGAGCCGATTAAAGATCACTTGAACAAGGCACCGGTAAGATCGGAGAATGATAACTGTAAACTGAGAATGAATAAACCTGAATTGATGGACTCCGGATGACAAACTGAGAAGACTCTTGAATAGCTCCAGATGGATGAAAAAGATTCTCACAATCGAAAACAATTATGAGAGGATGGCAACAAGCTAGCACCATGAATCTTGAAGAGAATAGAGCAAGATTAAAGAGAAACTCTTCTTCGGTCTTCAAAAATGACGAGAAACATCACCAAGAATTATTTAGACACTCCGGAAGAATCAAAACGAAGAGGTTGAGCCAACGATGAAAATAATTGTGAAAGATCTTAGGAGATTGCATTTGATTGATGATAACTCATTCTTACGTCAAACTTCGAAAAGAATTTTAAGGACATCTCCGGGAAAATAGAAGAGTCAGGTAAGATCCTGGGAAAAGACCTGTGGGTTAGGGCCCACTCAAAAGAAACACCGTTGAACAATTTGAAGAGAGATAATGCACCGGTTGAATTAAATGACTTGAATGAGATACCAATCTCGAAAGAGCTTGAACGAAAGCAGAGTGGAAACACGAATCTTCGAGATATCTTGAGCACTCCGGAATAACAAATAGCGAGAAGTAGGAATGATTAATGAGGTGCACCGGTATGAGAAGACATTGAAAATGAGAAAAGGAGTATGATCAACAAAACTTGACTTGAATCCACCGGAGAAGAAAAGAATGAGGAATGACGAACTTGAAGCTCCATTAGAATCTTCATGAGAATCACCGGATAAGAACATTGAAGGAAAGAATGGAGAGACTTCACATCAATAAAATGGATACTTGATCAATAATTCTGAATCCTTCAAGAAAACAAGGGGTGGGAGGATGGGGAAAAACACCGTTGAGAAGAAATGATAATTGATCTTTCTGATGTTGAAATGATCGGATCCACTTGAAGAGAAGCACACCGGTGAAAAAGGATTGACAAGACAGTTTCGATGATCGAGAAGGATTAGTGTTCACATCGGAGTATGAGAACACCATTTAGAAAAGGTATGGATTGAACATTTGACATTGAAGCAACTCGAATACCACAACTCAAAACAAAACAAAGGACTGGCTTGCAGAATAAGCCGGAACAAACATATGATAGAGATTTCGTCCGAAGTTTTCGTGGTGGGGCCTACACGGGCTCGATCGTACAGCACCATCATGTACAAGGCAGTGCACATGACATACGAAGCGTCCCCGAGTCGGCATAGCCAAGGACTCTTTAAGACACAACGAGACCACTGTAAAATCGACCGTGAATAGGCGGACCACTAGACGTCGAACCCCAATTTCATATCATACATCCGTCGGAAAGATATCCTAAGAGCTACTTGAATTCCCACCTATGAAACTCCCGAAATTTTCCGGTTATGCAATCAGGTGTTGGGGATACAGGGGAAGCATAATATCTCACCCAAAACTAGCAAATCCTACATCCAGCTGTATCCATCCTTCAACACATAACCAAGAAACCTTCGGAAATCATCTACCTCAACCTTCGAAAAGCATCCGTTATACAAGTTATGGCGATACTCCCGTACTCACCTCAGTACTGGGTTATCGGGGTTATCTCACCAACAACTGCATAAAAGAGATTTTCGATGTCGGCGTACTAAACTCAGGTATTCCAGAACTGCAACGATAAAATTATGACGACAACACCTCAGAGCTCAACTCCCCGGGACACTTCCACTAAACCCCTGACAGGAGGCACCAAGACAATGTTCTCATCATAAAACCATCGGAACGATTCCAAGATACCCGCGTGATCCTAAAAAAAATTTAGTGAAATTTGAGAAGAGAAGAGTCAAAACTCTACGTCAGGATGCCTTACCAGAGCGATGAGGAGACTGGGAAGTAAAAAGAATTCCTAAACTCTCCGATATATAATTCCTAAATGACTCAAAACATTTTTTTCTAGACACAACTCGGCCGCTAAAAACGATCAAGCAGTGGGGCTCCTAAGGTCGGGGAAGGCTCTGATACCAACTTGTAACGCCCTCGATGCGGCTATATCTCCCACGTGTCGAAGCACGACTTAGAGGCATAACCGCATTGAAAGCAATGTCGCAAGTGAGGTAATCTTCACACAACCCATGTAATACATAAGGGAAAGAGATACATAGTTGGCTTACAATCGCCACTTCACACAATTACATGAATAAAGCATTACATCATCCAGATACAATCAAGGTCCGACTACGGAACCAAAATAAAAGAAGAACCCCAAATGCGACAAAGGTCCCCGATCGACCCCAACTGGGCTCCACTACTGATCAACTAGAACGAAACAACACAAAGGGCAAGATCTTCATCGAGCTCCTCCTTGAGCTTGGTTGCGTCATCTGCACGGACTCATAGGCACCTGCAAACTGGTTTTGGAAGTATCTGTGAGCCACGGGGACTCAGCAATCTCGCACCCGCGAGATCAAGACTATTTAAGCTTATAGGAAGGATGAAGTAATGAGGTGGAGCTGCAGCAAGCGACTAGCATATATGGTGGCTAACATACGCAAATGAGAGCGAGAAGAGAAGGCAAAGCACGGTCGATAAAAGTATGATCAAGAAGTGATCCTATAGCAACCTACGTCAAGCATAACTCCAACACCGTGTTCACTTCCCGGACTCCGCCGGAAAGAGACCATCACGGTTACACACGCGGTTGATGTATTTTAATTAAGGTCAACTTCGGGTTTTCTACAACCGGACGTTAACAAATTCCCATCTGCCCATAACCGCGGGCACGGCTTTCGAAAGTTCAAATCCCTGCAGGGGTGTCCCAACTTAGCCCATGACAAGCTCTCACGGTCAACGAAGGAATAGACCTCCACCCGAGACGTTCCGATCAGACTCGGTATCCCGGTACAACAAGACATTTCGACAGGGTAAAACTAAACCAGCAACACCGCCCGAATGTGCCGACAAATCCCGATAGGAGCTGCACATATCTCTTTCTCAGGGCACACTCAGATGAGCAATCCGTACAACTAAAACCAACCCTCGAGTTTCCCCGAGGGGCGCTGCACAGGGCTCTAGTTCGGACCAACACTCAGAGGAGCACTGGCCCGGGGGGGTTAGAATAAAGATGACCCTTGAGTCTGCAGAACCCAAGGGAAGGTGGTAGGTTGTTAGTGCAAATGGTAAAACCAATGTTGGGCATTGCTGGAGAGCTTTACTTAAGGCGAACTGTCAAGGGGTTCCCATTATAGCCCAACCGTGTAAGGAACGCAAAATCCGGGAACATAACACCGATATGACGGAAACTAGGGCGGCAAGAGTGGAACAAAACACCAGGCATAAGGCCGAGCCTTCCACCCTTTACCAAGTATATAGATGCATTAATTAAATAAGATATATTGTGATATCCCAACAAGTAAACATGTTCCAACAAGGAACAACATCTCCATGTTCCAACAAGGAACAAACTTCAATCTTCACCTGCAACTAACAACGCTATAAGAGGGGCTGAGCAAAGCGGTAACATAGCCAATCAACGGTTTGCTAGGACATGGTGGGTTAGAGGTTTGACATGGCAATTTGGGAGGCTGACAAGCAAATGGTAGGCATCGTAGCATTGGCATAGCAAAGAGCGAGCAAACTAGCATAGCAAAGATAGTAGTGATTTCGAGGGTATGATCATCTTGCCTGAGATCCCGCAAGGAAGAAGAACGAATCCAAGAAGAAGACAAACGGCCGTAGATCGAACGAATCCTCACAACTCCGGAACGAAACCGAAGCTAACGAGAGAAGCAACCCGGAAAGAAACAAACAACATAGTAAACACACAAGCATAAACAAGGCATGATGCACAAACAAGTATGATGCATGTCCGGTTTAATGAGGCATGGCATGGCAAAGTGCAACAAACAATACTACAAGTTAAATGGAGCTCAATATGCAACTGCATATTGACGAAACACCACGATAAGTTATTTAGTTTGATCCCGTTTATGTACCCAACAATATTAAATGTTGTTAAGCATGGCAAGAGGGTGAAGCAAATGAAAACTACCTATCTAGTCAAGGTTAAATGAGGCCGGAAGCAACAAACAACAATTCCGGAGAATCCCCATATCATTTAGCAATTTAATGCAACAACAAGTTTAAACATTTTAAATGTTGTTATCATGATGCGGATGACATATACAAGTTTTATGCAATTTTATGAAAATGATAACATGAGCATGATAAGAAGCATTAGTCGCCATGGCGGAAGGGAAAAGGTGCCACGGCGGCGAAACAAAAAAATGGTGCCACGGCAACATATCCGAAAATGATGCCACGGCAACATATCGGTTCCGGTAGCTCATGGAGATACCAGTGCAAAAGGAAAAGTGACGAGAGCGTGACATGCGATAGAAGGTGGGGTGATCCCGGATACCGGGTTCCCACGGGACGGTGGCACAGCAAAAGAGGGGCATCGCAAGGACGATTCGATCACGGTGCAAAACTCGAGCATCTCATTCAACACATGCATTAGGTCACGGGCGTTGTCTCGGCGTTATACCTTCGAAGCGTGCGTTCGAGGCGGAATGTGTTCGTAGTGGAAGTAGTCGTTCACGGAGCGGTCGTCGTCGGAAGTAGAGGAAGTAGTCGTTCAAGCGTCCGATGGTAATAGTACTCGGTCGTTTCGAAGAGGTACTTGGGGTCATTTGAACTTGCCGATCTCGTCATCTCGAAGGGGTACTTGACGTTCTTAGCGATTCCGAAGACGAGGTAGAGGTGCACTTGACGGTTTTCGGCGACGGTAGTGGTACACGGCCGTAGATGTCCAGGGTCGTCGGTAGAGGTACACGTTTCGGAGAGGAACTTGTCGTATCCATGTAGTCGTTCACGTGTGACCGTGGTGTAGTCGTACATGTCGGCGATAGTGGAACTTGGCGGTCTCGACGGTCATCGGGGTACTTGGCGCTTGCGGTCCAACTCCGAGGTCATAGCCGTGTAGTCGAACTTGACGAAAACAGGTCTCGCTGGGGACTTGGCGCATCCATCAGGAACTTGGTGGTGGTCTCCTCGGGTCAACAGTGATGTGCAAGGGCTAGAACGCCCGGCGGCTTGGTCTGCTCGAGGCCATGGAGATGACAGGCGGCAGGAGGCTGCTAGTGGAGGCAGAGCCACGACGAGGAGGTCCTGCTCCGGCAGCTGCAAGTTGTGGACGGACGCAGGCAGCGGCAAGGCTTCGGGCGTGAGGGAGAAGGAGTCGGCGCGAGGTGGGTGATGGAGGAGAGCATGGGCGGAGAAAGCCCAGAACAGGACGGAGACGGCAGGTTCAAGGCGAAGGTCGCTGAATCCGGCGAGGAACTTGACCGGAGCGGCGGCCTTGCTGTGGTCGGGGACGCGCGGGCGAGGAGGAGAAGCAAGAGGGCGACGTCAGGTTTGGCGGCGGCGACCGGTGCTAGGGCTCCGGCGAGCTCCGGCCAAAACGATGGGGAGGAGCGGCGCGGGTGCCAGCGCGCACGGGCGCTCGTGCAGAGGGGGAAGGGGACTCCGGGCTCCTGTTGGAGCTCGTCGTCAGCGGCGATCGCAGGCCGACGCGGCGGGATCGAGAGGCACGGGAGGAGGCCTCCAGGCGTTGGGGACGAGGCAGAGGAGGAAGGGGCGTGAGGGAGGAGATCGAGGGGAGATGGGGATCGAGCGAGGAGATGTGGCGGCGCTGGGAGGAGGGCGAAGGGAGACGTCGGGCTAGGGTTAGGAAAGGTGGGGCGGCTGGGCTGCTGGGATTTAGTGGGCCGGCCTGGTTAGACAGGCCCAAGAGGCCGGCTGGGCTTCTCTTCTCTCCCTCCTATTCTTTTCCATTTACAAAAAAAACAGAAAAGAGAAAGAAGAGAAAGAGAAGGTAGGGGTGGAATCTGGGCATGGAGACAATTTTCCCGGACTCACAAAAATGAGCTCGATCCAGGAAAAATAGAAGTGGGCATGATCGAAAGATTAAATTCAAAATCATTTGAATTTAATTCAATAGGTTTGAACTAGGACTAGGATTTAGAAGAGTCCAAAATTGTTGAGAATTTAGGAGGAGCCTCGATAAATGGAAAAAGAAATGTTGGCAAAGTTTGGGGACCAAACTTGAAGTAGAAAGGGAGTGGGGATTTTTCAAGTGTGTTATGGTGATTCCAAAGAATGGATTATTTTATAATAGCTCCACTAATATCGGGAGGATATATTATAAAGAGAAGTCATCCTTCCCTCGATTTAAATGGATCGAAGATCCATACAATTTATTTAGTTGATTTAAAAAAAATAAATGGCATGATGGCATGATGACATGATGCGATGCAAAAATAAAAGAGCAAGCACAAAAGAAACACACGGCGAAACTCGGAAACCCTGGAAGTCTTCTGGAGCGTCGGTCTCGGGGCGTTACAACACTCCACCACTATGAGAGGATCTCGTCCCGAGATCTAGAATGGCACCGGAGGGGCAACGGAAAGAAAGAGAAGAGGTAAACTAAGTTGCTTCTTTGACCAATGAGTGAAACCAAAGAACCTTGAGAGTTGAACAAATTGAAAGAAAGAATACAAAGGAGAATGAACGAGATTGCAAACAATCCGTTAGAAAGAGGAACAAGGAACATTACGAGAACTTGAAGGTTGCAAAGACATGAATCAAGAGTTTAATGGACAAGATAGAATTCGAAACCACTCCGGTTAAATGGATAAGCACGAAAAGAACATGATCCTCCCAATTCGAGATGATGAGTGAAAAGAGCAACATCGCAATGCCTCCGGAAGAAAGAATAGAAGATAAATCATTGGAATAACAGAATGGAGAAGAAAATGCCAACTTCTGCCACAAATGAGTTTGGAAAGCATCCTTGCAAGGAAGAATTGAACGGAGTTGTTGGAAAATCAACAACGAAAAGCACAAGCTTGTAGTGGGCTTATGGAAAACATCTCAAAATTATGAGGTGACAACCGGCCACTAACGGAAACAATTGCTTGCTTGAGATCAACGGAGAGATGAAAACTTCTTCCACCAAGATGATAAAGAGATAACTTGGATCATTTACAAGCACCATAAATGGCAACAATCCTTAGGGAAGGCTTTAGGTGAAATATAACTCAAGATAACTCCAAAGAAGAGATTGATGGATTTAAAATATCTCATTCTTAACAACATGTGAATCATGGAACATGAACTCAAATTATCAAGAATGACATAATACCACCTCCAAAATATGGTAGAAAGAATTGCACTCCGGATTACCATATGAAGAAAGCTTGAGCTCCTTAGGAAAGAATCTCGATGAAAACTTTGAGAAGGGAATTAAATCCTTGATGAACCATCATGTAGAACCTCCATGAAGAACTCCGGTAAACAAAAGGAATGAAAAGAAAGAGAAATTGAAAACACAAGGTGAATCCTTGCAATGATTTAGATGGATCTCCGTGATAATTAGAGCTTGGAACTCCGGGAAAAAGAGAAGATGAAACAAATGAAACCGAGAATTTTAAGGGCCTCCGGAATAAAGAATTAATCACTTGGATGAACAAGAATAAGAATTATGTTATGCTTATCCTTCACCAATTAAATTGATGACAATCAACGGATTTGGCATACTACTTATTCTCGTAGAAAGGATTAAAAGAGATATATCAAAACTTGAGAAGGTCTTCAACGAACCACCGGTAGGATTGGAACAACAAATGAATTGATATGATGAACAAAGAAGAGAACTCTTGAACGAACCATCGTACGAATTGAAAATGAATTAAGGGAAGACAAAGAAACACCGGGAAGAATAGTGAAATGAACGAAGATGCTTGAGAGGATTTAGATACATGAGAGCGCAGAGATCACGAGCTGATTAAAGATCACTTGCACGAAGCATCGGTAAAATTGAAGAACGTGAGCTGAAAACTGAGAATGAATAATATTTGAAAAGATGGATTCCGGATAAGAAATTGAGAAGACTCTTGAATTTGCTCCGGATAGTTGAAAAGAATTCTCACAATCGAAAACAATTATGAGAGGATGGCATAACGCTTAGAACCATGAATCTCTGGAAGAATGGGCAAGATTTAAGAGGAACTCTTCTTCGGTCTTCAAAATTCGAGAATGACAACGAGAAACACCACCATGAATTGTTGAGGCACTCCGGAATGACAATTTGAAAGGTTGAACCAAAAATGAAAGAATTGGAAAGATCTTGGAGAAAGACATTTGACTGATGATAATTCATTCTTACGTCAAACTTGCGAAAGAATTTGAGAATAACTTCGGGAAAATAGAAGAGTCAGGTAAGATCCTGGAAAAAGACCTGTGGGTTAGGGCCCACTCAAAAGAACACCGTTGAAAAGATTTAAAAGAGATGTTGCACCGGTTGAATTAAATGACTTGAATGAGATACCAATCTCGAAAGAGCTTGAACGAATGCAGAGTGGAAACACGAATCTTCGAGATATCTTGAGCACTCCGGAACAATTTAATAGCGAGAGATGGATGATTAAGAGGTGCACCGGCATAAGAAAAGCATTGGAAAAAAAAGAAAAGGAGTATGCTTAATACCAAAGCTTGAATTAAATCCACCGGAGAAGAAAAGAACGAGGAATGACGAACTTGAAGCTCCATTAGAATCTTCATGAGAATCACCGGATAAGAACATTGACGGAAAAGAATGGAGAAACTTCCATCAATAAAATGGATACTTGAAAGAAATCTTAGTCCTTGAAGAAAAAAAAGGGAGGGAGGGTGGGAAAAACAAAGGCAACTTGGAGACGGATGAAACAAACACCGTTGAGAAGAAGTGATAAATGATCTTGCAAATGTTGACGT
This sequence comes from Triticum aestivum, assembly GCF_018294505.1. Classification (NCBI taxonomy): domain Eukaryota; kingdom Viridiplantae; phylum Streptophyta; class Magnoliopsida; order Poales; family Poaceae; genus Triticum; species Triticum aestivum. The sequence goes on along the minus strand of NC_057810.1, from coordinate 213,374,189 downwards.
GAACGGATCCACTTGAGGAGAGACACACCGGTTAAAAAAAGGATTGACAAGACAGACTCGATGATCAAGAAGGATTAGTATTCACATAGGAATATGAGAACACCATTTGGAAAAGGTATGGAATCAACATTTGACTTCGAAGCAACTCGAATACCACAACTCAAAACAAAACAAAGGATTGGCTTGCAAAATAAGCCAGAACAAACATATGATAGAGATTTCGTCCGAAGTTTTCGTGGTGGGGCCTACACGGGCTCGATCGTACAGCACCATCATGTACAAGGCAGTGCACATGACATACGAAGCGTCCCCGAGTCGGCATAGCCAAGGACTCTTTAAGACACAACGAGACCACTGTAAAATCGACCGTGAATAGGCGGACCACTAGACGTCGAACCCCAATTTCATATCATACATCCGTCGGAAAGATATCCTAAGAGCTACTTGAATTCCCACCTATGAAACTCCCGAAATTTTCCGGTTATGCAATCAGGTGTTGGGGATACAGGGGAAGCATAATATCTCACCCAAAACTAACAAATCCTACATCCAGCTGTATCCATCCTTCAACACATAACCAAGAAACCTTCGGAAATCGTCTACCTCAACCTTCGAAAAGCATCCGTTATACAAGTCATGGCGATACTCCCGTACTCACCTCAGTACTGGGTTATCGGGGTTATCTCACCAACAACTGCATAAAAGAGATTTTCGATGTCGGCGTACTAAACTCAGGTATTCCAGAACTGCAACGATAAAATTATGACGACAACACCTCAGAGCTCAACTCCCCGGGACACTTCCACTAAACCCCTGACAGGAGGCACCAAGACAATGTTCTCATCATAAAACCATCGGAACGATTCCAAGATACCCGCGTGATCCTAAAAAAAATTTTTTAGTGAAATTTGAGAAGAGAAGAGTCAAAACTCTACGTCAGGATGCCTTACCAGAGCGATGAAGAGACTGGGAAGTAAAAAGAATTCCTAAACTCTCCGATATATATAATCCTAAATGACTCAAAATATTTTTCTAGACACAACTCGGCCGCTAAAAACGATCAAGCAATGGGGCTCCTAAGGTCGGGGAAGGCTCTGATACCAACTTGTAACGCCCTCGATGCGGCTATATCTCCCACGTGTCGAAGCACGACTTAGAGGCATAACCGCATTGAAAGCAATGTCGCAAGTGAGGTAATCTTCACACAACCCATGTAATACATAAGGGAAAAAGATACATAGTTGGCTTACAATCGCCACTTCACACAATTACAAGAATAAAGCATTACATCAACCAGATACAATCAAGGTCCGACTACGGAACCAAAATAAAAGAAGAACCCCAAATGCGACAAAGGTCCCCGATCGACCCCAACTGGGCTCCACTACTGATCAACTAGAACGAAACAACACAAAGGGCAAGATCTTCATCGAGCTCCTCCTTGAGCTTGGTTGCGTCATCTGCACGGTAACATAGGCACCTGCAAACTGGTTTTGGAAGTATCTGGTGAGCCACGGGGACTCAGCAATCTCGCACCCGCGAGATCAAGACTATTTAAGCTTATAGGAAGGATGGAGTAATGAGGTGGAGCTGCAGCAAGCGACTAGCATATATGGTGGCTAACATACGCAAATGAGAGCGAGAAGAGAAGGCAAAGCACGGTCGATAAAAGTATGATCAAGAAGTGATCCTATAGCAACCTACGTCAAGCATAACTCCAACACCGTGTTCACTTCCCGGACTCCGCCGGAAAGAGACCATCACGGTTACACACACGGTTGATGTATTTTAATCAAGGTCAACTTCGGGTTTTCTACAACCGGACGTTAACAAATTCCCATCTGCCACATAACCGCGGGCACGGCTTTCGAAAGTTCAAATCCCTGCAGGGGTGTCCCAACTTAGCCCATCACAAGCTCTCACGGTCAACGAAGGAATAGACCTCCACCCGAGACGTTCCGATCAGACTCGGTATCCCGGTACAACAAGACATTTCGACAGGGTAAAACTAAACCAGCAACACCGCCCGAATGTGCCGACAAATCCCGATAGGAGCTGCACATATCTCTTTCTCAGGGCACACTCAGATGAGCAATCCGTACAACTAAAACCAAACCTCGAGTTTCCCCGAGGGGGCGCTGCACAGGGCTCTAGTTCGGACCAACACTCAGAGGAGCACTGGCCCGGGGGGGTTAGAATAAAGATGACCCTTGAGTCTGCAGAACCCAAGGGAAGGTGGTAGGTTGTTAGTGCAAATGGTAAAACCAATGTTGGGCATTGCTGGAAGAGCTTTACTTAAGGCGAACTGTCAAGGGGTTCCCATTATAGCCCAACCGTGTAAGGAACGCAAAATCCGGGAACATAACACCGATATGACGGAAACTAGGGCGGCAAGAGTGGAACAAAACACCAGGCATAAGGCCGAGCCTTCCACCCTTTACCAAGTATATAGATGCATTAAATTAAATAAGATATATTGTGATATCCCAACCAGTAAACATGTTCCAACAAGGAACAACATCTCCATGTTCCAACAAGGAACAAACTTCAATCTTCACCTGCAACTAACAACGCTATAAGAGGGGCTAAGCAAAGCGGTAACATAGCCAATCAACGGTTTGCTAGGACATGGTGGGTTAGAGGCTTGGTTCAACAATATGGGAGGCATGACAAGCAAGTGGTAGGTATCGCAGCATAGGCAAGCAAAAGAGCGAGCAAACTAGCATAGCAAAGATAGTAGTGATTTCGAGGGTATGATCATCTTGCCTGAGATCCCGCAAGGAAGAAGAACGAATCCAAGAAGAAGACAAATGGCCGTAGATGAACAAATCCTCACAACTCCGGAACGAAACCGAAGCTAACGAGAGAAGCAACCCGGAAAGAAACAAACAACATAGTAAACACACAAGCATAAACAAGTCATGATGCACAAACAAGTATGATGCATGTCCGGTTTAATGAGGCATGGCATGGCAAAGGGCAACAAACAATACTACAAGTTAAATGGAGCTCAATATGCAACTGCATATTGACGAAACACCACGATAAGTTATTTAGTTTGATCCCGTTTATGTACCCAACAATATTAAATGTTGTTAAGCATGGCAAGAGGGTGAAGCAAATGAAAACTACCTATCTAGTCAAGGTTAAATGAGGCCGGAAGCAACAAACAACAATTCCGGAGAATCCCCATATCATTTAGCAATTTGATGCAACAACAAGTTTAAACATTTTTAAATGTTGTTATCATGATGCGGATGACATATACAAGTTTTATGCAATTTTATGAAAATGATAACATGAGCATGATAAGAAGCATTAGTCGCCATGGCGGAAGGGAAAAGGTGCCACGGCGGCGAAACAAAAAAATGGTGCCACGGCAACATATCCGAAAATGATGCCACGGCAACATATCGGTTCCGGTAGCTCATGGAGATACCAGTGCAAAAGGAAAAGTGACGAGAGCGTGACATGCGATAGAAGGTGGGGTGATCCCGGATACCGGGTTCCCACGGGACGGTGGCACAGCAAAAGAGGGGCATCGCAAGGACGATTCGATCACGGTGCAAAACTCGAGCATCTCATTCAACACATGCATTAGGTCACGGGCGTTGTCTCGGCGTTATACCTTCGAAGCGTGCGTTCGAGGCGGAATGTGTTCGTAGTGGAAGTAGTCGTTCACGGAGCGGTCGTCGTCGGAAGTAGAGGAAGTAGTCGTTCAAGCGTCCGATGGTAATAGTACTCGGTCGTTTCGAAGAGGTACTTGGGGTCATTTGAACTTGCCGATCTCGTCATCTCGAAGGGGTACTTGACGTTCTTAGCGATTCCGAAGACGAGGTAGAGGTGCACTTGACGGTTTTCGGCGACGGTAGTGGTACACGGCCGTAGATGTCCAGGGTCGTCGGTAGAGGTACACGTTTCGGAGAGGAACTTGTCGTATCCATGTAGTCGTTCACGTGTGACCGTGGTGTAGTCGTACATGTCGGCGATAGTGGAACTTGGCGGTCTCGACGGTCATCGGGGTACTTGGCGCTTGCGGTCCAACTCCGAGGTCATAGCCGTGTAGTCGAACTTGACGAAAACAGGTCTCGCTGGGGACTTGGCGCATCCATCAGGAACTTGGTGGTGGTCTCCTCGGGTCAACAGTGATGTGCAAGGGCTAGAACGCCCGGCGGCTTGGTCTGCTCGAGGCCATGGAGATGACAGGCGGCAGGAGGCTGCTAGTGGAGGCAGAGCCACGACGAGGAGGTCCTGCTCCGGCAGCTGCAAGTTGTGGACGGACGCAGGCAGCGGCAAGGCTTCGGGCGTGAGGGAGAAGGAGTCGGCGTGAGGTGGGTGATGGAGGAGAGCATGGGCGGAGAAAGCCCAGAACAGGACGGAGACGGCAGGTTCAAGGCGAAGGTCGCTGAATCCGGCGAGGAACTTGACCGGAGCGGCGGCCTTGCTGTGGTCGGGGACGCGCGGGCGAGTAGGAGAAGCAAGAGGGCGACGTCAGGTTTGGCGGCGGCGACCGGTGCTAGGGCTCCGGCGAGCTCCGGCCAAAACGATGGGGAGGAGCGGCGCGGGTGCCAGCGCGCACGGGCGCTCGTGCAGAGGGGGAAGGGGACTCCGGGCTCCTGTTGGAGCTCGTCGTCAGCGGCGATCGCAGGCCGACGCGGCGGGATCGAGAGGCACGGGAGGAGGCCTCCAGGCGTTGGGGACGAGGCAGAGGAGGAAGGGGCGTGAGGGAGGAGATCGAGGGGAGATGGGGATCGAGCGAGGAGATGTGGCGGCGCTGGGAGGAGGGCGAAGGGAGACGTCGGGCTAGGGTTAGGAAAGGTGGGGCGGCTGGGCTGCTGGGATTTAGTGGGCCGGCCTGGTTAGACAGGCCCAAGAGGCCGGCTGGGCTTCTCTTCTCTCCCTCCTATTCTTTTCCATTTACAAAAAAAACAGAAAAGAGAAAGAAGAGAAAGAGAAGGTAGGGGTGGAATCTGGGCATGGAGACAATTTTCCCGGACTCACAAAAATGAGCTCGATCCAGGAAAAATAGAAGTGGGCATGATCGAAAGATTAAATTCAAAATCATTTGAATTTAATTCAATAGGTTTGAACTAGGACTAGGATTTAGAAGAGTCCAAAATTGTTGAGAATTTAGGAGGAGCCTCGATAAATGGAAAAAGAAATGTTGACAAAGTTTGGGGACCAAACTTGAAGTAGAAAGGGAGTGGGGATTTTTCAAGTGTGTTATGGTGATTCCAAAGAATGGATTATTTTATAATAGCTCCACTAATATCGGGAGGATATATTATAAAGAGAAGTCATCCTTCCCTCGATTTAAATGGATCGAAGATCCATACAATTTATTTAGTTGATTTAAAAAAAATAAATGGCATGATGGCATGATGACATGATGCGATGCAAAAATAAAAGAGCAAGCACAAAAGAAACACACGGCGAAACTCGGAAACCCTGGAAGTCTTCTGGAGCGTCGGTCTCGGGGCGTTACACTAAGCATACAACCAAGGACACAGATTTGAATTTTCAACCAATTTATATGCATTAGAGCATGTGCATGTAGTTCAAATTTGAATTATGCACATAAATGCATTGAAAACTCAATTGATGCATAAGAAATGTGCTAACGAACCCCAAAAAATTCCAAAATTTAACACAACATTCATGTTGTTCTATGTTGACACTAGAGAAAAAAAATTAAAATCAAGAAGAGCCAACGGCTATTGTTTCGTCCAGAAAGGTGAAATGTTCCCTACCAAAACCATCAGGCTTGTTGTGAGAAGCTCTGGTTTGTGAGAAGCTTATACCCAAACCTGCCCCAAATGGGATAAAAAATTTACCATGGCATGTAGGGTGCCATTCCATGATAGCATGCCAGGTTTCATGAATTTCAGACAAGTTTTGGGTTTACTAGAATTTTAAAACTAGTTATCTCAATGTTTGCGACCGAGTGACGATGGCAGGGTGTTTGACATTGATTCCTATTTCTTGCATGGGACGTAAGCATGCAACCAAGGACCCAGATTTGAATTTTCAACCAATTTATATGCATTAGAGCATGTGCATGTAGTTCAAATTTTAATTATGCACATAAATGCATTGAAAGGTTAATTAATGCATACAAATGTCCAAATGAACCCCGATAAATTCCAAAATTTAACACAACACTCATGTTGTTCTATGTTGTCACTAGAGAAAAAATGAAATCAAGAAGAGGCAACGGCTATCGTTTCGTCCAGAAAGGTGAAACGTTCCCTACCGAAACCATCAGGCTTGTTGTCAGAAGCTCTGGTTTGTGAGAAGCTTATATACCCCAACCTGCCCCAAATGGACAATATTTTTACCACTTCATGTTGATGCCGTTCCATGCTAGCGTGTCAAGGTTCATAAATTTCAAATGTGTTTTCCATTACTAGAATTTAAAAACTAGGTATCTCAATGTTTGTGGCCGAGTGACGATGGCAGGGTGTTTGACATTCATTCATATTTCTTGCATGGGATGTAAGCATGCAACCGAGGACACAGATTTGAATTTTCAACCAATTTATATGCATTAGAGCATGCGCATGTAGTTCAAATTTGAATTATGCACATAAATGCATTGAAAGGACAATTAATGCATACAAATGTCCAAACGAACCTCGATAAATTCCAAAATTTAACATAACACTCATGTTGTTCTATGTTGTCACTAGAAAAAGAATTGAAATCAAGAAGAGGCAACGGATATTGTTTCGTCCAAAAAGGTGAAATGTTCCCTACCATAACCATGAGGCTTGTTGTCAGAAGCTCTGGTTTGTGAGAAGCTTATATACCCCAACCTGCCCCAAATAGGACAATATTTTTACCACTGCATGTTGATGTTGTTCCATGCTAGCGTGTCAAGGTTCATAAATTTCATACACGTTTTCGATTTACTAGAATTTAAAAACCAAGTATCTCAATGTTAGCGGCCGATTGACAGTGGCAAGGTGTTTGACACTCATTCTCATTTCTTGCATGGGACTTAAGCATGTAACCAAGGACACACATTCCAATTCTGAACCACCTTATATGCACTGGAGCATATGCATGTAGTTAAAATTTGAATTATGCACATGAATGCATAGAAAACTCAGTTAATGTATAAAAATCCAAGCGAACCCCGAAAACTCCCAAAAATGACACAACACTCGTGTTGTTCTACGTTGACACGAGAAAAATTTAGAAAGTAAGAAGAGGCAACATATATCGTTTGTCCCCCAAGGTGGCACGTTCCCTACCGAAACCATCTGGCTTGTTGTGAGAGAAGCTCCGATTTGTGAGAAGCTTATACCCAAACCTGGCCCAAATGGGAAAATATTTTTACCACGGCATGTCGATGCCATTCCATGATATCATGTCAAGTTTCATGAATTTTAGCCGAGTTTTCGATTTACTATAATTTTAAAACCATGTATCTCAATGTTAGCGGCTGAGCGACAATGTCAAGGTGTTTGACATTCATTCTCATTTCTTGTATGTGACCTAAGCTTGCAACCAAGGACAAACATTTGGTTTTGCAACCCGTTTTTAGGGACTGGAGAATGTACTTTGATTTTGAATTGTGCACCTGAAATTGCTAGAAAACCAATTTAATGTATAAAATTTCCAAACGAACCCTAAATAATTCCAATTTTTTTACGACACACATATAGTTGCATGTTCACTACAGATAAAAGGTCTAGCAATTCAAACACTATCCATTGCCGCTGTGACCCCATTATGTAATTCAGATCAAAATGAAAAATCAAGTAGATCCCACACAGTTTATTATCACCAACCGTGTGAGATGAAGTACAAAATATCCTGGAGCACCGTCGGTGTATAGTACGCATATGGCTTACGCGAGAAGATGCGTCCGCTATAGTCCATAGCCGATGTGTCAAGCACACTAGCTAGCTCCCCAAATACTCCTGCCTCTGCATCCCTCGCAATCTCAAAAATATCTGCTTGCCCTTGATCCAAATTTTCAATATCCCCGCCTAGTAAAATTTTCAGTAGCCGTGGTATTTCCTCAAACACCACCTTAACCCCCCACCCCCACCCCCCCACCCCCTCCACACACACCACACACTCCACTAAACTTGTGCTCACCGACACACACCACCCCCGTAACCATTGGTAGGTCGCCGCCATCACCGCCGCCTCCATCCTCAACCTCTGCCTGTGTGCCGGGGAGCTTGAGGAGCCAATGGCCCAAGAGAGGTTTATCGTGGCATCTTCGCCCGATGCCGGCAAGGTGGCCGCCGAGGTGTCCCTGTCGTCCTCCGCGGTATTTTTATCGATCCGCCGTCGCCGGTCCCGTGATCCGCCAGTCGCCGCGCCCCTACGCCAGTTCAAGGACTTCCCCATCCTTCCTCAGACCTGGAAATTGACGAGGTCCTACCTCGGGGTCCGGCAGCGGCGGTGGGGGACGTGGGTCGACGAGATTACAGATCGGGAGACCCACACCCGTCGGTGGCTCGGTTGCTTCCACACGACCGAGCTCGCGGCCATGGAGTATGACCGCTGGCAGGTCCTCTACCACAGCGTGGCGGCTAGGCTCAATTGCCCCTTCGGCACATGTCCGTGTTGGAAATATGCCCTGGAGGCAATAATAAATTAGTTATTATTGTATTTCCTTGTTCATGATAATCATTTATTATCCATGCTATAATTGTATTGATAGGAAACTCAGATACATGTGTGGATACATAGACAACACCATGTCCCTAGCAAGCCTCTAGTTGACTAGCTCGTTGATCAATAGATGGTTACGGTTTCCTGACCATGGACATTGGATGTCATTGATAACGGGATCACATCATTAGGAGAATGATGTGATGGACAAGACCCAATCCTAAGCCTAGCACAAAGATCGTAGTTCGTATGCTAAAGCTTTTCTAATGTCAAGTATCATTTCCTTAGACCATGAGATTGTGCAACTCCCGGATACCGTAGGAATGCTTTGGGTGTACCAAACGTCACGACGCAACTCGGTGGCTATAAAGGTGCACTACAAGTATCTCCGAAAGTGTCTGTTGGGTTGGCACGAATCGAGACTGGGATTTGTCACTCCGTGTAAACGGAGAGGTATCTCTGGGCCCACTCGGTAGGACATCATCATAATGTGCACAATGTGACCAAGGAGTTGATCACGGGATGATGTGTTACGGAACGAGTAAAGAGACTTGCCGGTAACGAGATTGAACAAGGTATCGGTATACCGACGATCGAATCTCGGGCAAGTACAATATCGTTAGACAAAGGGAATTGCATACGGGATCGATTGAGTCCTTGACATCGTGGTTCATCCGATGAGATCATCGTGGAACATGTGGGAGCCAACATGGGTATCCAGATCCCGCTGTTGGTTATTGACCGGAGAACGTCTCGGTCATGTCTGCATGGTTCCCGAACCCGTAGGGTCTACACACTTAAGGTTCGATGACGCTAGGGTTATAAAGGAAGTTTGTATGTGGTTACCGAATGTTGTTCGGAGTCCCGGATGAGATCCCGGACGTCACGAGGAGTTCCAGAATGGTCCGGAGGTAAATATTTATATATGGAAAGTTGTTGTTCGGGTTCCGGAAAAAGTTCGGGTTTTTTCGGTATTGTACCGGGAAGCTTCCAGAAGGTTCCGGAGGATTCCGGAGGGGTCCGGAGGTCCGGAAATTGTTCCACCACGTCCAATACAGCAACATGCGCTGTAGGGGGGCGCCCTAGCCTTAATGGGCCAGGGGCACAAGCCCCCCCAAGGCCCATGCGCATGGGAAGGGGAAAACCCTAAGGGGGAGGGCCTCCACTTGACTTGGGAGGCACTCCTCCCCCCCTTGGCCGCCGCCCCCTCCTCACATTGGATCTGAGGGAGCCGGCCCCCCTCTCCCTTGCCCCTATATATATGTGTGGGGGGTGGGAGGGCAGCCGCACCACAAGTTCTGGCGCAGCCCTCCCCCTCTCCCAAGTACTCCTCCTCTCCCGCGGTGCTTGGCGAAGCCCTGCAGGATTGCCACGCTCCTCCATCACCACCACACTGTTGTGCTGATGTTGGATGGAGTCTTCCTCAACCTCTCCCTCTCTCCTTGCTGGATCAAGGAATGGGAGACGTCACCGGGCTGTACGTGTGTTGAACGCGGAGGTGCCGTCCGTTTGGCACTAGGATCTCCGGTGATTTGGATCACGACGAGTACGACTCCTTCAACCCCGTTCTCTTGAACTCTTCCTCTTAGCGATCTACAAGGGTATGTAGATGCACTCTCCTTCCCCTCGTTGCTAGTTTCTCCATAGATAGATCTTGGTGACACGTAGGAAAATTTTGAATTTCTGCTACATTCCCCAACAGTGGCATCATGAGCTAGGTCTATTGCGTAGATTCTTTGCACGAGTAGAACACAAAGTAGTTGTGGGCATTGATTTTGTTCAATATGCTTACCGTTACTAGTCCAATCTTGATTCGGCGGCATTGTGGGATGAAGCGGCCCGGACCGACCTTACACGTACACTTACGTGAGACAGGTTCCACCGACTGACATGCACTTGTTGCATAAGGTGGCTAGCAGGTGCCAGTCTCTCCCACTTTAGTCAGATCGGATTCGATGAAAAGGGTCCTTATGAAGGGTAAATAGCAATTAACATATCACGTTGTGGTTTTTGCGTAGGTAAGAAACGTTCTTGCTAGAAACCCATAGCAGCCACGTAAAACATGCAAACAACAATTAGAGGACGTCTAACTTGTTTTTGTAGGGTATGCTATGTGATGTGATATGGCCAAGAAGAATATGATGAATTATATGTGATGTATGAGATTGATCATGTTCTTGTAATAGGAATCACAACTTGCATGTCGATGAGTATGACAATCGGCAGGAGCCATAGGAGTTGTCTTTATTTATTGTATGACCTGCGTGTCATTGAACAACGCCATGTAATTACTTTACTTTATTGCTAACCGGTAGCCATAGTAGTAGAAGTAATAGTTGGCAAGACAACTTCATGAAGACACGATGATGGAGATCATGATGATGGAGATCATGATGATGGAGATCATGGTGTCATGCCGGTGACGACGATGATCATGGAGCCCCGAAGATGGAGATCAAAAGGAGCAAAATGATATTGGCCATATCATGTCACTTTTTTGATTGCATGTGATGTTTATCATGTTTATGCATCTTATTTGCTTAGAACGATGGTGGTAAATAAGATGATCCCTCATTAAAATTTCAAGAAAGTGTTCCCCCTAACTGTGCACCGTTGCGAAAGTTCGTCGTTTCGAAGCACCACGTGATGATCGGGTGTGATAGATTCTTACGTTCACATTCAACGGGTGTAAGCCAGATTTACACACGCGAAACACTTAGGTTGACTTGACGAGCCTAGCATGTACAGACATGGCCTCGGAACACAAGAGACCGAAAGGTCGAGCATGAGTCGTATGGTAGATACGATCAACATGAAGATGTTCACCGATGATGACTAGTCCGTCTCACGTGATGATCGGACACGGCCTAGTTGACTCGGATCATGTAATCACTTAGATGACTAGAGGGATGTCTATCTGAGTGGGAGTTCATGAGATGAACTTAATTATCCTGAACATAGTCAAAAGATCTTTGCAAATTATGTCGTAAGCTCACGCTTTAGTTCCACTGTTTGGATATGTTCCTAGAGAAAATATAGTTGAAAGTTGACAGTAGCGATTATGCGGACAGTAGAAAGCTTATGTCCTTAATGCACCGCTCAGTGTGCTAAACCCCAAACATCGTTTGTGGATGTTGCGAACATCGGACATACACATTTTGATAACTACGTGATAGTTCAGTTAAACGGTTTAGAGTTGAGGCACCAAAGACGTTTTCGAAACGTCGCGGAACATATGAGATGTTTCGAGGGATGAAATTGGGATTTCAGGCTCGTGCCCACGTCAAGAGGTATAAGACCTCCGACGATTTTCTTAGCCTACAAACTAAGAGAGAAAAGCTCAATCGTTGAGCTTGTGCTCAGATTGTCTGAGTGCAACAATCACTTGAATCGAGTGGGAGTTGATCTTCCAGATGAGATAGTGATGTTTCTCCAAAGTCATTGCCACCAAGCTGCTAGAGCTTCGTGATGAACTATAACATATCAAGGATAGAGATGATGATCCTTGAGGTATTCGTGATGTTTGACACCGCGAAAGTAGAAATCAAGAAGGAGCATCAATTGTTGATGGTTGGTGAAACCACTAGTTTCAAGAAGGGCAAGGGCAAGAAGGGATACTTCATGAAACAGCAAATCAGCTGCTGCTCTAATGAAGAAACCCAAGGTTGAACCCAAACCCGAGACTAAGTGCTTCTGTAATAAGGGGAACAGACACTGGAGCAGAATTACCCTAGATACTTGGTAGATGAGAAGGCTGGCAAGGTCGATAGAAGTATATTGGATATACATTATGTTAATGTGTACTTTACTAGTCCTCCTAGTAGCACCAGGGTATTGAGATACCGGTTCGGTTGCTAAGTGTTAGTAACTCGAAATAAAAGAGCTACGGAATAAACGAAGACTAGCTAAAGGTGAGCTGACGATATGTGTTGGAAGTGTTTCCAAGGTTGATGTGATCAAGCATCGCACGCTCCCTCTACCATCGAGATTGGTGTTAAACCAAAATAATTATTATTTGGTGTTTGCGTTGAGCATAGACATGATTGGATTATGTCTATTGCAATACGGTTATTCATTTAAGGAGAATAATGGTTGCTCTGTTTATTTGAGGAATACCTTCAATGGTCTTGCACCTAAAATGCATGGTTTATTGAATCTTGATCATAGTGATACACATGTTCATGCCAAAAGATATAAGATAGTAATGATAGTACCACCTACTTGTGGCACTGCCATGTAGGTCATCGCATGAAGAAGCTCCATGTTGATGGATCTTTGGACTCACTCGTTTTGAAAAGTTTGAGACATGCGAACCATGTCTATTGGTGTATACGCATGAAGAAACTCCATGCGGATGGATCGTTTGGAGTCACTTGATTTTGAATCACTTGAGATATGCAAATCATACCACATAGGCAAGATGACTGAAAAGCCTTGTTTTCAGTAAAATGGAACAAGAAAGCAAATTGTTGGAAGTAATGCATTTTGATGTGCGCAGTCCAATGAGTGCTGAGGCATGCAGTGAATATCGTTATGTTCTTACTTCACAAATGATTCAAGTAGATGTTGAGTATATTTACTTGATGAAACACAAGTCTGAATTATTGAATGGTTCAAGTAATTTCAGAGTGAAGTTGAAGATCATTGTGACAAGAGGATAAAATGTCTATGATATGATCATAGAGATGAGTATTTGAGTTACAAGCTTTGGCACGCAATTAAGACATTGTGGAAATGGTTTCACAATTAATACCGCCTGGAACACCATAGTGTGATGGTGTGTCCGAACATCATAGTTGCACCCTATTGGATATGGTGCGTACCATGATGTCTCTTGTCGAATTACCACTATCGTTCATGGGTTAGGCATTAGAGACAACCACATTCACTTTAAATAGGGCACCACGTAATTCCGTTGAGATGACGCCGTTTGAACTATGGTTTAGAGAAACCTAAGTTGTCATTTCTTAAAGGTTTGGGGATGCGATGCTTATGTGAAAAAGTTTCAGGTTGACAGGCTCGAACCCAAAGCGGATAAAATGCATCTTCATAGGACAGCCAAAAACAGTTGGGTATGCCTCCTAATTCAGATCCGAAAGCAATAGGGATTGTTTCTTGAATCGGGTCCTTTCTCGAGGAAAAGTTTGTCTCGAAAAGTTGAGTGGGAGGATGGTGGAGACTTGATGAGGTTATTGAACCATCATTTCAACCAGTGTGTAGCAGGGCACAGGAAGTTGTTCCTGTGGCACCTACACCAATTGAGGTGGAAGCTTATGATAGTGATCATGAAGCTTCGGATCAAGTCACTACCGAACCTCGTAGGATGACAAGGATGCGTACTACTTCAGAGTGGTACGGTGATCCTGTCTTGAAGGTCATGTTGCTAGACAACAATGAACCTACGAGCTATGGAGAAGCGATGGTGGGCCCAAATTCCGACAAATGGTTAAAAGCCATGAAATCCGAGAAAGGATCCATGTATCAGAACAAAGCATGGACTTTGGTGGACTTGCCCAATGATCGGCAAGCCATTGAGATAAATGGATCTTTAAGAAGAAGACGGACGTGGATGGTAATGTCACCATCTATGAAGCTCGACTTGTGGAGAAGAGTTTTTCACAAGTTCAAGGAGTTGACTACTATGAGATTTTCTCATCCGTAGCGATGCTTAAGTCCGTCGGAATCATGTTAGCATTAGCTGCATTTATTAAATCTAGCAGGTGGATGTCAAAACGAGTTTCCTTACCAGTTTTCGTAAGGAAAGGGTGTGATACAATCAGAAAGGTTTTGTCGATTCTAAGGATGCTAAAAGGTATGCTGGCTCCAGCGATCCTTCTAAGGGCTGGAGTAAGCATCTCGGAGTTGGAATGTACGCTTTGATGAGATGATCAAAGATTTTGGGTTTATACAAAGTTTATGAGAAACGTGTATTTCCAAAGAAGTGAGTGGGAGCACTACAGAATTTCTGATGAGTATATGTTGTTGACATATTGTTGATCAGAAATGATGTAGAATTTTCTATAAAGCACATAGGGTTATTTGAAAGGTGTTTTTCAATAGAAAACCTGGATTAAGCTACTTGAACATTGAGCATCAAGATCTATGAGGATAGATCAAAAACCGCTTAATGGTACTTTCAAATGAGCATATACCTTGACATGATCTTGAAGGTGTTCAAGATGGATCGGTCAAAGAAGGAGTTCTTGCCTGAGATGTAAGGTATGAAGTTAAGACTTAAAGCTCGACCACGGCAGAAAAGAGAGAAAGGACGAAGGTCGTCCCCTATGCTTCAGATGTAGGCTCTATAGTATGCTATGCTATGTACCGCACTGGAAGTGTGCCTTTCCATGAGTCAGTCAAGGGGTAAAAGAATGATCCGGGAATGGATCATTGACCGCGGTCAAAATTGTCCTTGGAGCAAATAAGGACATGTTTATCGATTATGGAGGTGATAAAGAGTTCGGCGTAAAGGGTTACATTGATGCAAGCTTTAACACCTATTCGAATGACTCTGATTAGCAAACAGGATACGTATAGTGGAACAACCATTTGGAATAGCTCCAAATGGAGCATGGAAGCAGCATTTACAATATGACATAGAGAATTGCGAAGTACATACGGATCTAAATATTGCAGATCCGTTGACTAAAACCTCTCTCACAAGCAAAACATGATCAAACCCCAGAACTCACTGAGTCTTAATCACATGATGATGTGAACTAGTTTAATGACACTAGTAAACTCTTTGGATGTTGGTCACATGGCGATGTGACCTGTGAGTGTTAATCACATGGCGATGTGAACTAGATTATTGACTCTAGTGCAAGTGGGAGACTGTTGGAAATATGCCCTAGAGGCAATAATAAATTAGTTATTATTATATTTCCTTGTTCATGATAATCGTTTATTATCCATGCTATAATTGTATTGATAGGAAACTCAGATACATGTGTGGATACATAGACAACACCATGTCCCTAGCAAGCCTCTAGTTGACTAGCTCGTTGATCAATAGATGGTTACGGTTTCCTGACCATGGACATTGGATGTCATTGATAACGGGATCACATCATTAGGAGAATGATGTGATGGACAAGACCCAATCCTAAGCCTAGCACAAAGATCGTAGTTCGTATGCTAAAGCTTTTCTAATGTCAAGTATCATTTCCTTAGACCATGAGATTGTGCAACTCCCGGATACCGTAGGAATGCTTTGGGTGTACCAAACGTCACGACGTAACTGGGTGGCTATAAAGGTGCACTACAGGTATCTCCGAAAGTGTCTGTTGGGTTGGCACGAATTGAGACTGGGATTTGTCACTCCGTGTAAACGGAGAGGTATCTCTGGGCCCACTCGATAGGACATCATCATAATGTGCACAATGTGACCAAGGAGTTGATCACGGGATGATGTGTTATGGAACGAGTAAAGAGACTTTCCGGTAACGAGATTGAACAAGGTATCGGTATACCGACGATCGAATCTCGGGCAAGTACAATACCGTTAGACAAAGGGAATTGTATACGGGATCGATTGAGTCCTTGACATCGTGGTTCATCCGATGAGATCATCGTGGAACATGTGGGAGCCAACATGGGTATCCAGATCCCGCTGTTGGTTATTGACCGGAGAACGTCTCGGTCATGTCTGCATGGTTCCCGAACCCGTAGGGTCTACACACTTAAGGTTTGATGACGCTAGGGTTATAAAGGAAGTTTGTATGTGGTTACCGAATGTTGTTCGGAGTCCCGGATGAGATCCCGGACGTCACGAGGAGTTCCGGAATGGTCCGTAGGTAAAGATTTATATATGGAAAGTTGTTGTTCGGGTTCCGGAAAAAGTTCGGGTTTTTTCGGTATTGTACCGGGAAGCTTCCAGAAGGTTCCGGAGGATTCCGGAGGGGTCCGGAGGGGTCCGGAGGTCCGGAAATTGTTCCACCACGTGCAATACAGCAGCATGCGCTGTAGGGGGCGCCCTAGCCTTAATGGGCCAGGGGCACAAGCCCCCCCAAGGCCCATGCACATGGGAAGGGGAAAACCCTAGGGGGGGGCGGCTCCACTTGACTTGGGAGGCACTCCTCCCCTCCTTGGCCGCCGCCCCCTCCTCACATTGGATCTGAGGGGGCCGGCCCCCCTCTCCCTTGCCCCTATATATATGTGGGGGGTGGGAGGGCAGCCGCACCACAAGTTCTGGCGCAGCCCTCCCCCTCTCCCAAGTACTCCTCCTCTCCCGCGGTGCTTGGCGAAGCCCTGCAGGATTGCCATGCTCCTCCATCACCACCACGCCATTGTGCTGCTACTGGATGGAGTCTTCCTCAACCTCTCCCTCTCTCCTTGCTGGATCAAGGCATGGGAGACTTCACCGGGCTGTACGTGTGTTGAACGCGGAGGTGCCGTCCGTTCGGCACTAGGATCTCTGGTGATTTGGATCACGACGAGTATGATTCCTTAAACCCCGTTCTCTTGAACGCTTCCGCTTAGCGATCTACAAGGGTATGTAGATGCACTCTCCTTCCCCTCTTTGCTGGTTTCTCCATAGATAGATCTTGGTGACACGTAGGAAAATTTTGAATTTCTGCTACGTTCCCCAACAGTCCGGTCCACCTCGTTCCGCCAGAGCCAGGGGTGGTGAGCTCGGCTATGGCGCGGGAGGAGCGCGAGGTGTGGGAGCGCCTCGAGGCCGAGGCCGCCGACAAGGCCTACATGCAAGAGCTACGCCGGCAGCACCCAAAGCTCGTGGAGGCGGAGCGGGCGATCTTTGCCGGCGCGGAGGGCGGCGAGGTTATTGCGCTCTCCTTCGATGACGAGGTCAGAGGCGGCAAGGACGACGGCGCGGAGGGCGTCCAGGTGGGCGGCGAGGACGAGGAGATCTATGTCGACGAGTGGAGGAGTGCCTTCCCTAACGACCCCGATGACGGCACCGGCCCGGACCCGGCTCGTGGCACACCGTACCTGACGAGGAAGGATTGGCTCGACCTATACTTCGACCGAAAGTAGTTTAGTTGTTTTATGTTTGGTTATGCAAAACTATTTATGTTTATGTTTGACTGCATGCTACTTTCGGTTGAACCTGCTTTGAACTTGATCAAATTGAAGTTTACAACATTAAGTTTAGGCAATCGACTAGAAACGGCCAAAAATTCAATTTCAGTTATTCACAATGTGATGCTCTATATGTGCAACTATTTGCCATGTTCATCAATAACAGTTTCAACAATACCACTATGAATTACGATATTTGGTTGCTATTAAGGATATTATAGTTAACATGCCTTTTCATTTTTTTAACAATAACTAGTGTACTTTAGACCTGCACAATACCAGTTTGAATAACTATTTGCTTGTTTATAAATGTTATGCCTGATGCAGTTAACATACATTTCCACTTCTTGTTTTGCTTAACTAGCGTGCTTAAGCCTGCACACTGAAGCTATCATTTGTATATTATGTTGTCTACCATGGATAAATTTGGTTAATGTTTAGCCTGTTGTGCTTAACATGCCTTTATATGTACTCATACAAGACAATATTTGAGAACAGTGTTGTTTTTTCCATCGAGGTTAGTTTCATCACATTGCTTATATGTACTCACTGTTCAGGATCTCGGTAGCTGGTACCATATAGACTGGGGTTGATAAGGGATTAATCGTCGTATCGGACATTTCACTGAATATATCTGTAACCCATTTATCAGTAGGTTAACTAGGGCCATATTTAATATATCTGAGGCTACATAGCAACATGCATTGTACTGAATGACTAAATATGCAATCTCAGGCTACATAGCAACAAGGAAGAGTGTTACCTTAATGTTCCTGTAACATTAATGTTATGATGATGTCTAGATATACGTGTATAAAATCTTATATATGGGATGGAGGGAGTGTTGTACTACATCATTTTGCAATTTTTGTTTAGCTTCTAATATTAACTTGGTGCTTTTAGGTACACATGTCATTGCCAAAGATTCACACTTCGACCCTTTCTGCGTATGTGGCAATGAGATATTCATGAATCAGCATCAAGTAAGGAAACTGATAAAGATTGTTATTAAAATGGTTCAAAAGATGTCAATCGAACTATATGTTTACACTTTATGCAAGACAACAATGCACTGCAGGATGGTAAGTAAGAACCCTGTAGCCTTGCTTTTACTGCCCGTAATGAGTTGTGTTAGATGACAATGTCTGAATCTTTTTTCCTTTGTACTGGATCCTGAAGCAGTTTACTCAACATTACCTCTCAAACTACATGATTGGCGGTCGGCCATCACAAGGGGTTGGACTAGAGATACTCCGTGCCTTCTACATCCAGGAGAGCACAATAGGGCCATTCCGCTTCACCTTGCTCAGCAACCAGAATGTATGTCGCATCTTTCTTTACCATCTGTAATAGTACAAGTATAGAACCTTGGTTCACCATTCTTTATTTGGTGCTTATGTAATTCTCAAACATATGTACCTATGAATTGAATAACGCATTGGTTGTTTGAACCTGATGAATATGAATAAAGCTATAGCCTACTTTCAAGTTTAAATTAGGTACAATTTTAAATAGCAACAATTAAACTAGGGCGAAATTACGATGTGCAGGTCATTACGGCGCACACGGTTAATAAAGCACAACGTGTGCGATATACATCATAATCTAACACGGTTCACGGAGTGGAAACATGTGTAACAATGCACATAGTTGCTGTTTGAAAAGCGTGTGTGATGTCAGACACTATCACATACGGTGTGGGAAAACTAAATGTATGTGAATGTCTACCTATCATACACGGTTTATAATCATGAACTGTTTGTGATGTGCCAGGCATCGAGAACGTAGAGCCAGTTTGCTACGTGCCTAGAAAACCCCCGTGCCTGGAATCTGCCTAGGTTTAGGTAAAAACCGCAAAACTCCGACTGCGATGGCAATGCCAGCACAAATGAGTAGCAAGGATGAATCATTTCTGATATGCGAGACATCGGAAATGGTTATAGAGGGGCAACTGTATGCATCAAGGCTCCCTATCCCCGAAGGTTTCTGGGTCATGTGGGAAGGACCCCTCCCCCTATCACCCACACTCACTAGGTGACGGTTCCAAGCGCCGTCGCGGAAAGCGGTTAAAAACCATTTGTATAGCACCGACGCATACCAGTGTGTCATAAGATGGCTTCATGAAATATCAAAGTCAAAGCATACATGATCTATGAGATGTGCATAGACTCCTTAGTAATGGTTGGAGTACATGCATCTAATCCATGATAAAATAAAATATATTGCATCTAGCTCACTTTAGTCCTAACCAAAAGAGACTGGTTTCTGTTTTGAAAGAAAAAAATAGACTAGTTTGCTTAGCAGATGTTTTCATCAAGCATATCAAATAAAATTAAACAAGATAATATGTGGGATGGTTCCGGTATTATGACCCCCTTATATTAAATTCTCATGCGCATAGGCCAACATAAATTAAATCATGTGCCACATCATCAGATGCATGGTCATATGCATCAACAAAAATGAATATGCATGTATTAAGCAGATGATCACTAGTCGACTCATCACTCATTTAAATAAAATGACTTGAAAACCGATTAAAATAACCACATGGTCACTAGTATAGGTTGGTTAAGTCGACTACAAAAATTAGGTGTTTGATGCAAGAGCATGCATTGCGCTCATACTCTACGTACGTATAGATTATAATGGTACAAGCATAAAATATAAATGAACAAGACACATGATGATTTGAAGAAAATCGAAAATGCTGCCCCAAGAACACGGCGTTGACGATAGCGAGGAGGAGCGGATTTTCTTTATCATTTTGTAGGAGTCAAGTGTTGCAATTCTATGTAATAAAATAGTTGGAATTCTTAATAAGGGGTTTTCTCTTCGGAGATGTAATTAACAGACCATTTATGTAAATGTAAGAGTTCTGGAAATAAAGTACCTGCAATGTTCGATCTTCTTTATATTGTATGCGTTTACACATTTAAATATATATGAATTATGTATCAATGTCGTGGACGCATGTCTCACGCCTGCCATTTTCCCGTCATCAGATTCTGGCATGCCCAGTGGGACCTATTTCTCCCCTCATCTTTTAATTCCAACATAGGATTGCAATATATTTCTTTCCCATGTACATAAAGTACAAGAAGTTATGTACCCATATAAAAAATAGTCAAAGAAAACTAATATATGGTTTTCTTTATTTTGAAGGTATGGAGGGCCAAGTGCAGCAGTTTGTGACTCTTCGCTTCGGTGACCTTTGGCTTGATGTGCCAATTGGTCCTATCATGACCTCATAAGTGAAAGAAGGAAGACTACTGCCGCATCTCCAGTTGTACCTGATCAAGTTGTCACTTCTCCACCATTGGACGGCTTCATGCCCAGTCTATCAAAGTTAACAATGAGGAAAATGAGGGCTACTAGGACGTGTCATGCTCAAGGTTCTGCAAAGCAGGTTGTCACTCATGCTAATGAGACTTAAACTCCAGTGTTAGGTGCAAAAGGAAAGGCTATTGAAGTGGGACAATCTTCCCATCAGCTGTGGTGTTTGAGAAATCTGAGTTTTCGCTACTCATTTATGAAGGTAAAGAAAAGATGGTCGAGATACCCAACTTTAAGCCACCTGGGAAGAGGGGCGATGTTGCGGCCATATAGCTGTTAGCATCTTCTTCAACGGGAAGGCCCATGAATGCTCGAAACATACTCCGAGCGATGCTCCTAAGTTTATTCCCTCATTGGTCTATAAATCCAGTAGGGAAAGCTCAGTAACAATGCAAAAATGCTCCCTTAAATGGAAAGGAGTGTTCCTTCCATCTCGTGACCACAATATAGGCCATGTAAATCCAAAATCGACTTTACTAGTTCCTTTCATGGAAGAACCCAACATACAAGAATCATCTGAAGATTCGTTTGATCTAGTGTGACATTAGCGGCGATAGAGGGATGCTCATCATAGTTGGGTCGTTCTTCCAGCTGCCGTTGCTGAAAGTGCAGCAAGCCGACATCGGTCACATGTGAGCAAGTCACCTGGTCAAGAAAAAATCCCGCTATTTCTTCTTGAATTGCTCGTACGCGATCCGTTTGTAGGAGCTTATCCTGCACCTCCTTGAACTTTAAAGAAGGAGATCAATATGCATGTATTAGTTGTGTGTGTGTATATTAGATATCGATAATGATGTAAAAATTCGGAATAGTGTTCTAACAAATGTACCCATAGCTGTCTATCAGATCTGCTCCTTTCAGACGCCATCATGCGAATGTTCTCGCAAATGTAGTATGCACATAAACCATTCCCCGACAACTGCTTCATGGCCTTCACGAGAATAGAATTCAATTAGATAATAATTAATCCAGCATAATAACTAATGGTATTGAAACTAGAATTAAAGAGATGGTAGCTAGCTAGTATTACTTAATTAATTATACCTTGGGTCGATACCAATACAGCTTTTGTTTCCATTGGCCTAGAACTATTTTGATGAACTTCTCCCAAGCCCTGCCCGCTGACAAAGAAAATGAAAAAAGGAGTTATTAGTTAGTTGATATCAGGAAATGACGAACTAAAGAGGCCGACATATAGTTCGATAATGATTGAAATTACCTGTTGACTATCCCCTTCACGATTTCATACTGAGTAACTGGTTTAAGTAGCGAGTCTGGTACTTGAATTGTTCCATCTTGAACTTGAATGATTAACAAGATCCAGTGGAAACTGCATGCACACACGTTTGCATGTATAAATTAAGCAGGCATGTGTATAAAACTCATCAACTACCCTAAACCCTATACACTTATTAATTAATGTCTAGCTAGTAAGCAAAAACAGAATTTGTAGTACAAGACAGTGTGACTCACCCAAAATTGTAAGGAAGTATTATATCTCGATTGGTATTTAGGCGCTTCAAGAACTCTAGCAAGCTTTTCTCTGTTTCTTTTCGATAGAGTTCCTGTGACCATGTCTCTTGATTAATGGTATTTGGGTCAATGAACCCAATACCATAGCGTCCAGCTTTTTTCATTTCATAGATCTTTTTCTGCATAATACCACAGAAAAGAATATAGTGAGGATAATTACAAGTAATGATCAACGAGCACTACAACTACCTTGAGACTTAGATTACAGAAAGAAATCACTTACAGATAATAGTAACTGACGATAGATTTATCGAGTGTGTCTTGATTGAATAACTAAAATAGTTCTGTAAACTCAACATACAAAGCATTCTCATGGAAGTAATGCTCTGCCTTGACTTTCACCATGAAGGACTCTCGCTTGGTAGTATTAGCAATTTTCATGTACCATTCATGCAATTCGTACATTCTCGTTGAGAGCTTCTTGACCTCCTCAGGCTTGACCAAAGGTTCGCCGCGGGCATATTTCCGTTTTAGTTCCTGCTCTGTAAAAGTGTCCATGGGCTCGAGCTCTAGGAGTTGTTCTATAGTGCATCCGATCTCTGCAGCCTGCCTTCTATGATCGTCAGTTATTACCAGATGACCTGCCGCGTCGGTACTCATGTGTGTTGGTACAATGAGCGGGGGGGGGGGCGATTGCACTGCCTGTTCTTCCAGCTGGGGAACAATTTTCCTGCTTTTTTGGCAGCTGCTTGGCTGGAGCTCGAGCTCGACTCCTTCTTTTGTTGTGCTTGATATGCCTTCCTGATTTGGTGCTCATAGTCTAAGTCAATAGGCTTGAGAGTTGGTGCTTGAGCCATACAAATAAAGTGGTCAATGGCATGCTCAGGCACTTTCTCCTTTGGCGGCGGTGGCGGTTTCGGGCCAAAATGGGCGTCCAATTGGGCCCTGCATTTGCCTTTGTTTTCCTCTTCGGTCATGTCGTAAGGCCTCTTCGGAAGAGGCGTGAGGCTTGGACCAAATTGGTATCTCTTGCCTCTTGTACTTGTACCGCTAGCCACCACAGCTGCGGTGGCTCTCTTCCACTGTTTCTTAGGCGGCGAAGCCCGCTGAGGCGGCGGAGACGGCTTACGCAGTGCCTGACTTGGAGGAGGAGGACTGGGCTGACGCGGTGCTGGACTTGGAGGAGGAGTGGGCTCACGCGGTGCCAGACTTGGAGGAGGAGGAGTGTCCTCACGCGTTGGCGGACTTGGAGGAGCAGGAGTCTGCAGAGGTGGTGGCTGACTTGGAGGAGCTAGAGTCGACTGCTGACTACTACGTCTTCAGCTTGCATTGGTTTTCCTTGAAAAGGAAAGGGTGATACAACAATAGTAGCGTAAGTATTTCCCTTAGTTTTTGAGAACCAAGGTATCAATCCAGTAGGAGGCTCCTCAAAAGTCGCACGCACCTACACAAACAAACAAAGAACTCGCAACCAACGCAATAAAGGGGTTGTCAATCCCTTCACGACCACTGGCGAAAGTGAGATCTGATAGAGATAGTATGATAAGATAAATATATTTTTGGTATTTTATAATATAGATGCAAAAAGTAAAGATGCAAATAAAAGTAGATTGAAAGCTTATATGATAAAAGATAGACCCGAGGGCCATAGGTTTCACTAGTGGCTTCTCTCAAGGTAGCATTAGTATTACGGTGGGTGAACAAATTACTATCGAGCAATTGATAGAAAAGCGAATAATTATGAGATTATCTAGGCATGACCATGTATATAGGCATCACGTCCGTGACAAGTAGACCGACTCCTTCCTGCATCTACTACTATTACTCCACACATCGACCGCTATCCAGCATGCATCTAGAGTATTAAGTTCATCAGAACAGAGTAACGCATTAAGAAAGATGATATGATGTAGAGGGATAAACTCAAGCAATATGATATAAACCCCATCTTTTTATCCTCTATGGCAACAATACAATACGTGCCTTGCAACCCCTGCGGTCACTGGGTAAGGACACCGCAAGATTGAACCCAAAGCTAAGCACTTCTCCCATGGCAAGAAAGATCAATCTAGTAGGCCAAACCAAACTGATAATTCGAAGAGACTTGCAAAGATAACTCAATCATACATAAAAGAATTCAGAAGAGATTCAAATATTTCTCATAGATAAACTTGATCATAAACCCACAATTCATCGGATCTCGACAAACACACCGCAAAAAGAGTTTACATCGAATAGATCTCCACAAGAGAGGGGGAGAACATGGTATTGAGATCCAAAAAGAGGGAAGAAGCCATCTAGCTAATAACTATGGACCCGAAGGTAATACCTCTCCCAGTGTGCGCTCGTCGTCACCTCCAAGAATGTCAAGCTGTAGCCCCCAAATATTCTGCCACCACTTCCAACCGCGACACGAGCATGGATGGGAAGGTGCTATCCAATGCTGGATCCGCTAGCTGCTGCCGCTGCAGAGACCCACTTTCCTGGCTAAGATCATCAATCTGCTGCTGCTGCCGCTGGAATTAGAGTGCCAAATCCACGTGCACTGATTCTAGGCCTTTAAGGCCTTCTGCTTCCTGCTTCCTCTTCTCCTCATCCAGCTTCCTCTTCTTCTCCTCCTCCATCTTCTTTCTTGCACGGCTTCTATAGTTGGCGTTCCAGTCCGCAAACTCCTCATACCACGGAACAACGCCTTCGCCTCGTGTTCTTCACGGGTGTTCAGGATTTCCTAGGGCGCGTGTAAGCTCGTCGTTCTCTCTGTTGGGTGTGAACACCCCTATTTGAGCCTCTTCTATTGCAACAAGTATTTTGAGGTCGGCTCCTTTAAGACTTGCCTTCTTCAAAACCTGGCATGTCTTTGGGTCCAACGCCCCCCATGCGCATAGAACCAAGTCCTACACCTGGGGGCCAGTTCAATGTAACTGGACTGACCTCTGCATCCACCATCTCTTGCTCAGGCTTATCCCACTTAGGTCGGGCCACCGTGTAGCCACCTGGCCCCAGCTTATGGTAGTGCTCCTTTTTTGTGGCATCGATCATGTTTATTCTCGACCTTTCCTTAGCTAATTCTGATTCCTTGAATTTCACAAAAGCTGTATAGTGATCTCTTTGGTTCTCCAGTGTTCCCGTGAATTTTGGAGTCTTATTTCCTCCTTCAACATACTTGGCCCATATAGTTTTCTTGTGGTTGTTGAATGCAACCGCCATTTTCCGAAGAGCAATGTCCTTGACTTTCTGCACATCTGCATCTGTGAAATGATCTCGTAGGGTGAAATGTGACCTAAGAGTCAAACCAGTTTTTTTTGCTCTTTCATTAACAAAAGTAAGATCTGGACATTGCTTTGCTGGCTTTTTCCATTCTTGAATGGAGATCGGGATTTGGTCCTTCACAAGAACTCCGCACTGATGAACGAACTTGCCCGCATTCTTCTTAGGCTCGCTAGGTTCGCCATTAGGTTTGATGGCATCGATGTTGTACTTTACGCCTTCTTTCAACTTTTTGGCCGGGCCTTGCACTGTCCTGCTCCCTGCAGACGATTTGCTTGATCCGGAGGGCTGAAAGAAGAAAGATCGATTCGTTAGTGTATATGTATATATATATTATATATATACACACAAAATCATTTAAAACACATGATGATCACCAGATGCCTGCTTCTATAAACATACCTCGTCGGTATTTGCTATTTCAAGATCATCATCATAGTTCTAGACTTCATGAATTCGGTCGTCTTGATCGAATATCATATCACCCTCCCTGGTATTGTTCGGATATTGGGAGCCGTCATCGTCTTCATTCTGATCATCTGGCCAGCGAGGAGAGCGTATGAGCTCGAACATAGCCTCTTTTCCTTCTCTGCCGGTATTGTCCGCCATAGCTTTTATTTAACTAATCCAAAAGAAATAAAAAAATAGTACACATCTCAAATAATAGTAGATAATTGATATGCATCTTGAATAATAGTAGATAATGTATATGCATCTCGAAAGATAAAACTGAATCATAGTAGATAATATGCATCATCGAATATAATCTCGAATCCATCGTCTCGAATATTATCGAATAATATATATAATCTCGAATACATCATCTCGAATATTATCGAATACATCACTAGCTAGCTAATATAGATCGAATACTATCGAATTATCTAGTTCACTCGCGGTTCCTGAGGCGCGGGCGGTGGACACCCAAAGAGAAGGAACCATCACAGGATCATAGCTCGGGTGATATCCCCGAAGAACCTGCCAGGTATTGGAGAACCTAACGTCCATAGCAGCCATATAGCGACAGACGTGCTCGTCCTCCTCCCTGACATGGCAATGTACCACCTCCGGCAGGGCCGGCTCCCTCTGCACCAAAAGTGGCCCATGCGAACGCCACCAAAGGAGCTCCGGGTCGGCGACGGGACCTGGGGCTGGGTTCCTCACCAAGCGACGCACCCCTGAAGGTAG
The DNA here is from genome assembly GCF_018294505.1 of Triticum aestivum. Taxonomy (NCBI): domain Eukaryota; kingdom Viridiplantae; phylum Streptophyta; class Magnoliopsida; order Poales; family Poaceae; genus Triticum; species Triticum aestivum. The sequence continues at coordinate 213,347,249 of NC_057810.1, read as the reverse complement.
CACCTCCCAGTGCCAACCTGGCGGAGCCCAGTCCCGGGCATGGCTCCTTTGAAGCAGGACGTCGTTGCGAACGGGTCGACAATGAGGATGCGGGCCGGGCATCGTTGACGTCAAGAACAAATACTATATGAAAATGTAACATTTTTTAAATGATTGGATTGTGATTTCTTATATACAAATTTAAAAAAATGATATCATTGCATATGTCAAAATTCATCTATAACTAAAAGTATAAAAAACTAATTCATCTAACATTTGACATTAATCTAACATTTCTATTTAATTCATCTAACATTTGACATTAATATATCTAATTCGATCATCTAACAATTTGACATTAATCTAATTCATCTAGTTAAAACTTTGACATTAATCTAATTCACATAGCTAAAACTTTGACATTAATCTAACATTTATATAACTAAAAGTATAAAAAACTAAAAATAGAAAACAGAAAATAATTAAGAAAAATGTGTGTGTGTACTGTGTATGTGTGCCGGTGGGCTCGACCGGATGATCAAGGGTGCGGCCATGGCGCAAGGGGCTCACAGCGGGGCGACCGGGGCGGCCACGGGGGGCGGCGAGACGGCGACGACGGGCACAAGGACGGGCCGAGCCGGCGACGGGGACGGGGACGGCGACGAAGCGCGACGGGAGCGCCGACAGAGACGGCAATAGTGCGCGATAGGGGTGGCGACGAGGGCGGTGGCGATGTCGAAAGCAGAGAGGAAGAGGTAGATGAAACTGCAAAATTTTGAAGTGATGTATATGTAGGATGGACCTTTAGTACCAGTTGGAGCCACCAACCGGTACTAAAGGTCTGTTTTGGCCAGGCCAAGCAGCGGGAAGCGCACCCCCTTTAGTACCGGGTCGTGGCTGCAACCGGTACTAAAGACCCCCACCTTTAGTACCAGTTGGAGCCACGACCCGGTACTAAAGGGGGTGCACTGGCCCTGGTGCGGTGCGCAAGTTTAGTCCCACCTCACTAGCCGAGGGGCGACCGCACTGGTTTATAAGCCCCAGTGCGGTAGCTCTCTCGAGCTCCTCTCTAAGCAGGCCATTATGGCCTAAACAATCTGTGCTACCCTGTTGGTCCTACTGGGCTAGCGGGCCTGCATCCTGGCCCAACTACAGGTTGGGTTTCTAGTATGCAGGCTGTTGTGGCCCAGTAGGCGGCTTTTTTCTACTTTATTTATTTTTGAGTTGGTTTTTTGCTGTATTTAGAATTTTTTTGTGAATATTTTTGCTTTAGGTACAAAAAATTACAAAATTTCTGTTAGTGCCAGTATTTTTCAAATTTGAATAGTTTAAATTTGAATTATTTGTAATTTGTGTGAATCACTAGTTTGGGAATAACTTTACTTTAAAAATAGATTTTTTAGTGATTCTTTTTTCTTATGTTTAATATTAGTGTGTTTTATAATTATATTCAATTTTGTAATACTTAGGTTATTTAAGAAATTAAATGCCTTTGTAACAGATGAGTTTTCGTCCGAAACCCTAATACTTCGAAAGAGATTGTCCATTTTGTACACGAACTGGATCCAGTTTTTGCCGTAACCCTCTCTACTTTTTTGCACATGCTATGTGGGTGAAATGATGATACCATGCCAACTTTCAACCTTTTCAGAGTTCATTTGTAGTGCTTTTCAATTTCAGGGTCATTTAGCTCAAAAAATCAGTAGATGCATGAAAAATAGCAAATGACGTCAAAAAGGATTGAAAGTTTATGACGTGGCTTTGAATGGTGCATACTGAACGCACAAAAAGTCTGGAGTTGTAATAAGTTAAAAAACCTTTGTAACAGATGAGTTTTCGTCCAAAACCTAATACTTCGAAAGAGATTGTCCATTTTGTACACGAAGTGCATCCAGTTTTTGTCGTAACCCTCTCAACTTTTTTGCACATGCTATGTGGGTGAAATGATGATACCATGCCAACTTTCAACCTTTTCAAAGTTCATTTGTAGTGCTTTTCAATTTCAGGGTCATTTAGCTCAAAAAATCAGTAAATGCATGAAAAATAGCAAATGATGTCAAAAAGGGTTGAAAGTTGATGACGTGGCTTTGAATGGTGCATACTGAACGCACAAAAAGTCTAGAGTTGTAATAAGTTAAAAAATGAATTGCCTTTGTAACAGATGAGTTTTCGTTCAAAACCTTGATACTTCGAAAGAGATTGTCCATTTTGTACATGAAGTGCATCCAGTTTTTCCCATAACCCTCTCTACTTTTTTGCACATGCTATGTGGATGAAATGATGATACCATGCCAAGTTTCAACCTTTTCAGAGTTCATTTGTAGTGCTTTTCAATTTCAGGGTCATTTAGCTCAAAAAATCAGTAAATGAGCTGAAAAATAGCAAATGATGTCAGAAAGGTACACGTTTGTCCGAAGCACAAAAGTACGCGTTTCAAATGCAAAACACATAAGCACCTATCTATTACAAAGATTCTCTACTATCTTTGGGTGTGAAACTTTTTCTCGCGTGTGTCCCTTTGCGCCGTAACCATGGACAATCTCCATCATTTAACTGGATGCTCGGGTCAATATTCACTGTGAAGGGAGCAATTTCATGAAACTTTTCATAATCTTCTAACATGATTGTCTTGTCATCCACTCCCACGATGTTTCTTTTCCCTGAAAGAACTATGTGGCGCTTTGGCTCATCGTATGATGTATTCACTTCCTTATCTTTTCTTTTTCTCGGCTTGATAGACATGTCCTTCACATAGAAAACCTGCACCACATCATTGGCTAGGACGAATGGTTCGTCTGCATACGCAAGATTGTTGAGATCCACTGTTGTCATTCCGTACTACGGGTCTTGCTTTACGTCACCTCATGTCAGATTGACCCATCTGCACCGAAACAAAGGGACCTTCAAATCATGTCCATAGTCAAGTTCCCATATCTCCTCTATGTAACCATAATATCTGTCCCTTCCCCTATTGGTTGTTTCATCAAAGCGGACACCATTGTTTTGGTTGGTGCTCTTTTTATCTGGGCGATCGTGTAAAATGTATTCCCATTTATCTCATACCCTTTGAAAGTCATTATATTTGAAGATGGTAAGTGGGACAGTAAGTACAAGTCATCTTCAATAGCGGCGTCATGCATGGCACGTGTCTGCAACCAACCGGCGAAAGTCCTTATTTGTTCATGTGTATTCCAGTCTTCAAACTGCTCCGGGTATTTGGAGCTTAGAATATTCTTGTGTTCCTCCATATATGGAGCCACCAAGGCAGAATTTTGTAGAACTATGTAGTGTGCTTCAGTGAGAGAATGCCCGTCCATACATATTATTTGATCCGGTCCTAGCGTGCCATTTTCCACCCAGTCTGCCCTTATGTCGCAATTCAGGAACACTAATCGGCTTAAGGTCAGGAATAAAGTCAACACAAAACTCAATGACCTCCTCATTTTCATGGCCCTTGGAGATGCTTCATTCTGGCCTAGCACGATTATGAACATATTTCTTTAAGACTCCCATGAACCTCTCAAAAGGGAACATATTATGTAGAAATACAGGACCCAGAACGACAATCTCTTCGCATAGGTGAACTAGGACATGTGTCATGATATTGAAGAAGGATGGTGGGAACACCAACTCAAAACTGATAAGACATTGCACCAAATCATTCTCCAACCTTGGTATGATTTCTGGATCAATTACCTTCAAGAGATTGCATTGAGGAATGCACACAACTTCACAATGGCTAATCGAACATTTTCCGTAGAAGCCCCCGCAATGCAACCAGAAGCAGCTGCGTCATAATCACGTGACAGTCACGAGACTTTAGGTTCTGAAACTTTTTCTCTACCATATATTATTCCCTTTATATTCAATGAGAAGCGAGACGGTACCTTCATACTGAGCAGGCATTCAAAGAAGATTTCCTTCTCTTCCTTGGTAAGAGCATAGCTGGCATGACCCTGATGTATGCCGTCCTTTCCGTGCATACGTTGCTGGTCCTCCCATGCCTCCGGTGTATCTTTTGTCTTCCCATACACACCCAAGAAGACAAGCAGGGTCATGCAAAGATTCTTCGTCACGTGCATCATGTCGATTGCAGAGCGAACCTCTAGGTCTTTCCAATAGGGCAAGTCCCAAAATATAGATTTCCTCTTCCACATGGGTGCGTGTCCGTCGGTGTCTTTTGGAACAGATTGTCCGCTAGGACCCTTTCCAAAGATTACCTTCAGATCCTTGACCATATCATGTACATCATCACCAGTATGGTGGCGAGGCTTCGTCTGATGATCTGCCTCACCTTTGAAATGCTTGCCTTTCTTTCTTACGGGATGCCTGCTTGGAAGAAATTGACGATGTCCCAGGTACACATTCTTGTTACAATTATCCAAATATATATTGTCGGTACCATCCAAACAATGCGTGCATGTGCGGTATCCCTTGTTTGTGAAGGAAATATGCCCTAGAGGCAATAATAAAGTTATTATTTATATCCTTAATTCATGATAAATGTTTATTATTCATGCTAGAATTGTATTAACCGGAAACTTAGTACATGTGTGAATACATAGACAAAACATATAGTCCCTAGTATGCCTCTACTTGACTAGCTCGTTAATCAAAGATGGTTATGTTTCCTAACCATAGACATGTGTTGTCATTTGATGAACGGGATCACATCATTAGGAGAATGATGTGATGGACATGACCCATCCATTAGCTTAGCATTATGATCGTTATAGTTTCATTGCCATTGCTCTCTTTATGACTTATACATGTTCCTCAGACTATGAGATTATGCAACTCCCGAATACCGGAGGAACACTCTGTGTGCTACCAAACGTCACAACATAAATGGGTGATTATAAAGGTGCTCTATAGGTGTCTCCAAAGGTGTTTGTTGGGTTGGCATAGATCGAGATTAGGATTTGCCACTCCGTGTTTTGGAGAGGTATCTCTGGGCCCTCTCGGTAATACTCATCACTATAAGCCTTGCAAGCATTGTGACTAATGAGTTAGTTGTGGGATGAAGTATTATGGAACGAGTAAAGAGACTTTCCGTAACGAGATTGAACTAGGTATTGAGATACCGACGATCGAATCTCGGGCAAGTAACATACTGATGACAAAGGGAACAACGTATGTTGTTATGCGGTTTAACCGATAAAGATCTTCGTAGAATATGTAGTAACCAATATGAGCATCCAGGTTCCGCTATTGGTTATTGACCGGAGACGTGTCTCGGTCATGTCTACATAGTTCTCTAACTGGTAGGGTCCGCACGCTTAACGTTCGATGATGATTAGTATTATGAGTTTATGTGATATGATGTACCGAAGGTTGTTTGGAGTCCCGGATATGATCACGAACATGATGAGGAGTCTCAAAATGGTCGAGACATAATGATTGATATATTGGACGGCTATATTCGGACACCGGAAGTGTTCCAGAGATGTTTCGGATAAAACCGGAGTGCTGGAGGGTTACCGAAACCCCCCGGGGGAACTAACGGGCCTAGTTGGGCCTTAGTGGGAGAAGAGGAAGGGCCAGGAGGGTCTGGCCACCCCCCCCCCTTGAGTTCGAATAGGACAAGGGAAGGGGGGCGCCCCCCCCCCTTTCCTTCCCTTCCCCCTCTTCCTTCCTTCCCCCTCTCTCCCTTTAGGTGGAAACCTACTAGGACTTAGTGTCCTAGTAGGATTCCTCTTAGGGGCGTGTCTACAGGGGCCGGTCGGCCTCCCCCCTTTCTCCTTTATATACGGGGGCATGGGGCACCCTAGAACACACAAGTTGATTGTTTAGTCGTGTGCAGTGCCCCCTGCACAAATTTCCACCTCGGTCATATCGTCGTAGTGCTTAGGCGAAGCCCTGCGCCGGTAACTTCATCATCACCGTCAACACGCTGACGTGCTGACGAAACTCTCCCTCGACCTCAGCTGGATCTAGAGTTCGTGGGACGTCACCGAGCTGAACGTGTGCAGATCACGGAGGTGTCGTACCTTCGGTGCTAGGATCGGTCGGATCGTGAAGACATACGACTACATCAACCACGTTGTCATAACGCTTCCGCTTTCGGTCTACGAGGGTACGTAGACACACTCTCCCCTCTCGTTGCTATGCATTACCTAGAGATAGATCTTGCGTGATCGTAGGAATTTTTTTGAAATTACCGCGTTCCCCAACAGTTTGTTTGTCCTAAAAGGTTACTGAGCAGGCCAATCATTGATGGTCACAAATAGCAACGCATGTAGGTCAAATTCTTCTTGTTTGTGCTCATCCCATGCACGTACACCTTTTCCATTCCACAATTGTAAGAGTTCTTCAACTAATGGCCTTAGATACACATCAATGTCGTTGTTGGGTTGCTTAGGGCCTTGGATAAGCACTGGCATCATAATGAACTTCCGCTTCATGCACAACCAAGGAGGAAGGTTATACATACATAGAGTCACAGGCCAGGTGCTATGGCTGCTGCTCTGCTCCCCAAAAGGATTAATGCCATCTGCGCTTAGACCACCATACGTTCCTTGCGTCACCTGCAAAGTCCACCCAGTACTTTCTCTCGATTTTTCTCCACTGCGACCCATCAGTGGGTACTCTCAACTTCCCATCTTTCTTACGGTCTTCTTTGTGCCATCGCATTGACTTGGCATGCTCTTTGTTTTGGAACAAACGTTTCAACCGTGGTATTATAGGAGCATACCACATCACCTTAGCAGAAATCTTCTTCCTGGGGCGCTCGCTCTCGACATCACCAGGGTCATCGCGGCTAATCTTATAGCGCAATGCACCGCATACCAGGCACACTTCAAATCCGCGTACTCACCGTAGTAGAGGATGCAGTCATTAGGGCATGCATGTATCTTCTGCACCTCTAATCCTAGAGGGCAGACAACCTTCTTTACTTCGTACGTACTCTCGGGCAATTCGTTGTCCTTTGGAAGCATCTTCTTTAACATTATCAGCAACTTTCCAAATCCCTTGTCAGATACACCATTCTCTGCCTTCCATTGCAGCAATTCCAGTGTGGTGCCCAGCTTTTTATTGTCAGCTTTGCAATTCGGGTACAACAATTTCTTGTGATCCTCTAACATGCGCTGCAACTTCTTCTTCTCCTTTTCACTTGCGCAGTTTCTCTTTGCATCGGTAATGGCCCGACCTAGATCATCAGCGGGCTCATCTGATGCCTCTTCTTCAGCTTCTTCTGCATTGCCAGCTCAGCTTCTTCCCCCATTGTTGTACCATCATATTCGGGGAACCCATGGCCAGGATAGTGGTCGTCGTCCTCTTCTTCTTTGTTGTCTTCCATCATAACCCCTCTTTCTCCGTGCTTGGTCCAAACATTATAGTGGGGCATGAAACTGGAATCAAACAGGTAGACGTGAATGGTTCTTGACTTAGAGTAATTCTGATCATTCTTACAGCCAGCACATGGACAAGGCATAAAACCATCCGCCTGCTTGTTTGCCTCAGCCGCAAGCAAAAAAGTATGCATGCCATTAATGAACTGGGAGAGCATCGGTCATCGTACATCCATTGTCGGCTCATCTTCATTACACAGCACCGAAAAGACCAAATTAATACAAGTTCATACAACACTTATTCTCATAAAACAACATACAAATAACTCTCTAGCTAAAGTATTTAAATGCAACAACAAATGCGATCAAGATCGCAACTAAGGTAACAATTGATCCAACAGCATAATGATACCAAGCCTCACTATCAATGGCATATTTTCTAATCTTTCTAATCTTCAAGCGCATTTTCTCCATCTTGATCTTGTGATCATCGACGACATCGGCAACATGCAACTCCAATTCCATCTTCTCCCCCTCAATTCTTTTCAATTTTTCTTTCAAATACTCGTTTTCTTTTTCAACTAAATTTAACCTCTCGACAATAGGGTCGGTTGGAATTTCCGATTCACATACCTCCTAGATAAAAATATCTATGTCAACTTGATGGGCATAATTTGTCATAAACACGAAATGCACCAAATAGTTATAAAAGAGAATATACCACATCCGAATCATAACCCAGACGAGGGCCGACGGGGACAGATATCAAAACCATGGCACTATGTATAACAAACAACGCACGGGTAAGATAATCATACAAGTAACTATATATCTAAATCACACAAAACGTGATTTTTTTATATTAAAAAGATAAGAACAAGAGGCTCACCACAAGGTGGAGTCGGCGACGGGACGGTGCGGGCAATCGACGGTGGTTAGGACGGAGACGGAAAGGCACTAAGTAAACCACACCTACATATGCAAACTAAGAGTTATTTTGACCTCATATTGCATATAAATCAAATACTACCACATTAATTCCTCCCAAAATAAAACCCACAAATCACTAGACTTATATAGCATTGCAAGAGCTAATCTAGCAATGAGAGATGAAAGGACAAAGTTGCTAACCTTTGTGATCACTTGGATGGATGGGGTGCCTTCAAATCTTCACAAATTTTGGCAAAAATGGAGTGTGAGCTCGAGAGGAAGAGGAAGAAAACAGAGGAGAGGAAAGGGGAAGAACAGAGCGCTCGGGCTGGACGAAGGGGTTTATATAGGAAGACCTTTAGTATCGGTTTGTTAGACGAACCGGGACTAAAGGTGCGTTTCTAGTCCCGGTTTGTGGCATGAACCGATACTAGAGGTGCTGGTGGGGCCCCAGCCTGACAAAAGCCTGCCACCACCTCTTTAGTATTGGTTCGTGGCACGAACCGGTACTAAAGGTTCACCATGAACAGGTACTAATCCGAGCCGCCCGCCTAGCCGTTGGAATCGGCACTAATGGTCACATTAGTGCCGGTTCAAATACAAACCGGGACTAATGAGCTTCACATTAGGCCCTTTTTCTACTAGTGAGCTACCTCATCAAGTTCTACTTTCCTCCCACTCACTTCTTTTAAAAGAAACTCCTTCTCTAGAAAGGACCCATTCTTGGCAACAAAGATCTTGCCCTCGGATTTGTGATAGAAGGTATACGGTCTTTTCAGGGTATCCTATGAAGACACACTTCTCCACTTTGGGTTCCAGTTTATCAGGCTCGCATCCCCAAACTTTAAGAAACTAAAACCAAACACAATTGATATGATGTCATCTCAACGGATTTAGACGGTGCCCTATTTAAAGTGAATGCGGCTGTCTCTAATGCATAATCCCAAAACAATAGTGGCAAATCGATAAGAGACATCATAGAACGCACCATATCCAATAAAGTACGATTATGACATTCGGACACACCACTACGCCGTGGTGTTCCGGCTGGCGTGAGTTGTGAAACAATTTCACATTGTCTTAAATGAGTGCCAAACTCGTGACTCAAATATTCACCTCCACGATCAGATCGTAGAAACTTTATTTTCTTGTTATGATGATTCTCCACTTCACTATGAAATTCATTGAACTTTTCAAATGTTTCAGACTTGTGTTTCATTAAGTAAATATACTTGTATCTACTCAAATCATCCATGAAGGTAAGAAAATAATGATATCCACCGCGTGCTTCAACACTCATCGGACCGCATAGATCGGTATGTATTATTTTCAATAAGTCATTTGCCTGCTTCATTGTTCTGAAAAACGGGGGTTTAGTCATCTTGACCATAAGGCATGGTTCACATGTTTCAAATGATTCATAATCAAGTGATTCCAAAAGTCCACCAGCATGGAGTTTCTTCATGTGTTTTAAACCAATATGACCTATGCGGCAGTGCCACAAATATGTGGAACTATCATCATTAACTTTGCATCTTTTGGCATCAATATTATGAATATGTGTATCACTACGATCAAGATTCAATAAGAATAAATCATTCACAAGGGGTGCATGACCATAAAAGATATTATCCATATAAATAGAACAACCATTATTCTCTGACTAAATAAATAACCGTCTCACAATAAACAAGATCTAGATATAATGTTCATGCTCAACGCGTGCACCAAATAACAATTATTTAGGTTTAAAACTAACCCCGAAGGTAAATGTAGAGGGAGTGTGCCGACGGCGATCACATCAACCTTGGAACCTTTTCCGACGTGCATCATCACCTCGTCCTTAGCTAGTCTCCGTTTATTTTGCAACTCCTGTTTCGAGTTACAAATATTACCAATCGAACCAGTATCAAATATCCAGGCGCTACAACGATCACTAGTAAGGTACACGTTAATAACATGAATATGAATATACTTTTCTTGATGTTGCCAGCCTTCTTACTGCCAAGTACTTGGGGCAGTTCCGCTTCTAGTGGCCATTCCCCGTGCAATAGAAGCACCCAGTCTCAGGTTTGGGTCCAGCCTTCGGTTTCTTCACGGGAGTGGCAATTGGTTTGCCATTCCTTTTGAAGTTCCCTTTCTTTCCCTTGCCTTTTTTCTTGAAACTAGTGGTCTTATTCACAATCAACACTTGATGCTCTTTCTTGATTTCTACCTCTGTGGCTTTAAGCATCATGAATAGCTCAAGGATCATTTTCTACACCCCTTACATATTATAGTTCATCACAAAGCACTTGTAGCTTGGTGGCAGTGACTAGAGAACTCTATCAATCACTACGTCATCCGGAAGATTAACTCCCAACTAATTCAAGCGGTTGTAGTACCCAGACATTTTGAGTATGTGCTCACTAATGGAGTTGTTCTCCTCCATCTTACAGCTAAAGAACTTGTCGGAGGTGTCATACCTCTCAACCCGGGCATGAGCATGAAATACCAATTTTAGCTCCTGGAACATCTCATATGCTCTGTGATGCTCAAAACGTCTTTGGAGCCCCAGTTCTAAGCCATAAAGCATGGCACACTGAACTATTGTGTAGTCATCATTCCTGGTCTACTAGACGTTTATAGCGTCCAGATCTGTGGGAGCGGGTGGCACACCTAGCGGTGCTTCGAGGACATAAGCCTTCTGTGCAGCAGTGAGGATAATCCTCAAATTACGGACCCAGTCCACATAGTTTCTTCCATCATCTTTCAACTTTTCTTTCTCTAGGAACGCATTAAAATTCAGGGCGGCTACAACGCGAGCCATTGATCTAAAACATAATTTTACAAAGACATTAAGACTATTTTCATGATAATGGGTTCAATTAATCAAATTACTAGTGAACTCCCACTTAAATCAACATCCCTCAAGTTGTCTAAGTATTCACATGATCCATATCAACCAACCCATGTCCGATCATCACGTAAGATGGGGTGGTCATCAATGGTGAACATCTCCATGTTGATCATATCTACTATATGACTCATGTTCGACCTTTCGGTCCTCCGTGTTCCAAGGCCATGTCTATACATGCTAGGTTCATCAAGTTTAACCTAAGTATTCCGCATGTGTAAAACTGGCTTCCACCCGCTGTATGTGAAAGTAGAGTCTATCACACCCGATCATCATGTTGTGCTTCAAAACGACGAACTTTCGTGATGGTAATTACTTAGGGAGAACACTTTTATATAGTGAAGGGATCATCTTATAATGCTATCATCGTCCTAAACAAAATAAGATGCATAAAAAGATAAACATCACATGCATCAATATATGTGACATGATATGGCCATTATCATCTTATGCTTTTGATCTTAATCTCCAAAGCACCGGCATGATCTCCATCATCACCGGCATGATACTATGATCTTCATCATCATGTCGTCATGTGGTTGTCTCGCTAACTATTGCTTCTACAACTATTGCTAACGCATAGCGATAAAGTAAAGCAATTGCATGGCGTTCTTAGTTGACACGCAGATCATAAAATAAATTAAAGACAACCCTATGGCTCCTGCCAGTTGCTGTAATCATCGACATGCAAGTCGTGAACATATTACAAAACATTATTATCTCATATATCACATTACCTTTTGGCCATACCACATCACAACATGCCCTGCAAAAACAAGTTAGACGTCCTCTACTTTGTTGTTGCAAATTTTACGTGGCTGCTATGGGAAACTAGCAAGAACCGTTCTTACCTACACAAAGGCACAATGGTGATAATCGAGTTATCTTTTAACCTTCTACAATGACCGCCTTTGTCAAATCAGATTCAACTAAAGTAGGAGAGACAGACACCTGCCAACCACCTTACGCAATACAAATTGCATGTTAGTCGGTGGACCCGGTCTCATGTGCAAGGACATGTAAGGTTGGTCCGAGTCGCTTCATCCCACAATAACACCGAATCTAAATAAGACAACGGAGGTAAGCAATCTGAACTTAGATCATGATGCCACTGATGGGGAATGAAGCATGACAATCAAAAAAAATCCTACAAACACCCAAGATCCAATCTAGGAGATGCATAACAACGAGAGGGGAGTGTTTCTACATACCCTTTGTTGGAAATATGCCCTAGAGGCAATAATAAAATGGTTATTATTATATTTCTTTGTTCATGATAATTGTCTGTTATTCATGCTATAACTGTGTTATCCGGAAATCGTAATACACGTGTGAATACATATACCACAACATGTCCCTAGTAAGCCTCTAGTTGACTAGCTCGTTAATCAACAGATAGTCATGGTTTCCTGACTATGGGCATTGGATGTCATTGATAACGGGATCACATCATTAGGAGAATGATGTGATGGACAAGACCCAATCCTAAGCATAGCTCAAAGATCGTGTAGTTCGTTTAGCTAGAGCTTTTCCAAATGTCAAGTATCATTTCCTTAGACCATGAGATTGTGCAACTCCCGGATACCGTAGGAGTGCTTTGGGTGTGCCAAACGTCACAACGTAACTGGGTGACTATAAAGGTGCACTACAGGTATCTCCGAAAGTGTTTGTTGGGTTGGCACGAATCGAGATTGGGATTTGTCACTCCGTATGACGGAGAGGTATCTCTGGGCCCACTCGATAATGCATCATCATAATGAGCTCAATGTGACCAAGTGTCTGGTCACAGGATCATGCATTACGGTACGAGTAAAGTGACTTGCCGGTAACGAGATTAAACGAGGTATTGGGATACCGACGATCGAGTCTCGGGCAAGTAACGTATCGATTGACAAAGGGAATTATATACGGGGTTGATTGAATCCTCGACATGGTGGTTCATCTGATGAGATCATCGAGGAGTATGTGGGAGCCAACATGGGTATCCAGATCCTGCTGTTGGTTATTAACCGGAGAGGCGTCTCAATCATGTCTGCATGTCTTCCGAACCCGTAGGGTCTACACGCTTAAGGTTCGGTGACGCTAGGGTTGTAGAGATATTAGTATGCAACAAACCGAAAGTTGTTCAGAGTCCCAGATGAGATCCCGGACGTCACGAGGAGTTCCGGAATGGTCCGGAGGTAAAGAATTATATATGGGAAGTCGAGTTTCGGCCATCGGGAAAGTTTCGGGGGTCACCGGTATTGTACCGGGACCACCGGAAGGGTCCCGGGGGTCCACCGGGTGCGCCACCTATCCCGAAGGGCCCCATGGGCTGAAGTGGGAGGGGAACCAGCCCCTGGTGGGCTGGTGCGCCCCCCTTAGGCCCCCCTGCGCCTAGGGTTGGAAACCCTAGGGTGGGGGCGCCTCCACTTGCCTTGGGGGGCAAGGCACCCCCTTGGCCGTCGCCCCCCTTGGAGATTCAATCTCCTAGGGCCGGCGCCCCCCCTGGGGACCCTATATAAAGAGGGGGGAGGGAGGGCAGCCGCACCCTTGCACTTGGCGCCTCCCTTCCCCCTTGCTACACCTCTCCCTCCCGCAGACGCTTGGCGAAGCCCTGCCGGGATCCCTGCTGCATCCACCACCACGCCGTCGTGCTGCTGGATCTTCATCAACCTCTCCTTCCCCCTTGCTGGATCAAGAAGGACGAGACGTCTCACTGACCGTACGTGTGTTGAACGCGGAGGTGCCGTCCATTCGGCGCTAGGATCTCCGGTGATTTGGATCACGACGAGTACGACTCCCTCAACCCCGTTCTCTTGAATGCTTCCGCTCGCGATCTACAAGGGTATGTAGATGCACTCCTCTCTCTCGTTGCTGGATGAACTCCTAGATTGATCTTGGTGAACGTAGGAAAATTTTTATTTTATGCAACGTTCCCTAACAGTGGCATCATGAGCTAGGTCTATGTGTAGTTCTCTTTGCACGAGTAGAACACAAATTTGTTGTGGGCGTAGATGTTGTCAACTTTCTTGCCACTACTAGTCTTATTTTGCTTCAGCGGTATTGTGGGGTGAAGCGGCCCGGACCGACCTTACATGTACGCTTACGTGAGATAGGTTCCACCGACTGACATGCACTAGTTGCATAAGGTGGCTAGCGGGTGTCTATCTCTCCCACTTTAGTTGGAGCGGATTCGGTGAAAAGGGTCCTTATGAAGGGTAAATAGAAGTTGACAAATCACGTTGTGGATTTTACGTAGGTAAGAAAACGTTCTTTTTAGAACCCTATTGCAGCCACGTAAAACACGCAACAACAATTAGAGGACGTCTAACTTGTTTTTGCAGCATATGATTTGTGATGTGATATGGCCAAAAGTTGTGATGAATGATGAATGATATATTGTGAAGTATGAGATCATGTTCTTGTAATAGGAATCACGACTTTCATGTCGATGAGTATGACAACCGGCAGGAGCCATAGGAGTTGTCTTAATTATTATATGACATGCGTGTCAATGATTTAACCCCATGTAATTACTTTACTTTATTGCTAAACCGTTAGCCATAGTAGTAGAAGTAATAGTTGGCGAGCAACTTCATGGAGACACGATGATGGAGATCATGATGATGGAGATCATGGTGTCATGCCGGTGACGAAGATGATCATGGAGCCCCAAAGATGGAGATCAAAGGAGCTATATGATATTGGCCATATCATGTCACTATTTGATTGCATGTGATGTTTATCATGTTTTTCATCTTATTTGCTTAGAACGATGGTAGCTTAAATAAGATGATCCCTCAAAATAATTTCAAGAAAAGTGTTCCCCCTAATTGTGCACCGTTGTGAAGGTTCGTTGTTTCGAAGCACCACGTGATGATCGGGTGTGATAGATCCTAACGTTCGAATGCAATGGGTGTAAGCCAGATTTACACACGCAATACACTTAGGTTGACTTGACGAGCCTAGCATGTACAAACATGGCCTCGGAACACGGAGGACCGAAAGGTCGAGCATGAGTCGCATAGAAGATACGATCAACATGGAGATGTTCACCGATGATGACTAGTCTGTCTCACGTGATGATCGGACACGGGCTAGTCGAGTCGGATCATGTATCACTTAGATGACTAGAGGGATGTCTAATCTGAGTGGGAGTTCATTAAATAATTTGATTAGATGAACTTAATTATCATGAACTTAGTCTAAAATCTTTACAATATGTCTTGTAGATCAAATGGCCCACGTTACCCTCAACTTCAACGCGTTCCTAGAGAAAACCAAGCTGAAAGATGATGGCAGCAACTATACGGACTGGGTCCGGAACCTGAGGATCATCCTCATAGCAGCCAAGAAAGATTATGTCCTAGAAGCACCGCTAGGTGAAGCACCAATCCCAGAGAACCAAGACGTTATGAACGCTTGGCAGTCTCGTGCTGATGATTACTCCCTTGTTCAGTGCGGCATGCTTTACAGCTTAGAACTGGGGCTCCAAAAGCGTTTTGAGCAACACGGAGCATATGAGATGTTCGAGGAGCTGAAAATGGTTTTCCAAGCTCATGCCCGGGTCGAGAGATATGAAGTCTCCAACAAGTTCTTCAGCTGTAAGATGGAGGAAAATAGTTCTGTCAGTGAGCAAATACTCAAGATGTCTGGGTTGCACAACCGCTTGACTCAGCTGGGAGTTAATCTCCCGGATGACGCGGTCATTGATAGAATCCTTCAGTCGCTTCCATCGAGCTACAAGAGCTTTGTGATGAACTTCAATATGCAGGGGATGGAAAAGACCATTCCTGAGGTATATTCAATGCTGAAATAAGCGGAGGTGGAGATCAAAAAGGAACATCAAGTGTTGATGGTGAATAAAACCACTAAGTTCAAGAAGGGCAAGGGTAAGAAGAACTTCAAGAAGGACGGCAAGGAAGTTGTCGCGCCTGGTAAGCCAGTTGCCAGGAAGAAGTCAAGCAATGGACCCAAGCCTCAGACTGAGTGCTTTTATTGCAAGGGAAGTGGTCACTGGAAGCGGAACTGCCCCAAGTACTTAGCGGACAAGAAGGCCGGCAAAACCAAAGGTATATGTGATATACATATAATTGATGTGTACCTTACCAGTACTCGTAGTAGCTGTTGGGTATTTGATACCGATGCGGTTGCTCATATTTGTAACTTAAAGCAGGAGTTGCGGAATAAGCGGAGACTGGCGAAGGACGAGGTGACAATGCGCGTGGGGAATGGTTCCAAGGTTGATGTGATCGCCGTCGGCATGCTACCTCTACATTTACCTACGAGATTAGTTTTAAACCACAATAATTGTTATTTAGTACCAGCTTTGAGCATGAACATTGTAACAGGATCTCGTTTAATTCGAGATGGCTACTCATTTAAATCCGAGAATAATGGTTGTTCTATTTATATGAGAGATATGTTTTATGGTCATGCCCCGCTGGTGAATGGTTTATTCTTAATGAATCTCGAGCGTAATGTTACACATATTCATAGTGTGAATACCAATATATGTAAAGTTGATAACGATAGTCCCACATACTTGTGGCACTGCCGCCTTGGTCACATTGGTGTCAAGCGCATGAAGAAGCTCCATGCTGATGGACTTTTAGAGTCTCTAGATTATGAATCGTTTGACACATGCGAACCATGCCTCATGGGCAAAATGACCAAGACTCCGTTCGCCGGAACAATGGAGCGAGCAACCAACTTATTGGAAATCATACATACTGATGTGTGTGGTCCAATGAGCGTTGAGGCTCGCGGAGAATATCGTTATGATCTCACTCTCACTGATGACTTGAGTAGATATGGGTATGTCTACTTGATGAAACACAAGTCTGAGACCTTTGAAAAGTTCAAGGAATTTCAGAGTGAGGTAGAGAATCAACATGACCGAAAGATAAAGTTCTTACGATCAGATCGTGGGGGAGAATATTTAAGTCACGAATTTGGTACGCACTTAAGGAAATGTCGAATCATTTCACAACTCACGCCGCCTGGAACACCTCAGCGTAACGGTGTGTCCGAACGTCGTAATCGCACTTTATTGGATATGGTGCGATCTATGATGTCTCTTACCGATTTACCGCTATCATTTTGGGGATACGCTCTAGAGACAGCTACATTCACTTTAAATAGGGCACCGTCTAAATCCGTTGAGACGACACCGTATGAATTATGCTTTGGGAAGAAACCTAAGTTGTCCTTTCTAAAAGTTTGGGGATGTGATGCTTATGTCAAGAAACTTCAACCTGAGAAGCTCGAACCCAAGTCGGAAAAATGCGTCTTCATAGGATACCCTAAGGAAACCATTGGGTATACTTTCTACTTAAGATCCAAAGGCAAGATCTTTGTTGCCAAGAACGGGTCCTTTCTGGAGAAAGAGTTTCCCTCGAAAGAATTAAGTGGGAGGAAAGTAGAGCTTGATGAAGTACTACCTCTTGAAACGGTAAGTAGCACAACTCAGGAAGATGTTCCTGTGGTGCCTGCACCGGCAAGAGAGGAGCTTAATGATGATGATCAAGATACTTCGGATCAAGCTCCTACTGAACTTCGAAGGTCCACAAGGACACGTTCCGTACCAGAGTGGTACGGCAACCCTGTCTTGGAAATCATGTTGTTAGACAACGGTGAACCTTCAAACTATGAAGAAGCGATGGCGGGCCCAGATTCCAACAAATGGCTTGAAGCCATGCAATCCGAGATAGGATCCATGTATGAAAACAAAGTATGGACTTTGACAGACTTGCCCGATGATCGGCGTGCGATAGAAAACAAATGGATCTTTAAGAAGAAGACGGACACGGATGGTAATGTTACCATCTATAAAGCTCGACTTGTCGCTAAGGGTTATCGACAAGTTCAAGGGATTGACTACGATGAGACATTCTCTCCCATAGCGAAGCTGAAGTCCGTCCGAATCATGTTAGCAATTGCCGCATACTATGATTATGAGATATGGCAAATGGACGTCAAAACGGCATTCCTTAACGGTCACCTTAAGGAACAACTGTATATGATGCAGCCAGAAGGTTTTGTCAACCCTGAGAATGCTAACAAGGTATGCAAGCTCCAGCGATCCATTTATGGGCTGGTGCAAGCATCTCGGAGTTGGAACATTCGCTTTGATGAGATGATCAAAGCGTTTGGGTTTATGCAGACTTATGGAGAAGCCTGCGTTTACAAGAAAGTGAGTGGGAGCTCTGTAGCATTTCTCATATTATATGTAGATGGCATACTTTTGATGGGAAATGATATAGAACTTTTGGACAACATTAAGGCCTACTTGAATAAGTGTTTTTCAATGAAGGACCTTGGAGAAGCTGCTTACATATTAGGCATCAAGATCTATAGGGATAGATCGAGACGCCTCATAGGTCTTTCACAAAGCACATACCTTGATAAGATATTGAAGAAGTTCAATATGGATCAGTCCAAGAAAGGGTTCTTGCCTGTATTGCAAGGTGTGAGACTGAGCTCGGCTCAATGCCCGACCACGGCAGAAGATAAAGAAGAGATCAGTGTCATCCCCTATGCCTCAGCCATAGGGTCTATTATGTATGCCATGCTGTGTACCAGACCTGATGTAAACCTTGTCGTAAGTTTGGTAGGAAGGTACCAAAGTAATCCTAGCAAGGAACACTGGACAGCGGTCAAGAACATCCTGAAGTACCTGAAAAGGACTAAGGATATGTTTCTCGTTTATGGAAGTGACGAAGAGCTCGTCGTAAAGGGTTACGTCGATGCTAGCTTCAACACAGATCTGGATGACTCTAAGTCACAGACCGGATACGTGTATATTTTGAATGGTGGGGCAGTAAGCTGGTGCAGTTGCAAGCAAAGCGTCATGGTGGGATCTACATGTGAAGCAGAGTACATGGCAGCCTCGGAGGCGGCGCATGAAGCAATCTGGATGAAGGAGTTCATCACCGACCTAGGACTCATACCCAATGCGTCGGGGCCGATCGCACTCTTCTGTGACAACATTGGAGCTATTGCACTTGCCAAGGAGCCCAGGTTTCACAAGAAGACCAGGCACATCAATCGTCGCTTCAACTCCATACGTGAAAATGTTCAACATGGAGACATAGATATTTGTAAAGTACATACGGATCTGAATGTAGCAGATCCGTTGACTAAACCTCTCCCTAGAGCAAAACATGATCAACACCAGAACACAATGGGTGCTCGATTCATCACAATGTAACTAGAATATTGACTCTAGTGCAAGTGGGAGACTGTTGGAAATATGCCCTAGAGGCAATAATAAAATCGTTATTATTATATTTCTTTGTTCATGATAATTGTCTGTTATTCATGCTATAACTGTGTTATCCGGAAATCATAATACACGTGTGAATACATAGACCACAACATGTCCCTAGTAAGCGTCTAGTTGACTAGCTCGTTGATCAACAAATAGTCATGGTTTCCTGACTATGGGCATTAGATGTCATTGATAATGGGATCACATCATTATGAGAATGATGTGATGGACAAGACCCAATCCTAAGCATAGATCAAAGATCGTGTAGTTCGTTTAGCTAGAGCTTTTCCAAATGTCAAGTATCATTTCCTTAGACCATGAGATTGTGCAACTCCTGGATACCGTAGGAGTGCTTTGGGTGTGCCAAACGTCACAACGTAACTGGGTGACTATAAAGGTGCACTACAGGTATCTCCGAAAGTGTTTGTTGGGTTGGCACGAATCGAGACTGGGATTTGTCACTCCGTATGACGGAGAGGTATCTCTGGGCCCACTCGGTAATGCATCATCATAATGAGCTCAATGTGACCAAGTGTCTGGTCACGGGATCATGCATTACGGTACGAGTAAAGTGACTTGCCGGTAATGAGATTAAACGAGGTATTGGGATACCGACGATCGAGTCTTGGGCAAGTAACGTACCGATTGACAAAGGGAATTGCATACGGGGTTGATTGAATCCTCGACATCGTGGTTCATCCGATGAGATCATCGAGGAGTATGTGGGAGCCAACATGGGTATCCAGATCCCGCTGTTGGTTATTGACCGGAGAGGCATCTCGATCATGTCTGCATGTCTCCCGAACCCGTAGGGTCTACACACTTAAGGTTCGGTGATGCTAGGGTTGTAGAGATATTAGTATGCAGCAAACCGAAAGTTGTTCGGAGTCCCGGATGAGATCCCGGACGTCACGAGGAGTTCCGGAATGGTCCGGAGGTAAAGAATTATATATGGGAAGTCGAGTTTCGGGGGTCACCGGTATTGTACCGGGACCACCGGAAGGGTCCCGGGGGTCCACCGGGTGGGGCCACCTATCCCGGAGGGCCCCATGGGCTGAAGTGGGAGGGGAACCAGCCCCTGGTGGGCTGGTGCGCCCCCCTTGGGCCCCCCCTACGCCTAGGGTTGGAAACCCTAGGGTGGGGGGGCGCCTCCACTTGCCTTGGGGGGCAAGGCACCCCCTTGGCCGCCGCCCTCCCTTGGAGATTCAATCTCCTAGGGCCGGCGCCCCCCCCCCCTGGGGACCCTATATAAAGAGGGGGGAGGGAGGGAAGCCGCACCCTTGCACTTGGCGCCTTCCTTCCCCCTTGCTACACCTCTCCCTCCCGCAGACGCTTGGCGAAGCCCTGCCGGGATCCCTGCTGCATCCACCACCACGCCGTCGTGCTGCTAGATCTTCATCAACCTCTCCTTCCCCCTTTCTGGATCAAGAAGGAGGAGACGTCTCGCTGACCGTACGTGTGTTGAACGCAGAGGTGCCGTCCGTTCGGCGCTAGGATCTCCGGTGATTTGGATCACGACGAGTACGACTCCCTCAACCCCGTTCTCTTGAACGCTTCCGCTCGCGATCTACAAGGGTATGTAGATGCACTCCTCTCTCTCGTTGCTGGATGAACTCCTAGATTGATCTTGGTGAACGTAGGAAATTTTTTATTTTATGCAACGTTCCCCAACAGTGGCATCATGAGCTAGGTCAATGCGTAGTTCTCTTTGCACGAGTCGAACACAAATTTGTTGTGGGCGTAGATGTTGTCAACTTTCTTGCCACTACTAGTCTTATTTTGCTTCAGCGGTATTGTGGGATGAAGCGGCCCGGACCGACCTTACATGTACGCTTACGTGAGACAGGTTCCACCGACTGACATGCACTAGTTGCATAAGGTGGCTAGCGGGTGTCTGTCTCTCCCACTTTAGTTGGAGCGGATTCTATGAAAAGGGTCCTTATGAAGGGTAAATAGAAGTTGACAAATCACGTTGTGGATTTTATGTAGGTAAGAAAACGTTCTTGCTAGAACCCTATTGCAGCCACGTAAAACATGCAACAACAATTAGAGGACGTCTAACTTGTTTTTGCAGCATATGATTTGTGATGTGATATGGCCAAAAGTTGTGATGAATGATGAATGATATATTGTGATGTATGAGATCATGTTCTTGTAATAGGAATCACGACTTGCATGTCGATGAGTATGACAACCGGCAGGAGCCATAGGAGTTGTCTTAATTATTGTATGACCTGCGTGTCAATGATTTAACGCCATGTAATTACTTTACTTTATTGCTAAACCGTTAGCCATAGTAGTAGAAGTAATAGTTGGTGAGCAACTTCATGGAGACACGATGATGGAGATCATGATGATGGAGATCATGGTGTCATGCCGGTGACGAAGATGATCATGGAGCCACAAAGATGGAGATCAAAGGAGCTATATGATATTGGCCATATCATGTCACCATTTGATTGCATGTGATGTTTATCATGTTTTTCATCTTATTTGCTTAGAACGATGGTAGCTTAAATAAGATGATCCCTCGAAATAATTTCAAGAAAAGTGTTCCCCCTAACTGTGCACCGTTGCGAAGGTTCATTGTTTCGAAGCACCACGTGATGATCGGGTGTGATAGATCCTAACGTTCGAATACAACGGGTGTAAGCCAGATTTACACATGCAATACACTTAGGTTGACTTGACGAGCCTAGCATGTACAGACATGGCCTCGGAACACGGAGGACCGAAAGGTCGAGCATGAGTCGTATAGAAGATACGATCAACATGGAGATGTTCACCGGTGATGACTAGTCCGTCTCACGTGATGATCGGACACGGGCTAGTCGAGTCGGATCATGTATCACTTAGATGACTAGAGGGATGTCTAATCTGAGTGGCAGTTCATTAAATAATTTGATTAGATGAACTTAATTATCATGAACTTAGTCTAAAATCTTTACAATATGTCTTGTAGATCAAATGGCCCACGTTACCCTCAACTTCAACGCGTTCCTAGAGAAAACCAAGCTGAAAGATGATGGCAGCAACTATACGGACTGGGTCCGGAACCTGAGGATCATCCTCATAGCAGCCAAGAAAGATTATGTCCTAGAAGCGCCACTAGGTGAAGCACCGATCCCAGAGAACCAAGACGTTATGAACGCTTGGCAGTCTCGTGCCGATGATTACTCCCTTGTTCAGTGCGGCATGCTTTACAGCTTAGAACCGGGGCACCAAAAGCGTTTTGAGCAACACGGAGCATATGAGATGTTCGAGGAGCTGAAAATGGTTTTCCAAGCTCATGCCCGGGTCGAGAGATATGAAGTCTCCGACAAGTTCTTCAGCTGTAAGATGGAGGAAAATAGTTCTGTCAGTGAGCACATACTCAAGATGTCTGGGTTGCACAACCGCTTGACTCATCTGGGAGTTAATCTCCCGGATGACGCGGTAATTGACAGAATCCTTCAGTCGCTTCCACCGAGCTACAAGAGCTTTGTGATGAACTTCAATATGCAGGGGATGGAAAAGACCATTCCTGAGGTATATTCAATGCTGAAATCAGCGGAGGTGGAGATCAAAAAGGAACATCAAGTGTTGATGGTGAATAAAACCACTAAGTTCAAGAAGGGCAAGGGTAAGAAGAACTTCAAGAAGGACGGCAAGGAAGTTGCCACGCCTGGTAAGCCAGTTGCCAGGAAGAAGTCAAGCAATGGACCCAAGCCTCAGACTGAGTGCTTTTTTTGCAAGGGAAGTGGTCACTGGAAGCGGAACTGCCCCAAGTACTTAGCGGACAAGAAGGCCGGCAAAACCAAAGATATATGTGATATACATGTAATTGATGTGTACCTTACCAGTACTCGTAGTAGCTCTTGGGTATTTGATACCGGTGCGGTTGCTCATATTTGTAACTCAAAGCAGGAGCTGCGGAATAAGCGGAGATTGGCGAAGGATGAGGTGACGATGCGCGTCGGGAATGGTTCCAAGGTCGATGTGATCGCCTCGGCATGCTACCTCTACATTTACCTATGGGATTAGTTTTAAACCTCAATAATTGTTATTTAGTACCAGCTTTGAGCATGAACATTGTATCAGGATCTCGTTTAATTCGAGATGGCTACTCATTTAAATCCGAGAATAATGGTTGTTCTATTTATATGAGAGATATGTTTTATGGTCATGCCCCGCTGGTGAATGGTTTATTCTTAATGAATCTCGAGCGTAATGTTACACATATTCATAGTGTGAATACCAAAAGATGCAAAGTTGATAATGATAGTCCCACATACTTGTGGCACTGCCGCCTTGGTCACATTGGTGTCAAGAACATGAAGAAGCTCCATGTTGATGGACTTTTAGAGCCTCTAGATTATGAATCGTTTGACACATGCGAACCATGCCTCATGGGCAAAATGACCAAGACTCCGTTCTCCGGAACAATGGAGCGAGCAACCAACTTATTGGAAATCATACATACTGATGTGTGCGGTCCAATGAGCGTTGAGGCTCGCGGAGGATATCGTTATGATCTCACTCTCACTAATGACTTGAGTAGATATGGGTATGTCTACTTGATGAAACACAAGTCTGAGACCTTTGAAAAGTTCAAGGAATTTCAGAGTGAGGTAGAGAATCAACGTGACCGAAAGATAAAGTTCTTACGATCAGATCGTGGGGGAGAATATTTAAGTCACGAATTTGGTACGCACTTAAGGAAATGTGGAATCGTTTCACAACTCACGCCGCCTGGAACACCTCAGCGTAACAGTGTGTCCGAACATCGTAATCACACTTTATTGGATATGGTGCGATCTATGATGTCTCTTACCGATTTACCGCTATCATTTTGGGGATACGCTCTAGAGACAGCTACATTCACTTTAAATAGGGCACCGTCTAAATCCATTGAGATGACACCATATGAATTATGGTTTGGGAAGAAACCTAAGCTGTCGTTTCTAAAAGTTTGGGGATGCGATGCTTATGTCAAGAAACTTCAACCTGAGAAGCTCGAACCCAAGTCAGAAAAATGTGTCTTCATAGGATACCCTAAGGAAACCATTGGGTATACTTTCTACTTAAGATCCAAAGGCAAGATCTTTGTTGCCAAGAACGGGTCCTTTCTGGAGAAAGAGTTTCCCTCGAAAGAATTAAGTGGGAGGAAAGTAGAGCTTGATGAAGTACTACCTCTTGAAACGGTAAGTAGCACAACTCAGGAAGATGTTCCTGTGGTGCCTGCATCGACAAGAGAGGAGGTTAATGATGATGATCAAGATACTTCGGATCAAGCTCCTACTGAACTTCGAAGGTCCACAAGGACACGTTCCGTACCAGAGTGGTACGGTAACCCTGTCTTGGAAATCATGTTGTTAGACAACAGTGAACCTTCGAACTATGAAGAAGCGATGGCGGGCCCAGATTCCAACAAATGGCTTGAAGCCATGCAATCCGAGATAGGATCCATGTATGAAAACGAAGTATGGACTTTGACAGACTTGCCCGATGATCGGCGTGCGATAGAAAACAAATGGATCTTTAAGAAGAAGACGGACGCGGATGGTAATGTTACCATCTATAAAGCTCGACTTGTCGCTAAGGGTTATCAACAAGTTCAAGGGATTGACTACGATGAGACATTCTCTCCCATAGCGAAGCTGAAGTCCGTCCGAATCATGTTAGCAATTGCCGCATACTATGATTATGAGATATGGCAAATGGACGTCAAAACGGCATTCCTTAACGGTCACCTTAAGGAAGAACTATATATGATGCAGCCGGAAGGTTTTGTCGACCCTAAGAATGCTAACAAGGTATGCAAGCTCCAGCGATCCATTTATGGGCTGGTGCAAGCATCTCGGAGTTGGAATATTCGCTTTGATGAGATGATCAAAGCGTTTGGGTTTATGCAGACTTATGGAGAAGCCTGCGTTTACAAGAAAGTGAGTGGGAGCTCTGTAGCATTTCTCATATTATATGTAGATGACATACTTTTGATGGGAAATGATATAGAACTTTTGGACAGCATTAAGGCCTACTTGAATAAGTGTTTTTCAATGAAGGACCTTGGAGAAGCTGCTTACATATTAGGCATCAAGATCTATAGGGATAGATCGAGATGCCTCATAGGTCTTTCACAAAGCACATACCTTGATAAGATATTGAAGAAGTTCAATATGGATCAGTCCAAGAAAGGGTTCTTGACTGTATTGCAAGGTGTGAGATTGAGCTCGGCTCAATGCCCGACCACGGCAAAAGATAAAGAAGAGATGAGTGTCATCCCCTATGCCTTAGCCATAGGGTCTATTATGTATGCCATGCTGTGTACCAGACCTGATGTAAACCTTGCCGTAAGTTTGGTAGGAAGGTACCAAAGTAATCCCGGCAAGGAACACTGGACAGCGGTCAAGAACATCATGAAGTACCTGAAAAGGACTAAGGATATGTTTCTCGTTTATGGAGGTGACGAAGAGCTCGTCGTAAAGGGTTACGTCGATGCTAGCTTCGACACAGATCTGGATGACTCTAAGTCACAGACCGGATACGTGTATATTTTCAATGGTGGGGTAGTAAGCTGGTGCAGTTGCAAGCAAAGCGTCATGGTGGGATCTACATGTGAAGCAGAGTACATGGCAACCTCGGAGGCGACGCATGAAGCAATCTTGGTGAAGGAGTTCATCACTGACCTAGGAGTCATACCCAACGCGTCGGGGCCGATCGCACTCTTCTGTGACAACACTGGAGCTATTGCACTTGCCAAGGAGCCCAGGTTTCACAAGAAGACCAGGCACATCAAGCGTCGCTTCAACTCCATACGTGAAAATGTTCAACATGGAGACATAGATATTTCTAAAGTACATACGGATCTGAATGTAGCAGATCCGTTGACTAAACCTCTCCCTAGAGCAAAACATGATCAACACCAGAACGCAATGGGTGTTCGATTCATCACAATGTAACTAGAATATTGACTCTAGTGCAAGTGGGAGACTATTGGAAATATGCCCTAGAGGCAATAATAAAATGGTTATTATTATATTTCTTTGTTCATGATAATTGTCTGTTATTCATGCTATAACTGTGTTATCCGGAAATCGTAATACACGTGTGAATACATAGACCACAACATGTCCCTAGTAAGCCTCTAGTTGACTAGCTCGTTGATCAACAGATAGTCATGGTTTCCTGACTATGGGCATTGGATGTCATTGATAACGGGATCACATCATTAGGAGAATGATGTGATGGACAAGACCCAATCCTAAGCATAGCTCAAAGATCGTGTAGTATGTTCAGCTAGAGCTTTTCCAAATGTCAAGTATCATTTCCTTAGACCATGAGATTATGCAACTCCCGGATACCGTAGGAGTGCTTTGGGTGTGCCAAACGTCACAACGGAACTGGGTGACTATAAAGGTGCACTACAGGTATCTCCGAAAGTGTTTGTTGGGTTGGCACGAATCGAGACTGGGATTTGTCACTCCGTATGACGGAGAGGTATCTCTGGGCCCACTCGGTAATGCATCATCATAATGAGCTCAATGTGACCAAGTGTCTGGTCATGGGATCATGCATTATGGTACGAGTAAAGTGACTTGCCGGTAATGAGATTAAACGAGGTATTGGGATACTGACGATCGAGTCTTGGGCAAGTAACGTACCGATTGACAAAGGGAATTGCATACGGGGTTGATTGAATCCTCGACATCGTGGTTCATCCGATGAGATCATCGAGGAGTATGTGGGAGCCAACATGGGTATCCAGATCCCGCTGTTGGTTATTGACCGGAGAGGCATCTCGATCATGTCTGCATGTCTCCCGAACCCGTAGGGTCTACACACTTAAGGTTCGGTGACGCTAGGGTTGTAGAGATATTAGTATGCAGCAAACCAAAAGTTGTTCGGAGTCCCGGATGAGATCCCGGACGTCACGAGGAGTTCCGGAATGGTCCGGAGGTAAAGAATTATATATGGGAAGTCGAGTTTCGGCCATCGGGAAAGTTTCGGGGGTCACCGGTATTGTACCGGGACCACCGGAAGGGTCCCGGGGGTCCACCGGGTGGGGCCACCTATCCCGGAGGGCCCCATGGGCTGAAGTGGGAGGGGAACCAGCCCCTGGTGGGCTGGTGCGCCCCCCCTTGGGCCCTCCTGTGCCTAGGGTTGGAAACCCTAGGGTGGGGGGCGCCTCCACTTGCCTTGGGGGGCAAGGCACCCCCTTGGCCGCCGCCCCCCCTTGGAGATTCAATCTCCTAGGGCCGGCACCCCCCCTGGGGACCCTATATAAAGAGGGGGAGGGAGGGCAGCTGCACCCTTGCACTTGGCGCCTCCCTTCCCCCTTGCTACACCTCTCCCTCCCGCAGACGCTTGGCGAAGCCCTGCCGGGATCCCTGCTGCATCCACCACCACGCCGTCGTGCTGCTGGATCTTCATCAACCTCTCCTTCCCCCTTGCTGGATCAAGAAGGAGGAGACGTCTCGCTGACCGTACGTGTGTTGAACGCGGAGGTGTCGTCCGTTCGGCGCTAGGATCTCCGGTGATTTGGATCACGACGAGTACGACTCCCTCAACCCCGTTCTCTTGAACGCTTCCGCTCGCGATCTACAAGGGTATGTAGATGCACTCCTCTCTCTAGTTTCTGGATGAACTCCTAGATTGATCTTGGTGAACGTAGGAAAATTTTTATTTGATGCAACGTTCCCCAACACCCTTGTATACCAAAAGTGGAAGCATATATAATGTGGTTGATGTAGCCATACTCTTCGCGATCCGAGCATGATCCAATCCAATCTAGCGCCGAACGGACGACACCTCCTTGTTCGACACACGTGCGGCTCGGTGACGTCTCCTCCTTGATCCAGCAAGCAAGAGAGGAGAAGTAGATGGGATCTCAACTAGCACGACAACATGGTGGAGATGGTGGTGGTGTAGTGCCAGCAAGGCTTCGCCGAACACTGTCGAAACCAATCTGAGGAGAAGACAAAGTTATGGGAGAGGTAGGGTTGTCGTCGGGGCATGGGAATTGGTGTGTTCAGACCTCCCTCTCCCCCACTATAGAGGCAAGGGGGAGGGTTCGGGCACAGCCCTAGCCCCTCCTCCAAGGAGGGGGTGTGGGCCTAGGGAGGTGTCCTCCCTCCACAAGGCACCTAGGGGGTGCCTTTCCCCGTTAGGACTCTTCCCTCTCTCCATGTTCTAGGCTCATCGGCCTCTTGGGGCTGGTGCCCCTGGCCCATATAGGCCAAGGCGCACCCCTACAACCCATGTGGGCCCCCGGGGCAGGTGGACGCCCTCGGCGGACCCCCGGACCCCTTTCGGCACTCCCGGTACACTACCGGTAATGCTCGAAACTTTTCCAGTGACCAAAACGGTACTTCCTATATATAAATATTTACCTCCGGACCATTCCAGAGCTCCCTGTGACTTCCGGGATCTCATCCGGGACTCCGGACACCATTTGGTTACCAATGCACATATCCCCATACTAGTCTAGCGTCATCGAATGTTAAGCGTGCGGCCCCTACGGGTTCGAGAATCATGTAGACATGATCGAGACACCTCTATATTCAATAACCAATAGCGGGACCTGGATGCCCATATTGGTTCCTACATATTCCACGAAGATCCTTTATCGGTTGAACCATGATGTCGAGGATTCGGTTAATCCCGTATGCAATTCCCTCCCTTTGTCCACCGATATGTCACTTGCCCGAGATTTGACCGTCGGTATCTCCATGCCTAGTTCAATCTCATTGCCGGCAAGTCTCTTTACTCGTTCTATAATAGAAGATCCCATGACTAATTCATTAGCCACATTGCTTGCAAGCTCTTTATGATATTGTATTACCGAGATGGCCCAAAGATATCTCCATCATACGGAGTGACAAATCCCAGTCTCGATCCATCCCAGCCCAATAGACACCTTCGGAGATACCTGTAGAGCACCTTTATGATCACCAATTATGAAGTGATGTTTGATAGCACATAAGGCATTCCTCTGGTATCCGGGAGTTGCATGATCTAATGGTCTTATGAATAGATACTTGACATGAAGAAAGTTGTAGCAAAACTAAAGTGATACGATCATATGCTAAGCTTATGGTTGGGTCTTTTCCATCACATCATTCTCCTAATGATGTGATCCCGTTATCAAATGACAACTCATGTCCATGGTTAGGAAACCTTAACCATCTTTGATCAACGAGCTAGTCTAGTAGAGGCTGACTAGGGACACGGTGTAGTTTATGTATTCACACATGTATTTAAGTTTCTAATCAATACAATTCTAGCATGAATAATAAACATTTATCATGAACGAAAAATATGATGATAACCATATTATTATTGACTCTAGGGCATATTTCCAACAGGGTTTATCATCAAATGTAATGTATGACTTTTTCTGTGAGGCAACATGTTTGAGTAGAGATTTGATGGCTAAATGCCAAAGTACCATCTTGAAGTCATCTCATGACTTAAAAGGCTTGCACTTTAGATTGGAGTAAGTAGACAACAATACAAAAAGAATGACTAGGCAATGGTTAATGAACGCGATATACAACAATTTAGAGGTGTACATACACAATTATGAGTATTCAATCAAAAAAACATCTACAAATTAGTTAAAATGCAGTACAAAACAATGAGAAAATATAGTAGAAACACTGCAATACACGCTAGTTCGAGAATATAGTACACGATAGTACAAAAAGTGCAGCACAGTGCACACATAAGCGTAAAAATGCCGTACACAACAATTTTAAAAAGTGCAATACATAGTCTAGAGACACTAGAACACTTGCTAGTGTAACATGTGCAAAACATAAACTTCGTTTGGATGTTGACACTGAGGGGCATGGAATTGAATTGGTTCCAATACCAAATGACCCATGACATTATTGATAATTGAACCTAAATTATGTTGTTTGTATGGTCAAGCAATTGGCACTTGGAATTCGGAGCACACATCAGTCAGTGTCCAAATTGAAATTACTCGTTTATAATAGAATGGGTATTGTACTTTGTTGAAATGTTTGAAACTAAACCATGGACACCATGTGAATATATTTGGGGTGTGTTTGGTTTATGCCCAAGGTTGCCCCACCAAAGCATTGGCTAGTCAAAATTTTAGTTGCCCATGATTTGGCCAACATCGACAACCAAAATAAAATAGAGTTGGCTAGAGTTTGGCATGCCAAAAATTTGGCAACCATCCAAACAAAGACCAATCTTTGGGTTATGACCAAAATTTTATTAGGGTGCACTTTGGCGACAATCTAAACACACCCTAGAAGTCGAGATCATGGGCTCATGGATGAATTATGGCAACGACATCTGTTGTGCGGCCCGATCAGGAGGACATAGCAGCAGGGGTTGCGCCGTCCCCCTCCAACCGTCGTCCTGCCAAGACACGGCGCGTGGCCAAAGCGGTAACCGCTCGCGGTATCCGCATCCGCAATCGCATAATCTAATGCGTTTCATATTCTGGAATATCCGAGGCTTCGGCCACGCTGGGAGGCGGACCCAGTTAAAAGAATTCATTCGGGAAGAGGGGATCGACATAGTAGGCTTGCAGGAAACTATCAAGGCCGATTTTAATCATCGGGATCTGCTAGCCGTCGACCCGCTAGAGCGTTTTTTTTGGCATTGGGTGCCGGCGGTCGGGCACTCGGGGGCCATGTTGCTAGGCATCAACCTAGTGTGCTTCGAGGCGGTGGCGTGGGATGCTGGTCGTTTCTTTTTGTCAGCTCATGTGCGCCACCGCGCAACTCTCCAAGAGTAGGAGGTGATTGTGGTTTATGGCCCGACCGACCACTTGCTCTCGCTTGAGTTCTTGGGAGAACTCCAGACGAAGGTTGCGTCTTTGGGCATGCGTAACCTTCCTCTGCTAGTGGGAGGGGATTTCAACTTAATTCGTTCGGGCGCGGATAAAAACAAACGGTATAATTAACTGGACAAGGGTGTCCATGTTTAATAATGCGATCGCATCCATGGCTCTTAGGGAAGTGGCTCGCGTGGGGGCATGCTACACCTGGACCAACAAAAAGGTAACGCCGGTGCGGTCGGTCTTGGACAGGGTTTTCATGTCCCACGGAGTGGGAGATGCTATTCCCCATGTGCTGTTTGCACGCCGAAACGATGATAGGGTCGGACCACGTCCCCCTCATCCTCTCCTCGGGGGAGGAAAGGTTAAAACGTAGCCCTCGTTTTTTCTTCGAGACAGCCTGGTTAGAGTCTACGGACTTTGAGCAAATCTTCCTCTCGAAATGGGAGAATAGCGTCGCCCAGGTCGGGCACGCGCGTGGGCCGATGGAGTTCTGGATTGCCGCAGGGGCGGGTTTGCGTGCGGCCCTCAAAGGGTGGGGGGCCAACCAGGGGCGCGAGGATAAGTTGCTTCGATCGCGCTTGACTGCGAATCTCGCTCAGATGGATGCTGCGACGGATGTGCAGGCCTCTTCGGAGCAAGACTGGGCTCAGCGCTACGCGCTTGAAGCCCAAGTCGAGTCCTTCCTTAGAGCAGAGGAGGAGTACTGGCGTAGACGCAGGGGTATCAAGTGGACGCTCAAGGGAGACGTGAACACTAGGTATTTCCATGCTTACGCAAACGGCCGGCGCCGCAAATGCGCCATTCTGAGATTGCGATCCGAGCAGGGGCTCCTTTTGCGGCAATAGGATATCGTCCGCCACATTTACGATTTCTACATCCAACTTATGGTTCCAGGGAGGAATCCCGTGCCCGGCTTAGGGAGGATGTGTGGGACCCTGCATTGCGGATCACGGACGAGGAAAATGAGGGCTTGGGGTTGGCCTTCCTCCCGGAGGAGATTGACAAGGCGGTCCTTGGGATGAAATCGGACACTGCACCCGGGCCGGATGGGTGGCCGGTGGCGATGTTTAAACGGTTCTGGCAAGTGCTCAAAGGACCTATTTTTGACGTTTGTAATGGTTTTATGTGGGGTACGGTAGATATCTCTCGCCTAAACTTTGGGGTTCTCTCTCTGATCCCTAAAGTTTCGGGTGCGGATCATATTAGGCTCTTTCGTCCCATTGCGTTGATTAATGTACCGTTTAAAATTTGTGCTAAGGCATGTTCGACTCGCTTGTCTCCGATAGCTCACCGTATTATTAGTAGGAACCAATCAGCTTTTATTCGTGGTCGCAACATCTTGGAGGGACCGTTGGCCCTCCAAGAGATTGTGCACTCCCTAAAACGCGCTCGCCAGCTTGCGATTCTCCTGAAACTTGATTTCGAGAAGGCGTACGATCACGTTAACTGGGAGTTTCTCCGACAAGTCCTCCTGGACCGAGGATTCTCGTCGGTTTGGGTTCATCGCATGATGCAATTGGTCTCAGGGGGCCAAACGGCGATTGCGGTGAACGGAGAAGTAGGGAACTTCTTCCGCAACAAGCGTGGGTTGCGTCAAGGGGACCCGGCCTCGTCGTTGTTGTTTAACTTTGTGGCGGACGCCTTGGGCGCCATGCTAGACAGATCTCGTTTGGCCGGCCACATCAGGGGAGTGGTGGGCAATCTTATTCCGGGGGGTGTGTCACACCTGCAATACGCGGATGACACACTTCTCCTCTTCGAGCCAGACACACACAGTATCGCAACGGTCAAGGCCATTCTGTTGTGTTTTGAACTTATGTCAGGGCTTAAAATCAACTTCCACAAGTGTGAAGTGGTGTCCATAGGGATGGACGCGGCCGAAAGTCAACGGGTCGCTAACTTGCTTAACTGTAAACTTGGCCAGTTTCCGTTTACTTACCTCGGCCTCCCGATCGCGGCGAAGAAATGTTCGATCGCCGATTGGGAACCTCTCACCTCCAAGGTTGCGGACAGGGTTTGTCCGTGGAGAGGTAGATTCATGTCTTCAGGGGCTAGACTAATCTTAACTAATTCCAGGCTCTCATCCCTACCTATGTTTGCCATGGGTTTGTTCTTGCTGGCTGATGGGGTGCACACTAAAATGGATACTCCACGGTCGCGTTTCTTTTGGGAAGGAGCGGGACCTAAACGGAAGTACCATATGGTTAAATGGCAGGCCGTTTGTAGACCTAAAGCCCAGGGGGGGCTCGGGATCATCAACTCCAAGTTGATGAACATTGCACTCATGTGCAAATGGATCTGGAAGATGTCTCAGGGTGAGACTGGCCTCTGGGTCGACCTCCTTCGTGCGAAATACTTCCCGAACGGGAATTTCTTCGAGGCGGTTTCTCTTGGGTCCCCCTTCTGGAACTCCATACAAGCCCTCAAACCCTTCTTCGCCAGGGGCGCGAAGTTTGCGGTCAACAACGGGCGCTCCACGCGCTTTTGGCTCGATCTTTGGATTGGCCAACAACCTCTATGGTTGGAGTTCCGCCAACTCTACTCCATAGCTGTCGAGCCCAACCAAATGGTTGCTTCGGCTCTTAGCTCCTCCCCACCCTCTATCAACTTCAGAAGAGAACTATCGGGGACGGAGTTGGTGGATTGGGATCGCCTTCAGGCTTTGATAGCAGATGTCTGCTTGTCGGACACCGCGGACTCGGTCTCGTGGAGACTTTCGGGCTCTGGCAAATTCTCTGTCAACTCCCTATACAGAGAGCTTACCCGCGGCCATGTCCCTTCGGCTACCTCGGGGCTTTGGAAGGCTAAAATTCCCCTCAAGATCAAGGTCTTCCTCTGGAACCTCTGCCAAGACCGTCTTCCTACCTCTATCAACCTTGCTAAGCGCAACGGCCCCGCCTCTGGCCCTTGTGCTTTGTGTGGGGCTCCGGAAGATGCTGACCACGCCTTCTTCCGGTGCTCATTGGCGCGCTTTGCCTGGAGCGCGGTCCGTGAGGCCGCGGGCGTGGATTGGGATCCACGCTCCCGCTCCGCGCTAGTGTCTTCCTTGTCTTTGGTTCAAGGCCCGGCTCGTCGGGTCATGTGGACAAGTGTCGCGGCCATGTTATGGGCTATTTGGCATATTCGTAACAAGTTTACTATTGAGGGCGTGTTTCCCTCGCATCCCGCTGACGTAATCTTCAAATGCATCGTGTTCTTGCAGCATTGGGCACTGCTGGGAAGACAGCAGGACTCTGATCTCCATCGCCATGCTCTTTGTCGTCTTCGCTCAGTCTACTCGGAGTCCCGTGGCCCGTCGTCCGCGTCGTCTGCTGCCGCATAGGGATGGGCAGCCCCTTTTGGTCGTAGTTTCCGCTGAGCCTGCGTGCTCTTTTGGCTAGGCCGGTAGCGCCTTGTAACGCACTTTACTCCGCCTCCGGTTGTTGTTCCCTAAACCTTGCTCGACTTATTTCTGGTGTCATGTGTTGTTTGTGTGGTCGAGATACACTGCCTATGTTGTGGGCTTTATTAATTTAAAGCCGAACGTTCCTGACGTCTATGTTCTAAAAAAAATTATGGCAACGACACTAAATGGCAACATCGAAGGTGGTTTTTCTTCTCGACAACAAGTGTGGGTAGCTCAAGTGTACATGCGTGAGCTAATTTTATGGGCTCTTGTGATGATTTTTCGCCTCGTTTGCCTGCGTTTTAAGAAAAAGTGTTTTTGTTAGGAGGAATTCCTCGTCGACGTAGTGGAGCACCGGAAAAATTTCAGGTGATACCAAGGCTTAGGTGATACCATGATACGGGTTTCTCGGTTGTTGGATCTCAGATCTGACGGCATCTAAAGTGCTAAGATGAACTTTTTTGTGAAATGTTCAAAAGCTTCCGGTAGCCATCGATTCTGGATTCAACGGTTCTCGGGAGCCCGTATCATGGTATATACTATTACGTAAGCCTTGGTATCATCTGATATCTTCCGGTGGGGTCAGGATCCTCTGCTGTAATACACCGTGCTGTATGATCTCAACCCCTTCCGGTGGAGCACCCACTGACTGACGCGTGCGGTGTCGTGCCACCTCTGGCGCTAGCGGGCCCACCCACTGGAATCCAATAAACACCGGCCGTGCCACGTTCCGTGGTAGGCGGGCAACCGGCGCTCCTCCGACCGACCAGACGCCACCGTCCTCCGATCCGACGGACGCCGCGTGATCTCCAACCAGCGGCGCGGACGGCGATCTCACATGGCGCGCACACACTAGTCTAGCCACGCTACCGGACGAGGCACCTTATCTATCGTTTGACTCCGCCACGACGCCAGCGCCCGTCGAACCTTCTCCCACTGCGAGAGTGCCGCTCCAGCGCCATGGCCATGAGCGCGGCCACCGCCGCCACGCTCCTCCCGAGGTCCAGCACCGGCACGCCTCGCCTCGCCTCCACCTACCCCTCCTCGTCGGCAGCTCACGGGAGGAGCCGCCTCCTCCCCATCAGGTACGGACGCCATCCCCGGCCTCACACTCCACACCTCTCCACTTAGTCGGCCGTGTGCCCTGCCCACCAGGCGTTCGATCGATCGCCCCTGCACCGTGTGCCCTGCTAAGCCCCGTCAAATTATAGCTATTTGTTTGAAGTAACTGCCGATTAAACCCTGCAGCTGCCCACGATGAGCAGGCAGCTTAACTCTGCACATTCATCCTTCTTTACTTAGTACAGTGCATTATAATTAATAATGCTTGGTGGTCTATCAGCTCTCTGTTGGTTGACCCATTAATTGATTAAAATATAATGCTTGGTGGTTTCCTTTATGTGAAACGTGGTACTCAAAGAATTTGGTAGTGCCGGCGCCTGCCAAATTACCAGGTTTTGTTTTTGCAGAGTTCAATCTGTGCCTAGCCCTTACTGTTGGTGCTTATGCAGATGCCAGTCGCCCGGAGTTGACAAAACCACCAAGCCTAAGAGGAACTTGTTTGACAACGCCAGCAACCTTCTCACCAATTTGCTCGCTGGCGGCAACCTCAAGAATATGCCGGTTGCCGAAGGTGCTGTCACTGACCTGTTCGACCGGCCCCTTTTCTATTCGCTCTATGATTGGTTCCTCGAGGTGCTTATCCCGTTCTGTCTCGTGTTGCTTACTCTTTTTATTGCAGTGCTTTGTTCTGCTTACTGGAAGCATGTATTAGTTGCACTCTGCGAATAGTACATACGCGTGGTGTGTGTACATGATATTTGAGTCGTTGAGTGAATACTTGCATGATATAATTCCACAAATTTGGTACTCTTGACCAGATGACCACCTGCATGGTAATAATCTGATTACCATTTTCTAACTCCATTCAAACCATATTTATTTGAATCATGCCATTGATTTTTTTCATCAGGCCTCCTTATATGCAGTGTACATTGCTAATCATACCCTCTCAGAAAACCTTCTGTTTGTTGACATCTCACCTTCAGATTAAAAAATCGCATAACATCATTTAACAGGGCATTCATCAACACTAAAACGAACTTCTCGATTTGGTATATTTGTATGCACCATGCAAGTCATATAACATGTGGCCTCTCACAGCCCTATTCAGAAATACTGCAGTTGCATATAAAAGTGAAAAAATATGCCCTTATGAGCTGCATGCCGAGATAAAAAGAAAAGCAGTAGTAGCAGGAGCATCACAAGGTGAATACTAATAGTTTATGTCTGGTCTTTTTGATCGAGTTGTGCTGCTGTCATATGATAGAATTTCATTTGGTTGTAACTACTTTATTGTTAGGTTCATAATCAAGCAACCATGAGGAAAACTCTGCTATGCTAACATATCCTGTTATCCTTGCAGCACGGTTCCGTCTACAAACTTGCTTTTGGACCCAAATCATTTGTTGTCGTCTCTGATCCAATTGTTGCTAGATACATCCTACGAGAAAATGCTTTCTCTTATGATAAGGTATGCTTTCTAATACATACTGTGTGAACGTATGTAAATGAGTACACAGATCATCTGAAACTGTAGATAAGCTTGGACGATAATGGTTGGCAACTTATTTGTAGCATATGTTGTTTTCCCGTGACTGAACTGTGCATATAACAGTATTAAATACATGCAAGGAAATTCCCCGCAAAAAAAAATACATGTAAGGAATAACTGCTGGATTAATCTAGTAGCTTACTTTCTTACATACTTTTCTACTTGAAATCAGGGAGTTCTCGCTGAAATTCTAGAACCAATAATGGGGAAGGGTCTTATACCTGCTGACCTTGATACCTGGAAGCAAAGGAGAAAAGGTTAGAAGGTTGGATTTTGAATCATATTTGCACTTCTAAGGCTTCCTTGAGTGCATTCATACTTCATGTTCTGTACACCAGTATAAGTTCCTGTTAGTCAATAGAAGCAGATTGACTGTTGTCCATTGATATGAATCCATTATCCTGTTCATGCTTTTTTCAACCTGACAACCAAAGGTTAACTTATCTTTCAAAAATAGAGTTTACCTGTGTATGCTTTATGATAGTAGCTCCAGTCCTGCTAATTGGTCCTAGGCTCCTACCGCTTCTTTGGACTGTTGAGCCAACTAGCATGATTTATGAAATATTATCATAAATGGGAGTTACCTTATGGCGCAACTTTTCAACATAATTAAACTATTGCAGAGCCTACGTGAACCTATCTCGTGTTTGCATTCACAAAACATTTTGTCAGTGGCGGTGCCAAGAAAACAAGCATATGGTGTCAATTTAAACTTGTGATATCAAATACATGTGTGTTTGCAACTTTTATACTAGCTTTTGCATATTTTTTACTCGAATCTAAGGGTTTTGCCAAAATCTTGTGTGGTCAGATGACCGCACAAGCTTGACCGTGGCTTCACCACTGCATTTTGTAATAGTGCAACTTACCCATTCTGTGTGTTCTGCAGTTATAACTCCTGGGTTCCATGCCTTATTCATAGAAGCTATGGTGAGAGTATTTACCAAATGTTCAGAGAGAACCATATTGAAACTTGAAGCACTTATTGAAAAGGGAGACCATGGTGACAAATCTACCACAGTGAACCTTGAAGAGGAATTCTCCAATTTGGCTCTCGACATAATTGGCTTGGGAGTGTTCAATTTTGATTTTGACTCTGTTAATAAGGAATCTCCTGTAATCAAGGTTGGTGTGATATCTATGTAGTTATACTATCTGATGATAATTTCTTCATGATAAGTGCATCTGTTCTGGTTTTCAAAATTGAGTAAAAGTACAGAAGAATACTCATCTTGCATATTTAGGATGAATAGACATGACTAATGCTCTTCTGCTTATTTTGTCGGCCCTTCTTTGTGGGGTTTCTATGTCTATTGTGCAGGCAGTATATGGTACTCTTTTTGAAGCTGAGCATCGATCCACCTTTTACATCCCTTACTGGAATCTTCCTTTAACTCAATGGATAGTGCCAAGACAGCGGAAGTTCCGCAGTGACCTCAAGGTTATCAATAATTGCCTTGATGATCTTATTAAAAATGCAAAAGAAACAAGACAGGTTTGTGCCAACAGAAACTTAGTCATGCATGGTGCCTTTTTCTGGAACTTGTAGTAAATTCAACATTGCTTTTTATAGGAAGCTGATGTGGAAAAACTCCAGCAGAGAGACTACTCATCATTGAAGGTTGGTTCCTATTAGTCCTGATTTTGTTGGGTCATGCTGGTCTTATCAGGTTGCTTTACAAAATAACTATGGTAGTTTGGCAGTTCGTAATGTTGCCATTATATTTGTAGGATGCCAGCTTACTGAGGTTCCTTGTTGACATGCGGGGAGCTGATGTTGACGACCGCCAGGTAAATCGCCCATGTAATGTTTAATTTGGTAAGAATGGAACATCTATAACTTGTTCATTGCACCATTTATTTCTTCCAGCACAGGGAGTTTCCAATGTTTTAATATCCTTCGAAGTTTTACTTTGTATTTCTGCTTAAATCAGGCAAATAAATTGACAAATTTCTTGGTTTGTGATAGCTTCGAGATGATCTTATGACAATGCTTATCGCCGGACATGAAACAACTGCGGCTGTTCTGACATGGTCTATTTTTCTACTGGCCCAGGTACACATTTTAACTGACATGAACAGATAACTAACTTTAAATTGTGAATATCATACAATATACTGTATGTCGATACAGAATCCCACGAAGATGAGAAAAGCCCAGGCAGAGATTGATTCTGTACTGATCGATGGGGTAATCACTGCAGAAAAGCTCAAGAAATTGGAGTATGTTACTTATGTTACCATTTCTTGTAAATTGAACTATGTTTTATTCTTCTATTCACTATTTTTTTTCAGGTGTCAATTTTTACAAAATCATCGTATATTTTGCACATTATATGCTTGCAAAATCACTAGCGCTTTCTTACCATGTGTTAGTAAGAGTTTTACTGTATTAATGCGCCATAAATGTTTCTAAATTTCACATACTGCATTCATGATGTGCTCTAGGTACATAAGATTAATCATTGTTGAAGCTCTTCGCTTGTATCCTCAACCCCCATTGTTAATCAGGCGTTCTCTCCGGCCTGATAAATTGCCAGGTTCCATCTTCTCTTTAATACACACAGCTTTCTCCCAACAATCAGAAAAACATGTGCCAGATATCAAAGGGCATGCGATGTGATACCTGACTCGTGTTATTAAAATTAATGCACACAAATTCATAGGTGGGTACAACGGAGCGAAAGAGGGATACGAAATACCAGCAGGAACCGATATATTTCTTTCGGTAAGATGGGGAATTGGCAAATTTAAGCTGGTTCTTTCTTTCAGATATTCATAGTTTTGGTACCAATATAAGTTACCTTCATGATCGACTCCAAACTTTATTCTGTTCTCCTTGAGAAGTTTGTCTTATGTGAAAATGCTGGCACTGCAGATATACAATCTCCATAGGTCCCCGTACTTTTGGGATAGGCCAAATGAGTTTGAACCAGAGAGGTTTACAGTCCCAAAGAAGGATGAGAACATAGAAGGGTGGGCTGGGTTTGATCCTGACCGGAGTCCTGGCGCGATGTATCCGAACGAGGTATGCCTGAACATTTGTCTCGTCATTCTATCCTACTGATAGACCTCTTTCTTTCTTGAAGAAACTAAGACCTCATCAAACTTCATTTGCCAGATTATAGCAGACTTTGCTTTCCTCCCCTTCGGCGGAGGACCACGCAAATGCGTGGGAGACCAATTCGCGCTCCTGGAGTCAACAGTGGCCTTGGCCCTGCTATTGCAAAAGTTTGACGTGGAGCTGCGAGGCTCGCCCGATGAAGTAGAGATGGTGACAGGCGCGACGATTCACACAAAGAACGGGTTGTGGTGCAGGCTGAGGAAAAGGAGTTGATCAGCGGGCATAACTTTGCACCGAAAGGCTTTGCTTATTGTTGACTTCTCGCGTCGTCTGCATGCTTTAGCTGGGTAAAGCAGGTTCATGTACATGGTTACATCTCTTCGGAGCTTTAGGGGCATCAATTCTGTGCACAACCATCATCTGAAACATATGGCTGCAAATGCTGGGTGCTGCGTGCATGCATGCATCCAAACAGAATCACAGTAGTACACTGCATGCCAAATTGACCAGATTATTGTGATGGAGATGCCTCACCCGGGTGTCAGGTTTCTTGTGAACCCAGATCACCTGATCTGTGCCGTGGCAACGTGCGATTGGATACCTGTTGGCATGGAAGCAGAGGTAGGTTTCAGTCATCGCTGTTGTGCCGTGTTCTGCCGTGTTGTGGTGGGATGCATGCTGTGCAGGAAACAAGAAGCCCACAGAATTAAATTCAAAACAAATCGATGCCGATAGCGATTGGGGCAAGTAAGCTACTCCTACTTCTTTTCATCCGTTGATGTGTTTTGTACTATTCCACATTTTGTTATCATTATTATATATACGATATTCCATATATGTGTGTGGTTCTTGTGATGGTGAAAAATCTCTGTGCTCAGGGTGGAATTTTGCTGGGTTTTGTTTAGTTGAAATTTTTGCTGTTGATGTTGCATTAGTTGGAGCCAAGACAGCACGTTTCAGCGACCTTTTGCAGTCAGCGAATTCGCTGTCTCGCGAGCTGTATACTACTCTCTCCGTTCTTAAATATAAGTCTTTGTAGAGATTTCACTACGTGGACTACATACGAAGCAAAATGAATGAATCTACACATACAATGCATCTATATACATCCGTATGTGGTTTATAGTGAAATTTCTACAAAGACTTATATTTAGGAACGGAGGGAGTACATGGTAAACAGATCTTCTCAGACAACGAAAGCCTAATCTACCTCTGTTCTTGCTTCTTTCCTTGAATCACCTCCAGTCGACTTGATATGATTGGTACTCCAGGCCTGTGAAAAAACATCAAGGCCACGTCTTTTTATATGCATGGAAAATTACATTTCGTGATGAATGTAGCAACAGCAAAGATGATAAAGGTTCAGAAGCACATATAGGAAGCATTATCTTCTCTAGTCCGCGATTTCCAGATGTTGCAGATTTCAGTTTGAGGACTGATTTGGGTTCTGTGAACTTGATTTATGTAGAAACATAAGTCAAGTGGGTTTTCAACCTCAGCGTGACGTCTGTCTACCGTGTTACTCGCACATCATGGGATGCTTGCACCCTAAGTCTGTAATGAACTCAAATTCTACTCTAGTAATTAAGCAAAGTTTTGCCCCTTTGACAATTTGACTACGTATGCAAAAGTTACGCGGTATCGTACTTAAGAAAGACTATGTTTCTTTTCTTTTTTCTGAAGATATGTTGTCCATCCGGATTTCCGTACATCCTTTTTTCCCTAGAATTTTGAGCCAAAAGCTTCGAAGAATCCAAGTATGCAGAATACAGTTTCGAAGAATGATACTGCACGACATTTCACTGGTGCCTTTTAATTATAGTAAAACGTTTCTACCGCGCGGCAACCGTGGCCAGCAAGTCATCAAAACATTCAAAAAGGAAAATGTTCCTCCTTTGCCGGCTGCCTGGTTAAGAGGATCCTTGGACGGACCCCATTCAGAAACGTCCAGGCACGGGCTTAGACCTGCCGATCAACACACGACATTATATATACGCACATGCACGAATGGAAATGTTGAAAATTCACGCGGCCGCACAAGTGCGACTTGAACTTTCAACGGGACCCGATCGTAGGGCGCGTAGCCTTTGAACGTGTACGCTTAGCAACCACCCTACTCTTTTACACTTACTTGGATGCTCTAGCCTCAGACTCCGGCAGACTGCACTGAGTACCCGAAGTTGGGGGCAGTTAAGTTAGCTAGCCAGTGAGCCATCTTGACCGGTTCCTTGCCTCCTTCCTCCCCGCCAATCAAGGGCTGGAAGGTCAACCAAGTTCCTGGCGGGGGCCCGCCCCGCACCAAATCCTAACCTAACCAAGCCCTTATCCTTTCACCATCCTCTGGATTTTCTTGCGTTTGTCCTAAACCCACATGTGGTAAAACTGCAACGCGACGGGTCGTTTTCTCCGAGGAACCGGACAAGCGGGCGCGAGATGGTGCGATCTTCACTCGACTTCGACATACAGCTTTTTCGTGCTAGTGGGATATACATACTGGAATATGTACATACTGGAGTGCTCGCAAAATCCAAATCATACTACAAACGAAAAAGAGGGTCTGAATGATGTGGATTATAAGTGTCG
The DNA here is from genome assembly GCF_018294505.1 of Triticum aestivum. Classification (NCBI taxonomy): domain Eukaryota; kingdom Viridiplantae; phylum Streptophyta; class Magnoliopsida; order Poales; family Poaceae; genus Triticum; species Triticum aestivum. The sequence goes on along the minus strand of NC_057810.1, from coordinate 213,304,449 downwards.
GTCTTGTGTCGCGTAGGTTAAGCTTGTTCCTTTTGTTAGGCCAATTAAGCTTGAACTCAAACAGTGGTGGTCGTATATTTCATTCTGGAATAGACCCAGTATAAGTGATGCTGTTTTAGTTTAAATTTAAACTAAAACAACGCTGCTTAACAACAGTAATCAAAGTGTTGATTGTTGAGAACGCTGGTAGTACTGTCTTCTCCGCTAGCAGTAGAATAATGCGAGGAAAGAATATCGAGTCAACTCCTTGACTCGTGCCATCACGTCAGCTCATACGTATACGTCGCCGGTCCGTCGGCTTATGGGCCCAGCCGCCACCGAAGCCGTGCCGCTCCTTTCCGCTGCCTTGGGCCGAGCCGAGCCGAGCCGGGACATGCAGAGCTGCATCCTGCATATCTCTTCTTCATTATTTCTCTCCCTCTCTCGACGCCTATACGTATTAACTAAATTAATTAGAGGATTGTACCCAAAAACAAGACAACATGTACATGTGGCCACGTAGTAGGATGTTTTATACACGTTGCCAATTAACTTTTCTTTTTGTAAATGCATCCATATGTGCTGGGCAGTCACGATCGCGTTGAACCAACTGAAACCACCAACCACTAGAGAGGGTCTAATTTCCTTTGACCTTCAACTAGTCAGAGCCGTGCAAACTCGGATGATCAAAAATAAAAATACTCGTAATGACGGCAAAGCATGTCGTTTTTGGCCGCACCAAATCTTGTTGACCGGCCAGTGCAACCAAGCAGACTTCTATGCACTGTTGTCTTTACACAAACATGTTGGGAGTTTGGGCTCTGTCCGCAAACGCATGTTTGGCGTCGTATACAAGCTCGCGTTTGCTATTTGTAAGGGGTCTCAAACTTGAATTGGTGTAAGTCACCATAAAAAAACATTTGGTGTAAAGCCGATTTTCACGCAGAAGGAAAGGAGGCAAGGTGGAACTTCGAGGCCGGGCAGGGAATGAGTCGTAAATGGAGACGGAGTGGGGCGGGGGCTTGACCATTGTGGGTGGAGGAGGAGGGCCTTTAGTTGTTTATCCCCGCACGGATTATGCGGACCTCGTCGGAGGTAGGGACAGTGCATCGAGTGGTAGCAAGGCGCGACCTTGGAGCCGAAGAAGAGGCATGGAGGCAAGCCGCTGGAAGAGGAACAAGAAAATGAGGGTCTTGAGGGGAAAGAATGGCCCATCAAACGAGTGACAAAATTGACTTACACGGGAAAATGAATAAATCAACCGGCTTATATAGTCACAACGATACAAGTTTAAAAGTTCAAGACGTTTTAAAATTGGCTTACCTAGCAAGGGTCATATGCCCACACAAGTTCGGTTGAATGTGCCTTTTAACTCTCATTTTTTGCATACGACTTCTTTGAGTAAATTTCATCTTTCACCATCAACTCATCAAGTCACGGCTTATGCCAACAGGTATCTCATTTAAAAGCTCTTGTCATATTTTACCACTTAGTTCTAATCTTGTGATGTCTTTTGCCACATTCTTTTCTCAAACTAACAAGACAAAATATATGTGTGAGGATGATAGGTGCATGATCATTATATCTTATGTGCTTCCTCGGAAGCCTGTTGGGATCTTCACCTCCCTCCTTGGGATGGCCACGCCGGATCTGGCTCACTCAATGAAGGGTGTGAGGATGCCATGACACGTGTGGGGACTATTTCGTTGTCATTCATTGGCGTGTCAATGTGCTTGGTGAGTTGGCGGTGCATTTGTTTGCTTGTTTCACCGTTTATTAATAGTCAGGGCCTCTTTGGTTCGCAGGATTGTCAAAATGAAGGAACAAAAAAATGCAGGAATAGGATGACATGTCCCTAGTATCCTAAGGATTTGAAAGAATATTTGATAGCGCGGGAAAACAAAGGAATCCTACAAAGAGGTTTGAGTGGATGGAAATATTTCTCCAAAATGTAGTACAAATGGATCCTATAAAAAATTCCTAAGGGTGTCAATCCTACGAATCAAACGAGCATCACGGAAAAAATTCCTGAGGGTTCAAATCCTACTAACATCCTATGCAATTCCTTTGAATCAAAGGAGCCCTCAATGGGTAGAGTTCATGCCCTTGGCCTTATGGTTTAGCCTGTTTCCTCTAATTCTAGCCGATCATTGTTATGGACATGGAGTTGTTGTTCCGTGCATCCGAATGTCCTGTGAATGTCCTGTGAAATGTCCGGTGGACATGGAGTTTTTGTTCCCGGTGCATTTGAACCACCGAGGCGGAGTAAAAGACATACTACTACAATAGCATTCCTCCCCGCGATCCACCGGCCGCCCGTGTAGTGTAGACATGCACATCCCTCATCGTCCAAGTGGGATCCGATCAAAGGGGCACGTGCCGACGAACGCCACAGCGCGCGCGCACCCACAGTGGTGCTAGCTTGCTTCAGCTTCAGCGCACGTCCCGCCATGCACGTCGCCGTCCGTCGGCTTTGGCCTTTAGCTGGTGGAAGCTTCGCGGCGGCCCCGGTCGACCGTTCTCGCTTTGCCTGCGTGCCACGATATTCCCTCGTCTCTTCTCTTCTTCCTTCGCCCCCCGGCCGGTTCACACACGTAAAAAAAGATGAAAAGAACGCATGTTGTGTAAAGCGCGGACAGCCCATCGACGGAGCGTGAAAAGCGACCACTGTTTGCCGGCTAAACCCTTGCGCCCCGCGGATCTCGTTCACAAGAGACAGAGATCGTCCACGCGCGTGCTCGATTCGGCACGCCCGGCCCAAGTGGACGTGCACCACACACGGCGGCGCCGCGCGTGCTTGCGGTGCACCGGTGGTCGCGAACCGCCAGCTTGCTCGCGCCGCCCGCGGTGAGCCCGACCGTGCTTCCGGCGGGCGCGCCACCAACAGCGACGCCACTCCGTAACGCAAGCCGGCGCAGGCGACCCAATTCAAACATCTTTTTTTCCTTTTAGAGAGAGAGAGAGAGTAGGGGAGGTAGGAATCGGCTCAGCTGCCTCGAGTTAACGGCGCCATCGCCGGGGGCTCGCTGGTGCGGGCGGGCGGGCGGGCCCCGCGCCAACGACCCGTTCGCTACTGGGCCGCCACCTCGGGCGCGACGCTTCGCGGAAACCGCGCGGGTCAGCCACGTTCCAGAAGGCGACCCCACACCCGCGCCAGCCGTCGGTTCGCCCATCCTCTCCATCCAACGGTGAGTTGTCTCCCTGAGCACCCCCTTTGACTCGTCGCGGGTCTCCTATAAGTAGACGCCTTCCCCGTTCGGCTCGAGAACTCTACTCCTCCCTCCTACTGCGGTCAGTGCTACTGCATGCCATGGGTGACACCGGCGCGAACATGGGCCACTGGGCGGGCATCTACGGCGTCGGCGGCAATGGGGCCGCGACGGCCGAGGGCAGCGTGGTGACGGTGTCTAGCCCGACGTCCGGGGGCTCGGGCGGCGGGAGCCCCACGAGGTCGGCGCCCGGGGTCGAGGGAGGCCGCGTCGGCAAGCCGGCGCGGCGGAGGTCCCGCGCGTCGCGCCGGGCGCCCGTCACGCTGCTCAACACCGACACCACCAACTTCCGCGCCATGGTGCAGCAGTTCACCGGCATCCCCTCCGGCCCCTACGGCCCGGCTGGCGCGGGCGGCGGGCCCGTGATCAGCTTCGGCGCGGGCGGCGGCGACTACGGCCTCGGCGGTGGCATGCCGGTGCGCCCGTCGCCGAGCTCGGCCGTGATGTCGTTCGACCACCTCGGCCACCACCGCCCGTCCGCTGTCACCTCGTCCCTGCAGCAGCAGCAGCAGCAGCAGAGCCGGCTGTTCCGGCCGCAGCAGCAGCAGCAGCAGTACGGCGACTACGGCGGCATGCACGGAGGCGGCGGCGCGGACATGTCGTTCCTGCACGGGTTCGAGTCGTCGGCCGAGGACAGGCTGCTGCTGCAGAGCATCCAGGCGGCGCAGATGCTGCCCCGCCCGGCCTCCACTAACACCCCCAATGGCTACAACTTCGGATGATCACATCACCACTCCACCCCTATACCCCGTTGATCAATTAAGGTACACTTAATCAGAGAGCCAGCGAGAGCAGCAAGCTATCATCAATCCACAGCTTTGCTTTCTCCGCTCTGGGAAGACGACGGTTGCTGTTTCGAAGGTTAATTTTTGCTGGCCTTGCTGTAGAGAGGGATGGGCTGAACTCTGAAGCAAGGGTAGCTGATTAAGACAGTAATTAGTTGTAGTAATAGTAGCCACACCACACTACTTTACAGGTTCAGCTACAGTTGATTAGGTGCATGTGAAACGGAAGGCATGTAAATAGTTTTAGCTTTCGGTGTGTATTGTAGTGCAGCGGCAACAGCTTGATAGCGAGGAATCTTCTCCTCCTTCTAGATTGGACGCCTTGCCTTAGCTTGTCTCGGAAGCAAAGTTGGGGACTGCAACCACCACCATGCATGCATCTACTGTACTATAGTACTACTACTACCACTGCTGGTCAAGTCGCCGCTCCTAATTGATCACATGTTGTTTTCTCAAATAAATGTGTCTCTTTCTTTAGCCGTGCCTGCCGCCTGTAACTGTTCATCTTTTAAAAGATAAGATATCAGCTCCTTAATTTGTTCCCTGACGAACATATTCGAGTGCACATGTACCGTGATTAACTGATGACTACATTTTGTGGAAAAAAAACTGACGACTGACCTACGGGCTATCGATCTCAGCCGTTGAGGCCTGTACAGAATGTATATATGTGGGCCCACGAGGAGCTCGATTGACACATGTGCCATGACGACCCGCTGACGGCAGGTCAAAGTCGCAACTGTTGTCTAAACCGAGACTGGGAAAAGTCTAACCCAACTCGGGTTAGCTTAGTTAATCAGCTAAAATAAATTAACCATGCTTAATGTTTTGCCTCCTTGCACACGCAAGTCTTTCAGTGGGGTCGAGCTTTCACGCGTAGAGGGGTGGATCGGTAAATGCATGTGTGATATCGTTATCTACTTATTAAAATTTTTGGAGCAGATAATGAACGTCGTCGTATCCAGCCTCCCGGGCTTTGCTCGTGCAGTACTGGAACGTGAGGTGTTGCGGAAGCCACAAACCACGTCTTAACTTTAGTTTTGATGGGTTGAAGATATCACTGTCCTTTTAGTCATTCAACCATAAATTGGTCTGCAACTCCTTCTGATTGTATGTGTTTTTTTTTGAAACGGAGGCATAAGATTTACCTCATCTATTAAATAAAGAGAGAATAGAGTTTAGAGCTTTACATGACACCCCATACAAGCGACATGACAATTACTCACATACAATGATAGTCCCTAGCTTCTTGGCGCCGGCAGTAACCCATAACTTTGCCTCACCAATGATGGTTTGGAGGAGAATAGGCGGTGGCGCAAATTTTTGCCGAAATACCCTAGCATTTCGCTCGTTCCAAATGGTCCAAGAGGTGAGCATGACGAGAGAGGACATGGCATGCCAATTCGGGTTTCGGTCATCGGTACGCTTGACCCACCACTCCTTGACGGATTCATCAAGATGCCAATCGGGAATGTTGACGTGAGGTAGCCCAAGCTTCTCGATGATAGATCTCCAAAGCCTAAGAGTGTAACGACACTTGAAGAAGAGGTGTGGCCCCGTTTCTTGCTCTCTCTTGCATAGTGGAGAAAGACCACAATTGACCCAACCACGCTTCTCCAATCGATCGGCGGTCCAAATTCGGTCTTGCAGGGCAAGCCACGCAAAGAATTTTACCTTAGGGGGTGCCCAAGCCTTTCAAACCATACGGTCCATGGGAGAGAGAGTCAATCCAAGGAACAGAGCCTTGTACGCAGTGGCCGCCGAGTAGATCCCATCGTTCGCGTGCTTCCAAGTAATGTCGTCTTCGGCTTGGTCCTCAAGGGGGAAGTCATGAACAAGCATCCAAAGAGTGAAGAATTCGCTAATGTGGCGAATGGAGATAACCGTGTTTGGATTGATTTTGAGAATCCATGCATTCTCATAGAGGGCTTCACGCACCTTCCAATCCTTTCTCCTTGAAGCCTCGTAGATTAGTGGAGCAATATCCATGGGTTTTCGCCCAAATAGCCAAGGTGAGTCCCAGAACGGTGTTTTTGCACCGTCACCCACAGTGATAGTTGTAGAGGCGTAGAAAAACTCGAGGTCCTCGGCGGTGCAAGGGTTACCAAACCCCACCCAAGGCTTGTGGGGCTCCTTCCATTCATACCACAGCCAACGAAGACGTAAAGCCCGCGAATTTTTTTCGGTGTTGAGTACCCCCAGGCCACCATATTCCTTTGGCCTACAAACTATTTTCCAATTGACTTTGCACTTGGCTCCCGTTGTCTTATCCGCACCGGACCATAGGAACGACCTCTCCAATTTATTTAGGTTGTTGAGCGTACTTGGCGGCACAATGAGAGGCGTGATTGAGTAGATCGCTTGGGATGAAATGACCGATTTGACAAGTGCCGTGCGGCCGATGGTAGTGATATTTTGGCCGTCCCAAGTGGCCAATTTGCTAGCCGCCTTGTCCTTAAGGTATTGGAAATCCACCTTTCTGAGCTGCCAAACAGAGAGAGGCAAGCCAAGATACTTCACCGGGAAAGTAGCACAAGTTGCAGGCAAGCTCTGAAGAGTGTGCCCAAGATTAAGATGACTACATCGAATTGGCACAACAGAGCTTTTCTAAAAGTTGGTGCATAGACCTGTCACTTCGCCAAAGCCTCTCAAGATGGAAGCAAGATTGTCAACGTCCCTTTTGATAGGAGCCAGAAAAACATCAGCATCATCCGCATATAGGGAGGTTCTCACCGTAGGCACCCGCCCACGTATCTTGTGAAGAAGGCCTTTCCGGGTTGCCAAATCCAGAATCTTATGCAGTGGATCAATCGCGATGACGAAAAGCAGGAGGGAAATGTGGTCCCCCTGCCGGAACCCCTTCCCATGCTTAATGGGAGGGCCGGGGATGCCATTTAAGAGAATACGAGACGATGACTAGGATAGGAGTGCGGCAATCCAAGCCCGAAACCTATCCGGGAAACCCAAACGCTGAAGGAGATCTAACATGTAGCCCCACTTGACGGAGTCAAAAGCCTTTCTTATGTCTAGCTTGAAAAGGAGAGACAGGGTCTTGCACTTGTGTAAGTGCCTAGCAAAATTACGAACGCACATGAAGTTGTCATGTATGCTACGCCTCTTTATGAATGCACTTTGCGCGTTGGAGACAAGGCAGTCCATGTGTGGAGCCAGCCGGAGCGAAAGGACCTTGGCAATTATTCTTGCGATGGCGTGGATGAGACTGATAGGTCTGTAATCAGAGATGCCTTCCGCTCCCTCCTTTTTGGGCAATAGCACAACATTGGCAGAATTCAACCAATGCAGGTTGGAGGTGTGGAGAGAGTCAAAACACTGGATGACTCTCATGACCGTGAGCTTGATGATGCCCCAACACTTCTTGAAGAAGATCCCTGTGTGTGACGCCCCCGATTCAATCGTACACTAATCATGCACGCAAATGTGTACGACCAAGATCAGGGACTCACGGGAAGATATCACAACACAACTCTAAAAACATAAATAAGTCATACAAGCATCATAATACAAGCCAGGGGCCTCGAGGGCTCGAATACAAGTGCTCGATCATAGACGAGTGAGCGGAAGCAACAATATCTGAGTACAGACATAAGTTAAACAAGTTTGCCTTAAGAAGGCTAACACAAACTGGGATACAGATCGAAAGAGGCACAGGCCTCCTGCCTGGGATCCTCCTAAACTACTCCTGGTCGTCGTCAGCAGCCTGCACATACTAGTAGGCACCTCCAGTGTAGTAGTCGTTGTCGACGGTGGCGTCTGGCTCCTGGGCTCCAGCATCTGGTTGCGCCAACCAGGTAGAAGGGAAAGGGGGAAAAGGGGGAGAAAAGCAACCGTGAGTACTCACCCAAAGTACTCGCAAGCAAGGAGCTACACTACATATGCATGGGTATATGTGTAAGGAGGCCATATCAGTGGACCGAACTGCAGAATGCCAGAATAAGAGAGGGGTAGCTAGTCCTATCTAAGACTACGCTTCTGGCAGCCTCCGTCTTGCAGCATGTAGAAGAGAGTAGATTGAAGTCCTCCAAGTAGCATCGCATAGCATAATCATACTCGGCGATCCTCTCGTCGTCGCCCTGTTAGAGAGCGATCACCGGGTTGTATCTGGCACTTGGAAGGGTGTGTTTTATTAAGTATCCGTTTCTAGTTGTCATAAGGTCAAGGTACAACTCCGGGTCGTCCTTTTACCGAGGGACACGGCTATTCAAATAGATTAACTTCCCTGCAGGGGTGCAACACATAACCCAACATGCTCGGTCCCATTTTGCCGGACACACTTTCCTGGGTCATGCCCGGCCTCCGAAGATCAACACATCGCAGCCCCACCTAGGCCTAACAAAGAGGTCAACACACCGGTCTAACTCCTATGGCGCAGGGGTCTGGGCCCATCGCCCATTGCACACCTGCACGTTGCGTGGGCGGCCGAAAGCAGAACTAGCCCCCTTAATACAAGAGCAGGCTTACGTTCCAATCCGGCGCGCGCCGCTCAGTCGCTGACGTCTAGAAGGCTTCGGCTGATACCACGACGTCGAGTGCCCATATCTTTCCCACGTAGTTGGTTAGTGCGTATAGACCAAATGGCCAGACTCAGATCAAATACCAAGATCTCGTTAAGCGTGTTATTATGAAGCAACCGCGGACGCCGACCAGGGCCAGGCCCACCTCTCGCCTAGGTGGTCTCAACCTGCCCTGTCGCTCCGCCACAAAGATCCACATAGAGGGCCGTCGGGACAAAGGTCCTTTCAGCCCCCAATCCGTGAGTCACTCACGGGTACTCTTCGAGCGGACCCGACTTTAGTCACCATCTGTAGTATGTATATATGTATAGTATATACCCGTGATCACCTCCCGAGTGATCACGGCCCAATAGTATAGCAAGGTAGACTGACAAGAATGTAGGGCCAATGGTGATAAACTAGCATCCTATACTAAGCATTTAGGATTGCGGGTAAGGTATCAATTGATGGGTTTCGTAGTAATTTCAAAAAATTTCCTACGCACACACAGGATCATGTGATGCATAGCAACGAGGGGAGAGTATTGTCTACGTACCCAACGCAGACCGATTGCGGAAGCGATGACACGACGTAGAGGAAGTAGTCGTACGTCTTCACGATCCAACCGATCAAGTACCGAAACTACGACACCTCCGAGTTCGAGCACACGTTCAGCTCGATGACGATCCCCGGACTCCGATCCAGCAAAGTGTCGGGGAAGAGTTTCGTCAGCACGACGGCGTGGTGACGATCTTGATGAACTACAGCAGCAGGGCTTCGCCTAAACTCCGCTACAGTATTATCGAGGAATATGGTGGCAGGGGGCACCGCACACGGCTAAGGAATAGATCACGTGGATCAACTTGTGTCAACTTGTTTGTTTAGAGGTGCCCCTGCCTCCGTATATAAAGGAGGAGAGGAGGGGAGGCTGGCCGGCCAAGGGGGGGAGGCGCAGGAGAGTCCTACTCCCTCTGGGAGTAGGATTCCCCCTCCAATCCTAGTCCAACTAGGATTCCTCGGAGGGGAAAAGAGGAGGAGGGGGCCGGCCACCTCTCCTAGTCCTAATAGGACTAGGGGAAGGGGGGGGGGGCGCAGCCCATCTAGGGCAGCCCCTTCTCTTTTCCACTAAGGCCCACTATGGCCCAAATAGCTCCCGGGGGGTTCCGGTAACCCTCCCGGTATTCCGGTAAAATCCCGATTTCACCCGGAACACTTCCAATATCCAAATATAGGCTTCCAATATATCAATCTTTACGTCTCGACCATTTCAAGACTCCTCGTCATGTCCGTGATCACATCCGGGACTCCGAACAACCTTCGGTACATCAAAATGCATAAACTCATAATATAACTGTCATCGTAACCTTAAGCGTGCGGACCCTACGGGTTCGAGAACAATGTAGACATGACCGAGACACGTCTCTGGTCAATAACCAATAGCGGGACCTGGATGCCCATATTGGCTCCTACATATTCTACGAAGATCTTTATCGGTCAGACCGCATAACAACATACGTTGTTCCCTTTGTCATCGGTATGTTACTTGCCCGAGATTCGATCGTCGGTATCCAATACCTAGTTCAATCTCGTTACCGGCAAGTCTCTTTACTCGTTCCGTAATACATCATCTCACAACTAACATATTAGTTGCAATGCTTGCAAGGCTTATGTGATGTGTATTACCGAGAGGGCCCAGAGATACATCTCCGACAATCGGAGTGACAAATCCTAATCTCGAAATACGCCAACCCAACATCGACCATTGGAGACACCTGTAGTACTCCTTTATAATCACCCAGTTACGTTGTGACGTTTGGTAGTACCCAAAGTGTTCCTCCGGTAAACGGGAGTTGCATAATCTCATAGTCATAGGAACATGTATAAGTCATGAAGAAAGCAATAGCAACATACTAAACGATCGGGTGCTAAGCTAATGGAATGGGTCATGTCAATCAGATCATTCTACTAATGATGTGACCTCGTTAATCAAATAACAACTCATTGTTCATGGTTAGGAAACATAACCATCTTTGATTAATGAGCTAGTCAAGTAGAGGCATACTAGTGACACTTTGTTTGTCTATGTATTCACACATGTATTATGTTTCCGGTAAATACAATTCTAGCATGAATAATAAACATTTATCATGATTATAAGGAAATAAATAATAACTTTATTATTGCGTCTAGGGCATATTTCCTTCAGTCTCCCACTTGCACTAGAGTCAATAATCTAGATTACACTGTAATGATTCTAACACCCATGGAGCCTTGGTGCTGATCATGTTTTGCTCGTGGAAGAGGCTTAGTCAACGGGTCTGCAACATTCAGATCCGTATGTATCTTGCAAATCTCTATGTCTCCCACCTGGACTAGATCCCGGATGGAGTTGAAGCGTCTCTTGATGTGTTTGGTCCTTTTGTGAAATCTGGATTCCTTTGCCAAGGCAATTGCACCAGTATTGTCACAAAAGATTTTCATTGGACCCGATGCACTAGGTATGACACCTAGATCGGATATGAACTCCTTCATCCAGACTCCTTCATTTGCTGCTTCCGAAGCAGCTATGTATTCCGCTTCACATGTAGATCCCGCTACAACGCTTTGTTTAGAACTGCACCAACTGACAGCTCCACCATTTAATGTAAACACGTATCCGGTTTGCGATTTAGAATCGTCCGGATCAGTGTCAAAGCTTGCATCAACGTAACCTTTTACGGTGAGCTCTTTGTCACCTCCATATATGAGAAACATATCCTTAGTCCTTTTCAGGTATTTCAGGATGTTCTTGACCGCTGTCCAGTGATCCACTCCTGGATTACTTTGGTACCTCCCTGCTAAACTTATAGCAAGGCACACATCAGGTCTGGTACACAGCATTGCATACATGATAGAGCCTATGGCTGATGCATAGGGAACATCTTTCATATTCTCTCTATCTTCTGTAGTGGTCGGGCATTGAGTCTTACTCAATTTCACACCTTGTAATACAGGCAAGAATCCTTTCTTTGCTTGATCCATTTTGAATTTCTTCAAAATCTTGTCAAGGTATGTGCTTTGTGAAAGTCCAATTAAGCGTCTTGATCTATCTCTATAGATCTTAATGCCTAATATGTAAGAAGCTTCACCGAGGTCTTTCATTGAAAAACTTTTATTCAAGTATCCCTTTATGCTATCCAGAAATTCTATATCATTTCCAATCAGTAATATGTCATCCACATATAATATCAGAAATGCTACAGAGCTCCCACTCACTTTCTTGTAAATACAGGCTTCTCCGAAAGTCTGTATAAAACCAAATGCTTTGATCACACTATCAAAACGTTTATTCCAACTCCGAGAGGCTTGCACCAGTCCATAAATGGATCGCTGGAGCTTGCACACTTTGTTAGCTTCCTTTGGATCGACAAAACCTTCTGGTTGCATCATATACAACTCTTCTTCCAGAAATCCATTCAGGAATGCAGTTTTGACATCCATCTGCCAAATTTCATAATCATAAAATGCGGCAATTACTAACATGATTCGGACAGACTTAAGCATCGCTACGGGTGAGAAGGTCTCATCGTAGTCAATCCCTTGAACTTGCCGAAAACCTTTTGCGACAAGTCGAGCTTTGTAGACAGTAACATTACCATCAGCGTCAGTCTTCTTCTTGAAGATCCATTTATTCTCAATTGCTTGCCGATCATCGGGCAAGTCAACCAAAGTCCACACTTTGTTCTCATACATGGATCCCATCTCAGATTTCATGGCTTCAAGCCACTTTGCGGAATCTGGGCTCACCATCGCTTCTTCATAGTTCGTAGGTTCATCATGATCTAGTAGCATGACCTCTAGAACAGGATTACCGTACCACTCTGGTGCGGATCTTATTCTGGTTGATCTACGAGGTTCAGTAGTATCTTGATCTGAAGTTTCATGATCATTATCATTGGCTTCCTCACTAACTGGTGTAGGTGTCACTGAAACAGATTTCTGTGATGAACTACTTTCCAGTAAGGGAGCAGGTACAGTTACCTCGTCAAGTTCTACTTTCCTCCCACTCACTTCTTTCGAGAGAAACTCCTTCTCTAGAAATGATCCATTCTTAGTAACGAATGTCTTGCCTTCGGATCTGTGATAGAAGGTGTACCCAACAGTTTCCTTTGGGTATCCTATGAAGACACATTTCTCCGATTTGGGTTCGAGCTTATCAGGTTGAAGCTTTTTCACATAAGCATCGCAGCCCCAAACTTTAAGGAACGACAACTTTGGTTTCTTGCCAAACCACAGTTCATAAGGCGTCGTCTCAACGGATTTTGATGGTGCCCTATTTAACGTGAATGCGGCCGTCTCTAAAGCATATCCCCAAAATGATAGCGGTAAATCAGTAAGAGACATCATAGATCGCACCATATCTAGTAAAGTACGATTACGACGTTCGGACACACCATTACGCTGTGGTGTTCTGGGTGGCGTGAGTTGCGAAACTATTCCACAGTTTTTCAAATGTACACCAAACTCGTAACTCAAATATTCTCCTCCACGATCAGATCGTAGAAACTTTATTTTCTTGTTACGATGATTTTCAACTTCACTCTGAAATTCTTTGAACTTTTCAAATGTTTCAGACTTATGTTTCATTAAGTAGATATACCCATATCTGCTTAAATCATCTGTGAAGGTGAGAAAATAACGATATCCGCCACGAGCCTCAATATTCATCGGGCCACATACATCGGTATCTATGATTTCCAACAAATCTGTTGCTCTCTCCATAGTACCGAAGAACGGTGTTTTAGTCATCTTGCCCATGAGGCACGGTTCGCAAGTACCAAGTGATTCATAATCAAGTGGTTCCAAAAGTCCATCCGCATGGAGTTTCTTCATGCGCTTTATACCGATATGACCTAAACGACAGTGCCACAAATAAGTTGCACTTTCGTTATCAACTCTGCATCTTTTGGCTTCAACATTATGAATATGTGTATTACTACTATCGAGATTCAATAAGAATAGACCACTCTTCAAGGGTGCATGACCATAAAAGATATTACTCATATAAATAGAACAACCATTATTCTCTGATTTAAATGAATAACCGTCTCGCATTAAACAAGATCCAGATATAATGTTCATGCTCAACGCTGGCACCAAATAACAATTACTTAGGTCTAATATTAATCCCGAAGGTAGATGTAGAGGTAGCGTGCCGACTGCGATCACATCGACTTTGGAACCGTTTCCCACGCGCATCGTCACCTCGTCCTTTGCCAGTGCCCGCTTATTCCGTAGTCCCTGTTTCGAGTTGCAAATATTAGCAACAGAACCAGTATCAAATACCCAGGTGCTACTGCGAGCTCTAGTAAGGTACACATCAATAACATGTATATCACATATACCTTTGTTCACCTTGCCATCCTTCTTATCCGCCAAATACTTGGGGCAGTTCCGCTTCCAGTGACCAGTCTGCTTGCAGTAGAAGCACTCAGTTTCAGGCTTAGGTCCACACTTGGGTTTCTTCTCTTGAGCAGCAACTTGCTTGCCGTTCTTCTTGAAGTTCCCCTTTTTCTTCCCTTTGCCCTTTTTCTTGAAACTAGTGGTCTTGTTAACCATCAACACTTGATGCTCCTTCTTGATTTCTACCTCCGCAGCTTTCAGCATTGCGAAGAGCTCGGGAATAGTCTTGTTCATCCCTTGCATATTATAGTTCATCACGAAGCTCTTGTAGCTTGGTGGCAGTGATTGGAGAATTCTGTCAATAACGCAATCATCCGGAAGATTAACTCCCAATTGAATCAAGTGATTATTATACCCAGACATTTTGAGTATATGCTCACTGACAGAACTGTTCTCCTCCATCTTGCAGCTATAGAACTTATTGGAGACTTCATATCTCTCAATTCGGGCATTTGCTTGAAATATTAACTTCAACTCCTGGAACATCTCATATGCTCCATGACATTCAAAACGTCGTTGAAGTCCCGATTCTAAGCCGTAAAGCATGGCACACTGAACTATCAAGTAGTCATCAGCTTTGCTCTGCCAGACGTTCATAACATCTGGTGTTGCTCCAGCAGCAGGCCTGGCACCCAGCGGTGCTTCCAGGACGTAATTTTTCTGTGCAGCAATGAGGATAATCCTCAAGTTACGGACCCAGTCCGTGTAATTGCTACCATCATCTTTCAACTTTGCTTTCTCAAGGAACGCATTAAAATTCAACGGAACAATAGCACGAGCCATCTATCTACAATCAACATAAACAAGCAAGATACTATCAGGTACTAAGTTCATGATAAATTTAAGTTCAATTAATCATATTATTTAAGAACTCCCACTTAGATAGACATCCCTCTAATCCTCTAAGTGATTACGTGATCCAAATCAACTAAACCATGACCGATCATCACGTGAGATGGAGTAGTTTTCAATGGTGAACATCGTTATGTTGATCATATCTACTATATGATTCACGCTCGACCTTTCGGTCTCCGTGTTCCGAGGCCATATCTGCATATGCTAGGCTCGTCAAGTTTAACCTGAGTATTCTGCGTGTGCAAAACTGGCTTGCACCCGTTGTAGATGGACGTAGAGCTTATCACACCCGATCATCACGTGGTGTCTGGGCACGCCGAACTTTGGCAACGGTGCATACTCAGGGAGAACACTTCTTGATAATTTAGTGAGAGATCATCTTATAATGCTACCGTCAATCAAAGCAAGATAAGATGCATAAAAAGATAAACATCACATGCAATCAATATAAGTGATATGATATGGTCATCATCATCTTGTGCTTGTGATCTCCATCTCCGAAGCACCGTCATGATCACCATCGTCACCGGCGCGACACCTTGATCTCCATCGTAGCATCGTTGTCGTCTCGCCAATCTTATGCTTCCACGACTATCACTACCGTTTAGTAATAAAGTAAAGCATTACATCGCGATTGCATTGCATACAATAAAGCGACAACCATATGGCTCCTGCCAGTTGCCGATAACTCGGTTACAAAACATGATCATCTCATACAATAAAATTCAGCATCATGCTTTGACCATATCACATCACAACATGCCCTGCAAAAACAAGTTAGACATCCTCTACTTTGTTGTTGCATGTTTTACGTGGCTGCTACGGGCTTAAGTAAGAACCAATCTCACCTACGCATCAAAACCACAACGATAGTTTGTCAAATAGACTCCGTTTTAACCTTCGCAAGGACCGGGCGTAGCCATACTTGGTTCAACTAAAGTTGGAGAGACAGTCGCCCGCAAGCCATCTCCGTGCAAAGCACGTCGAGGGAACCGGTCTCGCGTAAGCGTACGCGTAAGGTTGGTCCGGGTCGTCTCGTCCAACAATAACGCCGAACCAAAGTATGACATGCTGGTAGGCAGTATGACTTGTATCGTCCACAACTCACTTGTGTTCTACTCGTGCATATAACATCAACATAAATAACCTAGGCTCGGATGCCACTGATGGGTTTCGTAGTAATTTCAAAAAAATTCCTACGCACATACAGGATCATGTGATGCATAGCAACGAGGGGAGAGTATTGTCTACGTACCCAACGCAGACCGACTGCGGAAGCGATGACACGACGTAGAGGAAGTAGTCGTACGTCTTCACGATCCAACCGATCAAGTACCGAAACTACGGCACCTCCGAGTTCGAGCACACGTTCAGCTCGATGACGATCCCCGGACTCTGATCCAGCAAAGTGTCGGGGAAGAGTTTCGTCAGCACGACGGCGTGGTGACGATCTTGATGAACTACAGCAGCAGGGCTTCGCCTAAACTCCGCTACAGTATTATCGAGGAATATGGTGGCAGGGGGCACCGCACACGGCTAAGGAATAGATCACGTGGATCAACTTGTGTCAACTTGTTTGTTTAGAGGTGCCCCTGCCTCCGTATATAAAGGAGGAGAGGAGGGGAGGCTGGCCGGCCAAGGGGGGGAGGCGCAGGAGAGTCCTACTCCCTCTGGGAGTAGGATTCCCCCTCCAATCCTAGTCCAACTAGGATTCCTCGGAGGGGAAAAGAGGAGGAGGGGGCCGGCCACCTCTCCTAGTCCTAATAGGACTAGGGGAAGGGGGGGCGCAGCCCATCTAGGGCAGCCCCTTCTCTTTTCCACTAAGGCCCACTATGGCCCAAATAGCTCCCGGGGGGTTCCGGTAACCCTCCCGGTATTCCGGTAAAATCCCGATTTCACCCGGAACACTTCCGATATCCAAATATAGGCTTCCAATATATCAATCTTTATGTCTCGACCATTTCGAGACTCCTTGTCATGTCCGTGATCACATCCGGGACTCCGAACAACCTTCGGTACATCAAAATGCATAAACTCATAATATAACTGTCATCGTAACCTTAAGCGTGCGGACCCTACGGGTTCGAGAACAATGTAGACATGACCGAGACACGTCTCTGGTCAATAACCAATAGCGGGACCTGGATGCCCATATTGGCTCCTACATATTCTACGAAGATCTTTATCGGTCAGACCGCATAACAACATACGTTGTTCCCTTTGTCATCGGTATGTTACTTGCCCGAGATTCGATCGTCGGTATCCAATACCTAGTTCAATCTCGTTACCGGCAAGTCTCTTTACTCGTTCCGTAATACATCATCTCACAACTAACATATTAGTTGTAATGCTTGCAAGGCTTATGTGATGTGTATTACCGAGAGGGCCCAGAGATACCTCTTCGACAATTGGAGTGACAAATCCTAATCTCGAAATACGCCAACCCAACATCGACCATTGGAGACACCTGTAGTACTCCCTTATAGTCACCCATTTACGTTGTGACGTTTGGTAGTACCCAAAGTGTTCCTCCGGTAAACGGGAGTTGCATAATCTCATAGTCATAGGAACATGTATAAGTCATCAAGAAAGCAATAGCAACATACTAAACGATCGGGTGCTAAGCTAATGGAATGGGTCATGTCAATCAGATCATTCTGCTAATGATGTGACCTCGTTAATCAAATAACAACTCATTGTTCATGGTTAGGAAACATAACCATCTTTGATTAACGAGCTAGTCAAGTAGAGGCATACTAGTGACACTTTGTTTGTCTATGTATTCACACACATGTATTATGTTTCCGGTAAATACAATTCTAGCATGAATAATAAACATTTATCATGATTATAAGGAAATAAATAATAACTTTATTATTGCCTCTAGGGCATATTTCCTTCATCAATGACTGTAGCAACAATGACAGGCTATGCAACAGAATAGGAGTAACCGAACAGTAACATGCTACACTACTCTAATGCAAGCAGTATAGAGAAGAACAAGCGATATCTGGTGATCAAGGGGGGGGGGGCTTGCCTGATTGCTCTGGCAAGGAGGGGTCGTCAACACCGTAGTCTACTGGGTAGCAGCGGCGTCGGTCTCGGTGTCTAGCGAGAGAAGAGGGGGAAGAAACAATAAATACAATGCAAACAAATGCATGACGATGCATGACATGACAAAGCGCGGTGCTAGGTGTGCCCTAACGCGGTGGGAGGTTGTACCAGTGAAGGGGGGAACATCCAGGAAAGTATTCCCGGTGTTCCGCGTTTTCGGACACATTAACCGGACGGGGAAAGTTGCGAGTTCGATAGGTTAGGGATGTGTGGCGGACGAACGGGCTACGTGTCCGAATTCGTCTCGTTGTTCTGAGCAACTTTCATGTACAAAGTTTTTCCATCTGAGCTACGGTTTATTTTATATTAATTTTTGAAGTTTTTAAATCATTTTCTAATTTATTAATTATTAATTAAATTCAAAAATAGTATTATTGCATCAGCATGACGTCAGCATGACATCATCAGTCAATAGAGGTGTTGACTGGTCAAGCTAACGTGTGGGTCCTATATGTCATAGGCTTAGGTTAACTAAATTGTTTTAGTTAATTAAATAGGTGATTAGGTTAACTAATTATGATTAAATTAAGTTAATTAAGTAAGTAATTAATTAATTATTATTTTTAATTATGTATATTTTTTTAAATGTTCTGGAGGCGGGGCCCGTTTGGCAGTGGCCCAGGGCCTTATCGGTTCGGGCTAACGGGCGCCGTGTGCATGGGGTGCGGGCGCAACCCGTAGCCCGATTGGGCGCCTGCACAGTCCAGTGGAGGCGCCAGGCGCGGGTGGTCGTGGCCACGGCGAGGCCACGGACGGAGCGGGGCCGTGGTGAAGCGGGCGGCCACCGGAGGAGGACGCCGGGGCCGTGGAGGGGTGCGGTTACGGGCGCGGGTGGAGCATGCGCCCGCTTGGAGGCCCGAGGCCAACAAGGGGCCGCCGGCCACGGCAGCATCCGGAGCAGCGCGGCAAGGGGGGTGACAGAGCGGGGCGGTCGCGTGGCGGCAGCGGCAGCCGCAGAGGGCGCCGACGGGCGGCGGAGCGAGACAGAGGAGAAGGAGGATGCCTCACTGTAGGGAGTAGGGACCGTGGCAGTGGGCTCGACGGAGGTCGGGGAGGTCCGACGAGGGAGATCCGGCGACGGGCGGCGTTCCGGGCTGCACAGGACGACGGAGGGCGGGCGCAGGGCGTCGGGGGCGACGCGGAAGGCGCGGCGAGGGGCGCCGCTGAGGGAGATAGAACGGGGGCGCGAGGATGAGGGAGGGGACGGTGAGGCGGCTGCGGGGATAGGCGACGCCGGGGAGGCGTGTGGCAGCGATGGCAGGGGTCGGGGTGGTCGTCAGGGGGCGAGGTGGTTCGTGTTGGGGAACGTAGCAGAAATTCAAAATTTTCCTACGTGCCACCAAGATCTATCTATGGAGAAACCAGCAACGAGGGGAAGGAGAGTGCATCTACATACCCTTGTAGATCGCTAAGCGGAAGCGTTCAAGAGAACGGGGTTGAAGGAGTCGTACTCGTCGTGATCCAAATCACCAGAGATCCTAGTGCCGAACGGACGGCACCTCCGCGTTCAACACACGTACAGCCCGATGACGTCTCCCACGCCTTGATCCAGCAAGGAGAGAGGGAGAGGTTGAGGAAGACTCCGTCCAGCAGCAGCACAACGGCGTGGTGATGGTGGAGGAGTGTGGCAATCCTACAGGGCTTCGCCAAGCACCGCGAAAGAGGAGGAGTACTTGGGAGAGGGGGAGGGCTGCGCCAGAACTTGTCGTGCGGCTGCCCTCCCACCCCTCCACTATTTATAGGTGGGGTAAAGAGGGGGCCGGCCCCCTTAGATCCCATCTAGGGTTGGGGCGGCGGCCAAGGGGGGAGGAGTGCCTCCCAAGTCTAGTGGAGGCCCCCCCTTTAGGGTTTTCCCCTTCCCATGCGCATGGGCCTTGGGGGGGGGGCTGTTTCCCCTGGCCCATTAAGGCTAGGGCGGCCCCCTACAGCCCATGCTACTGTATTGGACGTGGTGGAACAATTTTCGGACCTCCGGACCCCTCCGGAATCCTCCGGAACCTTCTGGAAGCTTCCCGGTACAATACCGAAAAAACCCGAACTTTTTCCGGACCCAAACAACAACTTTCCATATATAAATCTTTACCTCCGGACCATTCCGGAACTCCTCGTGACGTCCGGGATCTCATCCGGAACTCCGAACAACATTCGGTAACCACATACAAACTTCCTTTATAACCCTAGCATCATCGAACCTTAAGTGTGTAGACCCTACGGGTTCGGGAACCATGCAGACATGACCGAGACGTTCTCCGGTCAATAACCAACAGTGGGATATGGATACCCATGTTGGCTCCCACATGTTCCACGATGATCTCATCGGATGAACCACGATGTCAAGGACTCAATCGATCCCGTATACAATTCCCTTTGTCTAGCGGTATTATACTTGCCCGAGATTCGATTGTCGGTATACCGATACCTTGTTCAATCTCGTTACCGGCAAGTCTCTTTACTCGTTCTGTAACACATCATCCCGTGATCAACCCCTTGGTCAAATTGTGCACACTATGATGATGTCCTATCGAGTGGGCCCAGAGATACCTCTCCGTTTACACGGAGTGACAAATCCCAGTCTCGATTCGTGCCAACCCAACAGACACTTTCGGAGATACCTGTAGTGCACCTTTATAGCCACCCAGTTACGTTGTGACATTTGGTACACCCAAAGCATTCCTACGATATCCGGGAGTTGCACAATCTCATGGTCTAAGGAAATGATACTTGACATTAGAAAAGCTTTAGCATACGAACTACACGATCTTTGTGCTAGGCTTAGGATTGGGTCTTGTCCATCACATCATTCTCCTAATGATGTGATCATGTTATCAATGACATCCAATGTCCATGGTCAGGAAACTGTAACCATCTATTGATCAACGAGCTAGTCAACTAGAGGCTTACTAGGGACATGGTGTTGTCTATGTATCCATACATGTATCTGAGTTTCCTATCAATACAATTATAGCATGGATAATAAACGATTATCATGAACAAGGAAATATAATAATAACTAATTTATTATTGCCTCTAGGGCATATTTCCAACAGTTCGATCCCGATCCAATCTGGATCGGGAGGGGGAGCGAGTGGGGCGAGTGGGGCGACGGGGTGGGTTAGGGTTTCCCCCTCGTGGGGATAAGGTAGGGGCAGTTCGGTCGGCTGGGCCAGGTGGGCCGGCTGGGCGGCCTGGTTAGCCCCGTGACCAGCTGGGCCGAGGCCCAGCGAGTGGGGGGGGGCTTTTATTTTTCTTTTGTTGTTGTTTTTTTTATTCTTTTCTGTTTTATTTTAGTTGCACTTTATTTTTGGTTTAGTAAAATATGAAAATAGCCCCAAAAATAGTGTCTCAAAATAATCCACTGTTCTAAGAAGTTTTACCTCAGAATAAAAATAGTTTAGTATTTGGTAAAATATATTAGGAGTATAACTAATTGTTTTGATGTTGTTTTAATCACTTTAGGGTATTTAAATATATTATAAAGATGTTGTTACTCCACCAATAATATCCATTATTTATTTGTCACATTAAGAACATTTTAGTTTTGACTTTTGAAAACTTAAATTGTTTGACTTGATTTTAAATTTGAATTTGAATCGTTTTTGAACCATTGCGAGATTAACAACAGTAACCAAGGTGACGTGGCATCATTAGCGTGGAATTACTGTAGCCTAAATATCCGGGCGTCACAATTCTCCTCCACTACAAGAAATCTCGTCCCGAGATTTAAGCGGTGGAGTAAGGGGGGGAAAGGTGTTGGTAGCGAAAAACCTAATGAGTCTTCTCGGTCTTGGCTGCCCTTTCGAAGAGGTTGATCCTTTTCGTTGATGTATTCATTTTTCTGCTTTAGGTCATCATGATGAAGTGGCCATCCTTCCTTCGGAGTCTTCATCATACTAACAAGAGATTAAGGGGGTATACCGGAAGAATGGACCTCTGCAGGGTAGACTATCTGGTAGACAACAACGAGGAAGGTGGCGGAAAGTAACTCTCGAATTGAAATTTAAGACAATACGGAGAGCAAAGTAAAAAGGTGCAAAATAGAAGTTTCAAGCGCATAGGCAATCGTTCGTTGCCTGAAGCGAAGTGTGAAAGGGGTTCAGAGCAATGAGAATAAGTATTGCGCCTGATACCAGATTGATGATCTCACCGGAAGGTGGCTCGTGAATTACACATAAGGCCACGCGTGAGGAATAACTTTGGGAACAGGGGGTGTACAGGAGAGTCATGTTTCGATCATGAGGAACTGTGGGTTATGGGCCCACCAAGTGGGTTAAAAGCAGGAAGGGCGGAGACGTCTTGCGTGATCATGCAAGCAAGGTATGTCAGAAGATAGCCTATCAGTTATGTTGGCAACAACATCAGTACCAAGGGCGATGGACGAAGAGAACCATTTTCCTGCTTGTTGAACGAGGCGGACCAGTAGGCAAAGTTCTCGTCCATCGGTGGTTACCGAAATGTCATCAACAAAAGTAACAGGGTCTCACTGGCAGAGTTGTACACCGAGGTGTTTACATAAGAAGTGAATTATTACTGCATAGGTTATATAGATCACAAGAAAGGTCAAACAAACTAATGGAAAGGAAAATGTGATCATCAGGTTAAACAGAACAATGGAAAGGAAAAGTGTGTTTAAACACATATTTCAGGAGTATATCCTTCCCAAGGACAAGCAGAGCAAAATATCCACGACAGGAGATAATGTAGAAAACCCTTTAGGTAAGGGGAGAGAAATTTCATGACATTACCCATACAACGGTGTTTGGATAATTGAGAAAGAAACATTTAGCATTGGGCTTCAAATGTTCTTATTGAAGATCGGAGTACCACAGACATGCTTCGAGATAGCATTGACATGGTCTTCAAGCAAAGGTCGGACTTTGGATGCACAAAGGATCCATCAGGATAACTTATTAAACAAGGCATTCAAGTTCCTCATGGAAATTGGTTAACCTTGTTAAAAAAAGGAAACTATAACAATAGGCCCTTCGGCCAGGTGTGCTAGGCATGACATCACCTTACCGAGTCATATAAAGACCGATGTTATAACTCTTGGAAATATGTTCCAACCATCATATCTGACCAAGGTTCAGATCCGATTGGTGTCAGGATACCTCCGACTTAGTATGCCTGAGAAGAAAAGGTGCAACACAATTGACGAGATGACAATGTAAGATTCTCGGGAAATGAACTATGAAGTGATTTCCGTTAACAAGATTTCATCATTAACCCAAGGAGAGGACAAGGAGGTGTCTGGTGAACTCAACGGCAATTCATCGAGATTTCCAAAAGATGGATTTCCACAATTAAGTGAACAAGGAGATAACATTTGTCAGATCAAATGATATAAGGAAGTATGCTCGAGGAAAACATACAAAATTAAACGTTGGTTGAAAGGTGCGCCCAAAATATGGGTTGGGTTGCACGACCAATGTCAGAATGGTGATTCAATAAGCCATAGTCATAGAATGAAACTATAGACCAATAACTTCAAAGCAAGAGGGTTGCTCGAAGTTTAGAATTTACACATCACAGACCATCTGTCGGTATTCCGGTTAGAAATATCACGGGGGCCAAGAAAAGAATGGTGATGTTAATAAGTATCACTGGTATCAAGAATTCTTAAGGGTGGTGAATTTCTCATGACATCCTTGACATAAAAGATGGTAATACTCCAAGGTAAAGAAGAACAGATGCTGGATAGTAAGGGTCTCAAGGTATAACACAAAACACGAATAAGTTTGTGTTGAACGGAAGGCAATAAAGTGGTCGATGATAACACAAACCATCGAGGGGCAAGGACGGTATTTCTCATCATGAATTCAATAGATATCCTGGAAGAGCTCATAAGGTTGATGATGATCATGACACATTTGTCGAGAGATTTCATGAAGATGTAATCAATCAACGACGACATCAAGTCAAAGGAATGAGGTAGCGGATGGTTATTGGAACCATGGGTAGGACACAAACTTGTAATCAAGATTGTTGTTCAAGGCGAACTAATATGACGAGGAAGATCGACGTAATCTTAGCTCATCGTCGAAAATTTTGTGCTCCGGAAAGAAGGACCAGGTAGCACGGTAATGATATAGCCGATCAGGCTAGGGAAGACATGATTGCGTACAAACTCATAAGCAAAGAAGATTACTAAGAGTTGTTTAATCGCGATGCGGACTCGATTCAGTTATCGATGTCCTTGAGTGTTTAATAACTCGAAGCCCGTGAAAAATTGTAATCAGTGAGAATGTAGTACTTGATGAAGAACTCATAAGAAGTTATGCAGTTCCAAGATAATGTCGAGATACCAGGGGGGTAATACTCGACGGTAGAGCAGAGTAGATGGTGGACACATGAAA
The DNA here is from genome assembly GCF_018294505.1 of Triticum aestivum. Taxonomy (NCBI): domain Eukaryota; kingdom Viridiplantae; phylum Streptophyta; class Magnoliopsida; order Poales; family Poaceae; genus Triticum; species Triticum aestivum. Next base: position 213,280,141 of record NC_057810.1, on the reverse strand, counting down.
TGATCTGTAGAAGACAAGTACTGAAACTTGCACGATAAAAGATATATAAAGGAGGACATGGTCGGAATCACGCTTGCAAAGGCCAGATTCCAGATATAAGATGAACTTATACCCAGGGAAAAGTTAAATTAAGAGAAGCTTTCATGATAAGATTTACATCGTGTTCATGGGCATGAACACAAAGTTCAAGGTCGACTCCCACTTCTCCAATGCATAACCTTTCATTTACTTCTCGCGTTCGATGAAGTTGTAGTGTTGAAATTTTATCTGGTAAAATACCAGAAGAGTATGACTCGTGAAAACTTTCGGGTTCACAGAGATTAAGGAAGGCATAGGTTCAACCCATCGGGGCATCTTAGAAACATATACCATGAATTTTTAGGAGTAATTAACACAAGCTCGAAAGTAGAGCATGGTTGTCAAAGCATTATGCATCAGGGAAAGAACTCACAAGATTTGAATGTGTATGATACCATCGGATAACAACCTAGCAATGGGTTTGGCGGTCCATAACGGAGCTGACGTGAGTATCGGTACTCAATCAGAGGAAGAAAGAATGCAAAGCCATCAAATTATGGGAATAACTAACTAATTCAAATCTCAAATGCAAAGGAATTGCGATTTCCAAATCAAGGGATCAGAAGCAAACGCTCTAATTAAGGATAGATAGGTTGAGTAGACTTAGGGGTACAATCGATGGCAATTTGATTGGTCGAGATTCAACTCATGTTTAAAATGAAGTCTGAGCTGGAAGGATGAATTCTAGGATCTGATTGAGGATTGCGAGCATTCGCAACATATTGAATCAACAGACTCAAAATGATAATGACAAAGGATGACAATAAGATTACTAGACTTATGGGATTGACCATAATGCAAGTAAGCAAGAATTTCAAGAGCAAAAGGCTCCAGAGGATTTTCGGAAGATCGAATAGTATTTTGAAGACTTTTGCGAAACACGTAAACAACTGGGGATGGGCGGATATTCGATAAGTGCGAGGAATTATCCGTAGGGGTATCCGGGTGGCTTAGAACTGCAAGGCAGTAGGCACAAAGTATCCTTGGAGCAATAGAGAATTTTCGGCGTACCTTGTAATAACAAGATCAATTGGATTGAAAGGGCAAGTGTATGTAGTTATCCATAATGATATACACTGGCAGGGAATTTGCAAAGGCAGTGGGCACAAGTATCGAGGGAACATCAGAGAGTAACTTCGGAATCTTCTAGTGCATCGGGCGATCACCCGTATCGAGTGGCTCTCCGGGAGGAAGTAGTTACGAGAACCTAGAGTTGGATTTAGTAAAATCATTTAACCCGAATAGAAGAGAGATCAGAGGCCCAGAGTATAGACGAGGAGTAAAAGATCCTAATACCACCCAATGACGACGTGGGCCCATGGGCCGCACAGTCAAGATAGTAAAACAATTTTCGTCGACTAGACTCAACTCCGGCCAAAGAGTGTGGAAGGGGGATTCCTACAGGTAGTCGGCTCTGATACCAACTTGTGACGCCCCCGATTCAATCATACACTAATCATGCACGCAAACGTGTATGATCAAGATCAGGGACTCACGGGAAGATATCACAACACAACTCTAAAAACATAAATAAGTCATACAAGCATCATAATACAAGCCAGGGGTCTCGAGGGCTCGAATACAAGTGCTCGATCATAGACGAGTCAGCGGAAGCAACAATATCTGAGTACATACATAAGTTAAACAAGTTTGCCTTAAGAAGGCTAACACAAACCGGGATACAGATCGAAAGAGGCGCAGGCCTCCTGCCTGGGATCCTCCTAAACTACTCCTGGTCGTCGTCAGCAGCCTTCACATAGTAGTAGGCACCTCCAGTGTAGTAGTCATCGTCGACGGTGGTGTCTGGCTCCTGGGCTCCAGCATCTGGTTGCGCCAACCAGGTAGAAGGGAAAGGGGGAAAAGGGGGAGAAAAGCAACCGTGAGTACTCATCCAAAGTACTCGCAAGCAAGGAGCTACACTACATATGCATGGGTATATGTGTAAGGAGGTCATATCAGTGGACTGAACTGCAGAATGCCAGAATAAGAGAGGGATAGCTAGTCCTATCGAAGACTACGCTTCTGGCAGCCTCCGTCTTGCAGCATGTAGAAGAGAGTAGATTGAAGCCCTCCAAGTAGCATCGCATAGCATAATCCTACCCGGCGATCCTCTCCTCGTCGCCCCGTTAGAGAGCGATCACCGGGTTGTATCTGGCACTTGGAAGGGTGTGTTTTATTAAGTATCCGGTTCTAGTTGTCATAAGGTCAAGGTACAACTCCGGGTCGTCCTTTTACCGAGGGACATGGCTATTCGAATAGATTAACTTCCCTGCAGGGGTGCACCACATAACCCAACACGCTCGATCCCATTTGGCCGGACACACTTTCCTGGGTCATGCCCGGCCTCAGAAGATCAACACGTCGCAGCCCTACCTAGGCCTAACAGAGAGGTCAGCACGCCGGTCTAACTCCTATGGCGCAGGGGTCTGGGCCCATCGCCCATTGCACACCTGCACATTGCGTGGGCGGCCGAAAGCAGAACTAGCCCCCTTAATACAAGAGCAGGCTTACATTCCAATCTGGCACGCGTCGCTTAGTCGCTGACATCTAGAAGGCTTCGGCTGATACCACGACGTCGAGTGCCCATATCTTTCCCACGTAGTTGGTTAGTGCGTATAGACCAAATGCCAGACTCAGATCAAATACCAAGATCTCGTTAAGCATGTTATTATGAAGCAACCGCGGACGCCGACCAGGGCCAGGCCCACCTCTCGCCTAGGTGGTCTCAACCTGCCCTGTCGCCCCGCCACAAAGATCCACACAGAGGGCCGTCGGGACAAAGGTCCTTTCAGCCCCCAATCCGTGAATCACTCGCGGGTACTCTTCGAGCGGACCCGACTTTAGTCACCATCTGTAGTATGTATATATGTATAGTATATACCCGTGATCACCTCCCGAGTGATCACGGCCCAATAGTATAGCAAGGCAGACTAACAAGAATGTAGGGCCAATGGTGATAAACTAGCATCCTATACTAAGCATTTAGGATTACGGGTAAGGTATCAATGACTGTAGCAACAATGACAGGCTATGCAATAGAATAGGAGTAATCGAACAGTAACATGCTACACTACTCTAATGCAAGCAGTATAGAGAAGAATAGGCGATATCTGGTGATCAAGGGGGGGGCTTGCCTGATTGCTCTGGCAAGAAGGAGGGGTCGTCAACACCGTAGTCGTACTGGGTAGCAGCGGCGTCGGTCTTGGTGTCTAGCGAGAGAAGAGGGGGAAGAAACAATAAATACAATGCAAACAAATGCATGACGATGCATAACATCACAAAGCGCGGTGCTAGGTGTGCCCTAACGCGGTGGGAGGTTGTACCAATGAAGGGGGGAACATCCGGGAAAGTATTCCCGGTGTTCCGCGTTTTCGGACAGATTTACCGGAGGGGGAAAGTTGCGAGTTCGATTGGTTAGGGATGTGTGGCGGACGAACGGGCTACGTATCCGGATTCGTCTCGTCGTTCTGAGCAACTTTCATGTACAAAGTTTTTCCATCCGAGCTACGGTTTATTTTATATTATTTTTTAAACTTTTTAAATCATTTTCTAATTTATTAATTATTAATTAAATTCGGAAATAGTATTATTGCATCAGCATGACATCATCAGTCAACAGAGGTGTTGACTGGTCAAGCTGACGTGTGGGTCCTATATGTCATAGGCTTAGGTTAACTAAATTGTTTTAGTTAATTAAATAGGTGATTAGGTTAACTAATTATGCTTAAATTAAGTTAATTAATTAAGTAATTAATTATGTATATTTTTTAAACGTTCTGGAGGCGGGGCCCGTTTGGCAGTGGCCCAGGGCCTTATCGGTTCGGGCTAACGGGCGCCGTGTGCAGGGGTGCGGGCGCAACCCGTAGCCTGATTGGGCGCCTGCACAGGCCAGTGGAGGCGCCAGGCGTGGGTGGCCGTGGCCATGGCGAGGCCACGGACGAAGCGGGGCCGTGGTGAAGCGGGCGGCCACCGGAGGAGGACACCGGGGCCGTGGAGGGGTGCGGTTACGGGCGCGAGTGGAGCATGCGCCCGCTTGGAGGCCCGAGGCCAACAAGGGGCCGCCGGCCACGGCGGCAGCCGGAGCAGCGCGGCAAGGGGGGTGACAGAGCGGGGTGGTCGTGTGGCGGCAGCGGCAGCCGCAGAGGGTGCCAGCGGGCGGCGGAGCGAGACAGAGGAGAAGGAGGATGCCTCACTGTGGGGAGTAGGGATCGTGGCAGTGGGCTCGACGGAGGTCGGGGAGGTCCGACGAGGGAGATCCGGCGACAGGCGGCGTTCCGGGCCGCACAGGACGACGGAGGGCGGGCGCAGGGCGTCGGGGGCGACGCAGAAGGCGCGGCGAGGGGCGCCGCTGAGGGAGAGGGAACGGGGGCGCGAGGATGAGGGAGGGGGCGGTGATGCGGCTGCGGGGACAGGCGACGCCCGCGAGGCATGTGGCAGCGATGGCAGGGGTCGGGGCGGTCGTCAGGGGGCGGGGTGGTTCGATCCCGATCCAATCTGGATCGGGAGGGGGAGCGAGTGGGGCGACGGGGTTGGTTAGGGTTTCCGCCTCGTGGGGATAAGGCAGGGGCGGTTCGGCCGGCTGGGCTAGGTGGGCCGGCTGGGCGGCCTGGCTAGCCCCGTGACCAGCTGGGCCGAGGCCCAGCGAGGGGGGTGCTTTTATTTTTCTTTTGTTGTTTTTTTATTCTTTTCATTTTATTTTAGTTGCACTTTATTTTTGGTTTAGTAAAATATGAAAATAGCCCCAAAAATAGTGTGTCAAAATAATCTACTGTTCTAAGAAGTTTTACCTCGGAATAAAAATAGTTTAGTATTTGGTAAAATATATTAGGAGTATAACTAATTATTTTGATGTTGTTTTAATCACTTTAGGGTATTTAAATATCTTATAAAGATGTTGTTACTCCACCAATAATATCCATGATTTATTTGTCACATTAAGACATTTTAGTTTTGACTTTTGAAAACTTTAATTGTTTGACTTGATTTTAAATTTGAATTTGAATCGTTTTTGAACCATCGCGAGATTAACAACAGTAACCGAGGTGACGTGGCATCATTAGCGTGGAATTACTGTAGCCTAAATATCCGGGCGTCACACTGTGAAGCCATCCGGACTGGGCGCCTTATCACTAGGCATCTCCTTTATGGCCGCCCAAACCTCATCTTCCGTGATGGTGTTGCCCAGGTCGTGCAAGTCATGGGTCTCTATTCGAAGCTCCTCCCGGTTGAAGTCTTTGTTGCTACTGCATCCTGTACCCATAATCTCGGTGAAGTGGGAATGTATGATCTTCTCTTTTTCCTTGTGTTCGGTCACCCACCCATGCACATGTTTGATCCGGTGAATGTGGTTTTTCCTCCTTCTGGCATTGATGCGTTGGTGGAAGAATTTTGTGTTTGCATCCCCATGCTTCAAATTTTGCCAGCCGAGCACATTGACTCTTCCTAGACCTCTCAAGAACCGCCAAGCTAATCACCCTCCGCTTGAGTCTCGTGCGCAAGTCTCGCTCCTCAGGAGAGAGAGCCCTTTCCTCTTGCGCGATGTCGAGGTGGAGAATCACAAGCAGGGCCGCATGGAGCTGAACCTTAGCCTTGGAAAACAAGTTCTTGCTCCACTCAGATAGACGGATCGCAATTTTTTTTAGCTTATGGTACAAAACTTGGTACGGCTCCGAGTGCTCGACTCGCTCGTCCCAGGCCTTTTGCACTACCTCGGAGAAGCCAGGCAAAGAAGCCCAGAAGGTTTCAAACTTGAAGGATCTAGGCCTTCTGGGCCCTTTATCATCAGCAAGCAGCAGGGGGCAATGGTCGGAAAGTGAAGATGACAGAGCATGTAGGACATGGGTGCTGAAGGTCGTATCCCACTCCACATTGCAGAAGAAGGAGTCAAGCTTGCAGAGAGTTGGGTTGTTCCGCTCGTTGCTCCAGGTGAAGCGCCGATTCTGGAGATGAATTTCCTGAGCTCACAAGATTGCAACGCAGCCCGAAAGCGATTGATCCTACGCCGGTTGAAGATTCTCTTGTTTTTGTCGCGTGCACGGTAAATTTGGTTGAAATCCCCAAGGGCCAGCCATGCAGTCCCATTAGGAGGCTTGTGGGAGATAAGCTCGGCAAAAAACGCATCTTTGTAGGCATGGTCAGTTGGCTCATAAACGGACGTGACCCTAAAACAGACGTCAGTCGCACGGGCACGAACCGTACCAGAGAGGCAATAGGTCGATGCAGTGATATCGGAGACGTCGAGGACCGTGTCATCCCAAAGTAGCAGAATCCCTCCCCTAGTCCCCAGAGCCGGGCGTTGCGCAAAGCCTTGAAGCCTGTTACCACCAAGGAAGGCAGCAACGAATTTATCAACGCAGCCAAGCTTAGTCTCTTGCAAACATACAAGCTGGCATGAGGAGGCTGCAATCGTCGCGCTAACAGCTGACCTCCGCGCCGGGTTGTTTAGACCGCGAACATTCCAACTTAATGTGTTGATGGGCTGTGTCGTCATGGGTCACACCAAAAAACACAAGACCTCTGGCAGCGACAGTAGCTGTGCACGGCCATCAGGCAGAGGAGAGCTACTCCAGCGTCAGCATAACAACACGGCAAACCAACAACCAAAGTGCATGATTTTTCTCTCATGAAACAACGAGCACCCACAGCACTATCACACCTGATACAACGCACACCCACAACACTAACAGCACACAGATCACCCCTTGAAGCACTAAGAGGGTGGATTAACATAAGCATCCGTAGTACCCTAACAGACAAACTAGGAACCTCAAGCATCCTGGATAGCTACACCTCCCTCTTGAGCAAGCTCCAGTGCTCCCTCTCCACCATGCTCAATCAGCGCGTCCTCGACGCCGTTGACCGCTGGGTCATCCAGATGAAAGAACTCCCTCATGGCCATAATCACCTCTGGAGCTAGCTGGTCCTTGAACTTGGAAGTGAACTCTTCCGGAGTTGCCTCCGTCACATCTTTGCCATCTCTGGTGATCCCGAGCGTGCGGCAGATCATCTTTTCAACGACTTTGGTCGCTGGCATCGTAGCAACACTTGCACGAGTACGTTTGTTCCTCTGGAGCGAGAGCCCACCCTTCCTGGATATGTGCACACCAGCCAACGTCTTCCGGCGAGCTGTGGAGGCGTGGCAAAAATGCTCTGCTGCCTCACCTCGAAGAGAGGCTCTAGGAGATCTTCAGTGGCCTTGGCTTGCGCACCATGCACCGGCGAAGGGGTGCGCTGCAGGGGGCCGTCGCAAGTCAGCGGCGGCGTAGAAGAGGTCTGAAACCCCGGCGGCCTGTATGTGTTTTTGGTTGTATGTGTTTTTGGTTTTTGATTAAGCGGTTTCCCTCCCCACAAGCAGGCGTGTGTATATGTGCGGTGACTTGCGTCATGCCCAATTGTTTGGTGTCTCAGCCAGCGCTTGCTGGCGACCTGGCATGGTGTGGCCTGCCCGTTTTACATTGACTGCGAGATACATACGCACGTGCCCTGCCATCTGTATAGGGGTGCGTACAAATTAGTGCTGGGTTCTTCCTTCAAAATAATATCCCTCTATTCGAAAACACTTGTCTGAAAATATATAAAAATAAATGTATCTAAAACTAAAATATGTATAAATATATTTATTTTGCCGACAAGTATTTCTGAACGAAGGGAGTAAGTGATAATTACAGCTTGAGTGATGAACTGCCGATGAAGCCGGGGAAGCATGGCAATTCAAGTGTTCGTATCTACTACTCACGTGTTGGCGTGTTTCGGTGTATACTGATATCTGATGGTCATGAATTTACTAGCTTGCCGTTTCAAACATACGCTAACACATGACTGAAAGGAATCTACTGTGGACATACGTTTGTGTATACGGGTATCTGAGCAATTCTTTCTATTGTTTTTACAAAACTTCCCTCTTGATGCTAAACCATAGCTCTAACTGAGTAAAATTCCACAATTTCTAAGAACGATATGCTTTTTTGCATTTTCCATTGTGAAAGCTTCTCTCAATCCCTCCCTAGTCCTTTCTTTCCTGGGCACAGGCTTACCTGGTTGACCGCCCACATTCATTCATTGTTCGTTCTGTTGTGGAATCGAACCACAGAGCTAGCGCAATTGGGATTTAGAGTCCCATGCGTGAAACTAAAGAGGATTTTCAGTCCTCTGCTCTACCAGCCAGAACCTAGAAGGACACTTCACACCCGATTTGACACAGCTAGACTGGAAACACTGCTTGTCAAGACTCATGTGTACGGTGGTGCGCACGTCATGCTTGTCAGCTTATGTGTCTTCTTTGGCTCTTTGCAACAGATAAAGGAACAGAAATGTTATCCAGGAACGCCATGTTTGGCATCCGATCACGCGGCATAGATTTTCGCGCAGGGAGACCTCCCCTCCCCTCGTGTCGCCCTTCCGGGCGACTCGGGGGCTCCAAACCTTAGTCCCGCCACCGCCCCCCTCCTCCCCCTTCCCCCTTGCCGCCGCCTGAGGCTGCCGCCGGGCAAGCCCGGGGTGCCGCCAAGGAAGGTGGCGGCGGGGCCTTCGCTATTTGCATCTGCTGCAGGGGGCTTCGTGCTTCGGGGTGGCGGCCTTATCGGAGTGGCGTCACCGGCCTGCGGCAGGTGTTGGCGTGGGCGTGGACCGGCGACCTCGGCCGTGTGGACGGCGGGCGAACCGGAGGACATGAGCCAGGGTGTGCAGGCAACCTTGGCTGTCGGTGGTGCCAGATCTGGCCGCCCCTGCATCCTCTGCCTCTGGATGAGCCATGCCCCGGCCGGATCCGGTTTGCTTTGTCGTGGGGCGCCGGTTCTCGCGTCGTTGGGGTGTGGATGGCGGGGAAGTGAAGACCGGGAGAAATCCCAGACCAGCCTTGCTGGTCTCGACGGCAGCGACGCCCGAGGGTGCCGTTCCCCTCCTTGGAGGCACTGCTCGGGTCTGTTCCTCTGCCCCCTTCCCCTCCTTGCCTCTCGGGAGAAATCCTCAACGTTGTTGGGTGGCGGCGGCGCCCTTGGCGTCGCGTCCTTCCTGAAGGCGCCGTTTTTGGGAGCAAGGTGGGCGTGGGGTTTCTCGGAGATGTGTTTCGTGTGCAGCGGCGGCGGTAGCTGATCTCCCTCGACGACGGCGACTTCCTATGTGACTCCTTCATTTCAGGAGCTCTCCGGTCTACTGTGGGGTGCCTTGTCTGGCTCGTGGTTTCTCCTGGGCGTGAGGGGATCGGGTTCCCCTCATTCGACGGCCCTTCTCAGTGCACCATGAGAGCATTAGGCCCACTTTCGGTACCTGCACTTCGGTTCTCAAAGTCTTCCAGTGAGATTTAGCCGCTGCTCGTCTTCGTCCGTTTCGGCAACTCTTCCTTTCTCATGACCAGTCCGTGGGATTCGGCGGTGCTCTGCTCTTGGTGATCTATTCGTGACTTGTTGGGCGAGCTTGTTTTCTTTCCAGATGCAGACTACCGGCGACTATCTCCCAGGTTCTAGGGTGAACTGCTTCTCTTGTCAACGGTGCGGCGCCTTTTGAGCCAGGCGAGGAGGCAGGGGCCTTCTTTGACATTGGAGCTAGGCAGATGTGTTGGGTCGGGGCTGCTGCCCTTCTTCGTCATTGGACATGTTGATCCAGTGTGGGCATTCTTCTTCTTCCATGGCGTTCTGGTCACGTGGAGGACCTCTTCATCTCCGAGCTGTATTTCTCCCTGTCGATCTTTTTAGCTTGGTGTGTATGAGGCTTGTGAGCTGCTTTCCAACGCCTTTGTATCTTGCCTTTTTCTTTCCTTTCCTGTGTTGGTTTCGAGTTTGTAATCCTGGCCGGTTAATGACTTTGTTAATTCAAAGCCGGGCTCTTCTTGAGCCTTCGTTTCAAAAAAATAAGATTTTCGCGCAGGGCTGGTGTGACGTTGGTTTTCTAGAGTAGTTCGCTAGAACTACTGCTAGGGGGATCACTCTTTTTTTCTCTTAAACAAACTAGCTGCACGAGAGAGGTGGGGGGTCTTGAATTCGCGACCTCCTGCATGAGTAGCGGCCTGCTTCCCACTTGGACTGAAGTGGGTTTCTGTATTTGAACTTAAATTTGTTTTTTTCATTTTAAAATTCGGCTAAAAATCCCAGATTTTTCCCTTCTTTGAAAGAACATTTTTTTGCCATGTGCCATTATAAATCCCAAAAGTTGCCATGTTTTTATAGAACACAATTTAAAAACTTGCCACTTTTTTAGAGGTTATTTTTCAAAAAGATGCCATGTTTTAGAAACCAGTAATAATCTAGAAGACAATAAAGAACGGATACATAGCATGTAGATGTGAAATAGCAATCTGTTGTTAAAGGTACATTGGGCGATAATTCTTGTAATTACGAGGAGCAGAATTGTTAATGATGTATCATTAACTGTGATACCCATTGTTGCTACTGGTTTGATAAAAATCTTATTCTCAACTGAGAAAAATATTTGCTACTGCACTACATCATCCCTTCCACTTAGGGGTCACAACAACTTATGTTTAAGTAATAGTGTCTTCGGGAGACGAGATTGCATAAAATCACCACATTTGGTGCTAAGGTAACTGATTGGTGCCATCTTTAGAAACAATCACATTACACTGCCATTTTTAGACCTGGCAAATCACACCGATTCTCGCATAAGCTCGAGTTGTTACACGCGTGCCTAAAAAATGGTGTTGCGGTGTGATTTGCTCCAAATGTGGCACCAATCGGTTACCCATGTTAAAAGAGTAGGGTCGTAGTTGTATCGTGACAATGTAACGTATGTAACGTATTGAGGCGCAGGTTGTTAGCTAGGATAATCTCTATCTTGTATGTAGCTTGGAGTAGAGGACAAGTTGATACCCGAACTAACTACCTGCACCATATCTTGTAATCCTCATGTCTATATAAACACGAAGGCGTCCCTGCCAAGAGGCAACACGCTTAACGCAGCCAATTCTAGTTTTTACATGGTAATCAGAGCACTTCTCTAGATCATCCATGGCGACACCTTCAAACTCCTTCCCATCCTCTCCGTTTGTGCACGCCGTCTCCGAGAAGCTCAGCAAGAACAACCAAGCCCTATGGCGGGCGACAGTTCTGTCGGCGATCAGAGGTGCCCGCATGGAGCAGTACCTCGACGTCGATCACCCGGTGCCACCCATGCACCTTGAAGTATCCTCGTCTGACGGCAAAACCAAGACGACGAAGCCCAACCCGGAGTTCCAGACCTGGTATGCTCAAGATCAGCAAGTCTTTTCTTACCTTCTGACAACTCTGCCCCGTGAGATGGCCATCCAGGTCGCTACTTGTCACACGTCGGCAGAACTCTGGAACACGATTGCAGAGATGCTTGCATCTCACACTCGTGCCCAGACGGTCAACGTGCGCATCACCCTCGCCAATCTGCAGAAGGGGAACTCCTCCATCACCGACTACATCGGGAAAGTGAAGTCTCTGTGCGATGAACTCGTCACTGCAGGGAAGAAGATCGACGATGATGACATCGTCTCTCACATCCTTGCTGGCTTGGACGAGGAGTTTGATCCTGTGGTCTCCGCCATGTGCTCCAGAGTGGAGCCGATCACCGTCCCTGAGCTGTTTTCACAGCTCATCAGCTTTGAGACGCGGATGAAGCTCCGCGGTGGAGTGTCGCAGTCCTCCGCTAATGCTGCCACCAGAGGCCGCGGGCGTGGTGACCGTGGCCGTGGCCGTGGCGGCAACGGCAACAACGGTGGTGACCATGGCCGCCCCTACATCAAGTCTGGCGGTCGCGGTGGACAAGGAGGAGGCGGCCACTACAACAACAATGGTGGTGGCGACAACTACAACAACAATGCCCCTGCACCTAGGATCCAGTGCCAGATTTGTGGCAAACTGGGTCATCCAGCATGGAAGTGCTGGAAACGTTATGATGAAGCCTACCAAGGAGGAGAAGAGAGGACGGCGAACCTGGCAGCACCTCAATATGGGGTGGATACCAACTGGTATCTTGACAGCGGCGCCACCGATCACATCACAAGAGACCTTGAGAAGCTGAATGTCCGCGACCGCTACACTGGGAACGAGCAAATCCACACTGCTAGTGGGTCAGGTATGGCTATAGAACATGTTGGTCATTCAGCTATTCGTACCCCTGATCGTGATCTTTACCTAAATAACATCCTTCATGTTCCAGAAGCTAGCAAAAGCCTAATATCTGCTAGTCGTCTTGCACTTGACAATGATGTTCTTTGTGAGATTCACCCTCATTCTTTTCTTGTTAAGGAACGGGGAACGAGGAAGGTACTCCTTCGAGGCATGGGTAGATGTGGTCTATACCCCGTCAAGCACAAGGGATCCAACGTCCAGAAGCAGATGCTCAGTGCCACCAAAATATCTTCGGATAGATGGCACCGATGTTTAGGTCATCCATCTCCTCTCATTGTCAGGAGAGTTCTTAGTCAAAATAAACTCCCTTGTGCTAGTTTTTCCAATAATGATTCTGTTTGTGACGCCTGTCAAAAGGGAAAAAGTCACCAATTGCCTTATCCAAAATCAATAAGTGAATCCAAGTTTCCTTTAGAACTTATTTTCTCTGATGTTTGGGGACTTGCTGTTGAAACAGTAGGCAGAAAAAAAATATTATGTGAGTTTCATCGATGATTTCAGTAAATTCACATGGATCTATTTGATCAAACACAAGTCAGAAGTTTTTCAAAAATTTCATGACTTTCAGCATCTTGTTGAACGACAATTTAATCGGAAAATTCTTGCTCTTCAGACAGATTGGGGAGGGGAGTATGAAAAACTCAACTCCTTCTTCACCAAGATAGGAATATCTCATCATGTATCTTGTCCCCATGCGCATCAACAGAACGGATCAGCAGAAAGAAAACATCGACATATAGTCGAAGTAGGCTTGTCTCTCCTTGCCCAAGCCTCCATGCCCTTAAAATTTTGGGATGATGCGTTTATGGTGGGGAACGTAGTAATTTCAAAAAAATTCCTACGCACACACAAGATCATGGTGATACATAGCAACGAGAGGGGAGAGTGTTGTCTATGTACCCTCGTAGACCGAAGCGGAAGCGTTGACGCAACGTAGAGGAAGTAGTCATACGTCTTCCCGGTCCAACCGATCCAAGCACCGTTACTCCGGCACCTCCGAGTTCTTGACACACGTACAACTCGATGACGCACCCCGAGCTCCGATCCAGCAAAGCTTCGGGGAGGAGTTCCGTCAGCACGACGGCGTGGTGACGATCTTGATGTTCAACTATCGCAGGGCTTCGCCTAAGCACCGCTACAATATGACCGAGGTGTAATATCGTGGAGGGGGCACCGCACACGGCTAAGGAACGATCACGAAGATCAACTTGTGTGTCCATGGGGTGCCCCCTGCCCCCGTATATAAAGGAGTGGAGGAGGGGAGGGCCGGCCCTTTCTATGGCGCGCCCTAGGGGAGTCCTACTCCCACCGGGAGTAGGATTCCCCCTTTCCTAGTCCAACTAGGAACCCTTCCATGTAGTAGGAGTAGGAGACAAGGAGGGGGAAGAGAGAAGGGAAGGAAGGAGGGGGTGCGGCCCCTTCCCCTAGTCCAATTCGGACTAGGCCATGGGGGGGCGCGCGTCCTGCCCTAGGCAGCCCCTCTCTCTTTCCCGTACGGCCCAATAAGGCCCAATACTTCTCCCCGGCGAATTCCGGGAACTCTCCGGTACTCTGAAAAATACCCGAATCACTCGGAACCTTTCCAAACTCCGAATATAGTCGTCCAATATATCGATCTTTACGTCTCGACCATTTCGAGACTCCTCGTCATGTCCCCGATCTCATCCGGGACTCCGAACTCCTTCGGTACATCAAAACTCATAAACTCATAATATAACTGTCATCGAAACCTTAAGCGTGCGGACCCTACGGTTCGAGAACAATGTAGACATGACCGAGACACGTCTCCGGTCAATAACCAATAGCGGGACCTGGATGCCCATATTGGTTCCTACATATTCTACGAAGATCTTTATTGGTCAGACCGCATAACAACATACGTTGTTCCCTTTGTCATCGGTATGTTACTTGCCCGAGATTCGATCGTCGGTATCCAATACCTAGTTCAATCTCGTTACCGGTAAGTCTCTTTACTCGTTCCGTAATACATCATCTCGCAACTAACTCATTAGTTGCATTGCTTGCAAGGCTTATGTGATGTGCATTACCGAGAGGGCCCAGAGATACCTCTCCGACATTCGGAGTGACAAATCCTAATCTCGAAATACGCCAACCCAACAAGTACCTTCGGAGACACCTGTAGAGCACCTTTATAATCACCCGGTTACGTTGTGACGTTTGGTAGCACACAAAGTGTTCCTCCGGTAAACAGGAGTTGCATAATCTCATAGTCATAGGAACATGTATAAGTCATGAAGAAAGCAATAGCAACATACTAAACGATCGGGTGCTAAGCTAACTGAATGGGTCATGTCAATCAGATCATTCAACTAATGATGTGATCCCGTTAATCAAATAACAACTCTTTGTCCATGGTTAGGAAACATAACCATCTTTGATTAACAAGCTAGTCAAGTAGAGGCATACTAGTGACATTCGCACATGTATTATGTTTCCGGTTAATACAATTCTAGCATGAATAATTAACATTTATCATGAAATAAGGAAATAAATAATAACTTTATTATTGCCTCTAGGGCATATTTCCTTCAGTCTCCCACTTGCACTAGAGTCAATAATCTAGATCACATCACCATGTGATTAACATCGATAGTTCACATCATCATGTGATTAACACCCATAGTTCACATCGCCATGTGACCAACACCCAAAGGGTTTACTAGATTCAGTAATCTAGTTCACATCGCTATGTGATTAACACCCAAAAGAGTACTAAGGTGTGATCATGTTTTGCTTGTGAGAGAATCTTAGTCAACGGGTCTTTCACATTCAGATCCGTTATGTATTTTGCAATTTTCTATGTCTACAATGCTCTGCACGGAGCTACTCTAGCTAATTGCTCCCACTTTCAATATGTATCCAGATTGAGACTTAGAGTCATCTGGATTAGTGGCAAAACTTTCATCGACGTAACCGTTTACGACGAACCTTTTGTCACTTCCATAATCGAGAAACATATCCTTATTCCACTAAGGATAATTTTGACCGCTGTCCAGTGATCTACTCCTAGATCACTATTGTACTCCCTTGCCAAACTCAGTGTAGGGTATACAATAGATCTGGTACACAGCATGGCATACTTTATAGAACCTATGGCCAAGGCATAGGGAATGACTTTCATTCTCTTTCTATCTTCTGCCGTGGTCGGGTTTTGAGTCTTACTCAATTTCACACCTTGTAACACAGGCAAGAACTCTTTCTTTGACTGTTCCATTTTGAACTACTTCAAAATCTTGTCAAGGTATGTACTCATTGAAAAAACTTATCAAGCGTCTTGATCTATCTCTATAGATCTTGATGCTCAATATGTAAGCAGCTTCACCGAGGTCTTTCTTTGAAAAACTCATTTCAAACACTCCTTTATGCTTTGCAGAATAATTCTACATTATTTCCGATCTACAATATGTCATTCACATATACTTATCAGAAATGTTGTAGTGCTCCCACTCACTTTCTAGTAAATACAGGCTTCACCGCAAGTCTGTGTAAAACTATATGCTTTGATCAACTTATCAAAGCGTATATTCCAACTCCGAGATGCTTGCACCAGTCCATAGATGGATCGCTGGAGTTTGCATATTTTGTTAGTACCTTTAGGATTGACAAAACCTTCTGGTTGCATCATATACAACTCTTCTTTTAAGAAAACCATTAAGGAATCCAGTTTTGACATCCATTTGCCTGATTTCATAAAATGTGGCAATTGCTAACTTGATTCGGATAGACTTTAAGCCTCGCTACAGTTGAGAAAATCTCATTGTAGTCAACACCTTGAACTTGTCAAAAACCTTTTGCGACAAGTCGAGCTTTGTAGATAGTAACACTACTATCAACGTCTGTCTTTCTCTTGAAGATCCATTTATACAATATGGCTTGCCGATCATCGGGCAACTCCACCAAAGTCCACACTTTGTTCTCATACATGGATCCCATCTCAGATTTCATGTCCTCAAGCCATTTCGCGGAATCTGGGCTCATCATCGCTTCCTCATAGTTCGTAGGTTCATCATGGTCTAGTAACATGACTTCCAGAATAGGATTACCATACCACTCTGGTGCGGATCTTAATCTGGAAGATCTACAAAGTTTGGTAGTAACTTGATCTGAAGTTTTATGATCATCATCATTAGCTTACTCACTAATTGGTGTAGGAATCACTAGAACTGATTTCTGTGATGAACTACTTTCCAATTCGGGAGAAGGTACAGTTACCTCATCAAGTTCTACTTTTCTCCCACTCACTTCTTTCGAGAGAAACTCCTTCTCTAGAAAGGATCCGTTTTTAGCAACGAATATCTTGCCTTCGGATCTGTGATAGAAGGTGTACCCAACAGTTTCCTTTGGGTATTCTATGAAGACGCACTTCTCCGATTTGGGTTTGAGCTTATCAGGATGAAACTTTTTTTACATAAGCATCACAGCCCCAAACTTTAAGAAACGACAACTTGGGTTTCTTGCTAAACCACAGTTCATATGGTGTCGTCTCAACGGATTTAGATGGTGCCCTTTTAACGTGAATGCAGCTGTCTCTAATGCATAACCCTAAAACGACAATGGTAAATTAATAAGTGACATCATAGATCGCACCATATCCAATAAAGTGCGGTTACGACGTTCGGACACACCATAACATTGTGGTGTTCCAGGTGGCGTGAGCTGTGAAACTATTCCACATTGTTTTAATTGAAGACCAAACTCGTAACTCAAATATTCATCTCCACGATCAGATCGCAGAAACTTTATTTTCTTGTTACGATGATTTTCCACTTCACTCTGAAATTCTTTGAACCTTTCAACTATTTCAGACTTATGTTTCATCAAGTAGATATACCCATATCTGCTTAAATCATCTGTGAAGGTCAGAAAATAACGATACTTGCCATGAGCCTTAATACTCATTGGTCTGCATACATCAGTATGTATTATTTCCAACAAGTTTGTTGCTCGTTCCATTGTTCCGAAGAATGGAGTTTTAGTCATCTTGCCCAAAAGGCACGGTTCACAAGCATCAAATGATTCATAATCAAGTGATTCCGAAAGTCCATCAGTATGGAGTTTCTTCATGCGCTTTACACCGATATGACCTAAACAGCAGTGCCACAAATAAGTTGCACTATCATTATCAACTTTGCATCTTTTGGCATCAATATTATGAATATATGTATCACTACGATCGAGATCCAACAAACTATTTTCATTGGGTGTATGACCATCAAAGGTCTTATTCATTTAAACAGAACAACAATTATTCTCTGATTTTTAAATGAATAACCGTATTGCAATAAACATGATCAAATCATATTCATGCTCAACGCAAAAACCAAATAACACTTATTTAGGTTCAACACTAATCCCGAAAGTATAGGGAGTGTGCGATGATGATCATATCAATCTTGGAACCACTTCCAACACACATCGTCACTTTACCCTTAACTAGTCTGTGTTTATTCTGCAACTCCTGTTTCGAGTTACTACTCTTAGCAACTGAACCAGTACCAAATACCGAGGGGTTGCTATAAACACTAGTGAAGTACACATCAATATAATGTATATCAAATATACCTTTGTTCACTTTGTCATCCTTGTTATCCTCCAAATACTTGGGGTAGTTTCGCTTCCAGTGACCAATCTCTTTGCAGTAGAAGCACTTAGTCTCATGCTTAGGACCAGACTTGGGTTTCTTCACTTGAGCAGCAACTTGCTTGCCGTTCTTCTTGAAGTTCCCCTTTTTCCCTTTGCCCTTTTTCTTGAAACTAGTGGTCTTGTCTACCATCAACACTTGATGTTTTTCTCGATTTCTACCTTCGTCAATTTCAGCATTACGAAGAGCTTGGGAATCATTTCCGTTATCCCTTGCATATTATAGTTCATCACAAAGTTCTACTAACTTGGTGATGGTGACTAGAGAATTCTGTCAATCACTACTTTATCTGGAAGATTAACTCCCACTTGATTCAAGCGATTGTAGTACCCAGACTATCTGAGCACATGCTCACTAGTTGAGCGATTCTCCTCCATCTTTTAGCTATAGAACTTGTTGGAGTCTTCATATCTCTCAACTCAGGTATTTGCTTGAAATATTAACTTCAACTCCTGGAACATCTCATATGGTCCATGACGTTCAAAACGTCTTTGAAGTCCCGATTCTAAGCCGTTAAGCATGGTGCACTAAGCTATCAAATAGTCATCATATTGAGCTAGCCAAACGTTCATAACGTTTGCATCTGCTCCTGCAATAGGTCTGTCACCTAGCGGTGCATCAAGGACATAATTTTTCTGTGCAGCAATGAGGATAAACCTCAGATCACGGATCCAATCCGCATCATTGCTACTAACATCTTTCAACACAATTTTCTCTAGGAACATATCAAAATAAACATATGAAAGCAACAACGCAAGCTATTGATCTACAACATAATTTGCAAAATATTACCAGGACTAAGTTCATGATAAATTAAAGTTCAATTAATCATATTACTTAAGAACTCCCACTTAGACAGACATCTCTCTAGTCATCTAAGTGATCACGTGATCCAAATCAACTAAACCATAACCGATCATCACGTGAGATGGAGTAGTTTTCAACGGTGAACATCTTATGTTGATCATATCTACTATATGATTCACGCTCGACCTTTCGGTCTCCGTGTTCCGAGGCCATATCTGCATATGCTAGGCTCGTCAAGTTTAACCTGAGTATTCTGCGTGTGCAAAACTGGCTTGCACCCGTTGTAGATGGACGTAGAGCTTATCACACCCGATCATCACGTGGTGTCTGGGCACGACGAACTTTGGCAACGGTGCATACTCAGGGAGAACACTTCTTGATAATTTTTAGTGAGAGATCATCTTAAAATGCTACCATCAATCAAAGCAAGATAAGATGCATAAAGGATAAACATCACATGCAATCAATATAAGTGATATGATATGGCCATCATCATCTTGTGCTTGTGATCTCCATCTCCGAAGCACCATCATGATCACCATCGTCACCGGCGCGACACCTTGATCTCCATCGTAGCATCGTTGTCGTTTACGCCATCTATTGCTTCTACGATTATCGCTACCGCTTAGTGATAAAGTAAAGCAATTACAGGGCGTTTGCATTTCATACAATAAAGCGACAACCATATGGCTCCTGCCAGTTGCCGATAACTTCGGTTACAAAACATGATCATCTCATACAATAAAATATAGCATCATGTCTTGGCCATATCACATCACAACATGCCCTGCAAAAACAAGTTAGACGTCCTCTACTTTGTTGTTGCAAGTTTTTACGTGGCTGCTACGGGCTTAGTAAGAACCGTTCTTACCTACACATCAAAACCACAACGATACTTCGTCAAGTTAGTGTTGTTTTAACCTTCGCAAGGACCGGGCGTAGCCACACTCGGTTCAACTAAAGTTGGAGAAACTGGCACCCGCCAGTCACCAGTGTGCAAAGCACGGCGGTAAAACCAGTCTCGCGTAAGCGTACGCGTAATGTCGGTCCGGGCCGCTTCATCCAACAATACCGCCGAACCAAAGTATGACATGCTGGTAAGCAGTATGACTTGTATCGCCCACAACTCACTTGTGTTCTACTCGTGCATATAACATCAAACCATAAAACCTAGGCTCGGATGCCACTGTTGGGGAACGTAGTAATTTCAAAAAAATTCCTACGCACACACAAGATCATGGTGATGCATAGCAACGAGAGGAGAGAGTGTTGTCTACGTACCCTCGTAGACCGAAGCGGAAGCGTTGACGCAACAGAGGAAGTAATCGTACGTCTTCCCGGTCCAACCGATCCAAGCACCGTTACTCCGGCACCTTCGAGTTCTTGACGCACGTACAGCTCGATGACGCACCCCGAGCTCCGATCCAGCAAAGCTTCGGGGAGGAGTTCCGTCAGCACGACGGCGTGGTGACGATCTTGATGTTCAACTGTCGCAGGGCTTCGCCTAAGCACCGCTATAATATGACCGAGGTGTAATATCATGGAGGGGGGCACCGCACACGGCTAAGGAACGATCACGAAGATCAGCTTGTGTGTCCATGGGGTGCCCCCTGCCCCCGTATATAAAGGAGTGGAGGAGGGGAGGGCCGACCCTCTCTATGGCGCGCCCTAGGGGAGTCCTACTCCCACCGGGAGTAGGATTCCCCCTTTCCTAGTCCAACTAGGAACCCTTCCATGTAGTAGGAGTAGGAGACAAGGAAGGGGAAGAGAGAAGGGAAGGAAGGAGGGGGTGCGGCCCCTCCCCCTAGTCCAATTCGGACTAGGCCATTGGGGGGCGCGCGGCCCGCCCTAGGCAGCCCCTCTCTCTTTCCCGTATGGCCCAATAAGGCCCAATACTTCTCCCCGGCGAATTCCCGTAACTCTCCGGTACTCTGAAAAATACCTGAATCACTCGGAACCTTTCCGAACTCCGAACATAGTCGTCCAATATATCGATCTTTACGTCTCGACCATTTCGAGACTCCTCGTCATGTCCCCGATCTCATCCGGGACTCCGAACTCCTTTGGTACATCAAAACTCATAAACTCACAATATAACTGTCATCGAAACCTTAAGCGTGCGGACCCTACGGTTCGAGAACAATGTAGACATGACCGAGACACGTCTCCGGTCAATAACCAATAGCGGGACCTGGATGCCCATATCGGTTCCTACATATTCTACGAAGATCTTTATCGGTCAGACCGCATAACAACATACGTTGTTCCCTTTGTCATCGGTATGTTACTTGCCCAAGATTCGATCGTCGGTATCCAATACCTAGTTCAATCTCGTTACCGGTAAGTCTCTTTACTCGTTCCGTAATACATCATCTCGCAACTAACTCATTAGTTGCATTGCTTGCAAGGCTTATGTGATGTGCATTACCGAGAGGGCTCAGAGATACCTCTCCGACATTCGGAGTGACAAATCCTAATCTCGAAATATGCCAACCCAACAAGTACCTTCGGAGACACCTGTAGAGCACCTTTATAATCACCCAGTTACGTTGTGACGTTTGGTAGCACACAAAGTGTTCCTCCGGTAAACGGGAGTTGCATAATCTCATAGTCATAGGAACATGTATAAGTCATGAAGAAAGCAATAGCAACATACTAAACGATCGGGTGCTAAGCTAATTGAATGGGTCATGTCAATCAGATCATTCAGCTAATGATGTGATCCCGTTAATCAAATAACAACTCTTTGTCCATGCTTAGGAAACATAACCATCTTTGATTAACAAGCTAGTCAAGTAGAGGCATACTAGTGACACTCTGTTTGTCTATATATTCACACATGTATTATGTTTCCGGTTAATACAATTCTAGCATGAATAATAAACATTTATCATGAAATAAGGAAATAAATAATAACTTTATTATTGCCTTTAGGGCATATTCCCTTCAGTTTATTGCTGCCACCTACTTGATTAATCGCCTGCCTAGCAAAGTTATCAAGTTTGAAACCCCTCTTGAGAGATTGTTCCATGAAAAACCAAATTATTCATCACTTAGAATTTTTGGGTGTGCTTGTTGGCCTAATCTCCGACCCTATAACAAGCACAAACTTCAATTCTGATCCAAACAATGTACGTTTTTTGGTTATAGCAATCTCCACAAAGGTTTTAAATGCCTTGATATTGCAACAGGGCGAGTGTATATTTCCAGGGATGTTATTTTTGATGAAAACATATTTCCCTTCTCTACACTACACCCAAATGCTGGTGCAAGGCTTCGGTCAGAAATCCTTCTTTTGAATCCGGAGTTACTCAA
The DNA here is from genome assembly GCF_018294505.1 of Triticum aestivum. Lineage (NCBI taxonomy): Eukaryota > Viridiplantae > Streptophyta > Magnoliopsida > Poales > Poaceae > Triticum > Triticum aestivum. Next base: position 213,258,172 of record NC_057810.1, on the reverse strand, counting down.
TCCTACCGATCATGGGGACGAGAATTATGCTGATGATCATTTGTTACATAGCCCTACTACTGACGGAGATGGCGGTGAAAAAAACTGCACTCCAAATGCTTGTGATTTTATGCAGCAGCAACAGGAAGCACCTGGCAGCGGACACGAGGCAGATTTGCCTGGTCGCGCTGACACGGGAACGGATCCCCAGGCAGATCCTCTGACGCCGCCCTCGCTAGGATTCGGGGACGCCCACTCCTCGGGCGCCGCCTGGCACGAGTCTCCAGGCCGGTCGGGTGGGCTGGACCGCTCTCTGTCTCCGCGTCCCACCTGTCATGAGGCGGGTGGCCCTGAGCCTGGTCGCGTGTCCCCCGCTGCACGGCGCAATGATGACGGGCGCGACTGCGCACTGGCCTACAGTCCCGTGGCGCCAGCTGACTTGCCGAGGCCAGATTCGCCTGCCCGATCGGCACGTGATCCAACATCATCCGAACGCGCGACAGGCGAGGCTGATTCTGCTGTGGCGGGATCGGGATCCTCTGTGGCTACCGAGTCTGTACGCTCAAGTACACCTCCTCGGATGACTACACGAGCACAACGAGGTATCTTAAAACCCACAGTTTACAAAGATGGGACACTAAGGTATGATAAGAACTTCAAATTTGCAAATTTTGCTGCTACTGGTGAGCCCCAAACTTTGACCGAAGCTCTAGGAAATGATAATTGGAAAAATGCCATGAATGTAGAGTATCATGCACTTATGAAAAACCAAACTTGGCGTTTGGTTCCTCCTAAGCGAGGGAGGAATATTATTGATTGTAAATGGGTGTATAAAGTTAAAAAGAGACCTGATGGCACGATAGATAGATATAAGGCTAGACTAGTAGCTAAAGGCTTTAAACAACGATATGGCATTGATTATTTGGATACTTTTAGTCCAGTAGTTAAAGCTGCTACTATTAGACTTGTTCTGTCTATTGCTGTCTCCAGGGGATGGAGTCTTCGCCAGTTGGATGTTCAGAATGCGTTCTTACATGGCGTTCTCGAGGAGGAGGTTTATATGAAACAACCACCTGGGTTTGAAAATAGTTCAAAGCCACATCATGTGTGCAAATTGGACAAGGCCTTATATGGTCTAAAGCAGGCACCTAGAGCTTGGTATTCAAGATTGAGTGCAAAACTTCAGCAACTTGGTTTCAAGCCTTCAAGGGGTGACACTTCTCTTTTCTTCTTCAAGAAAGGGAAGGTGATTATATTTATGTTAATTTATGTTGATGACATAATTGTTGCCAGCTCTTCACAGGAGGCTACCTCAGCATTGCTGTCAAATCTGAAAAATGAGTTTGCTCTTAAAGATCTAGGAGAGTTACATTACTTCCTAGGTATTGAGGTAAAAAAGTTGCATGAAGGTATTATGCTAACTCAGGAAAAATATGCCAAAGATGTAATCAAACGAGTAGGTATGAAGGATTGCAAACCCTCCAGTACACCTATGTCTATCACCGACAAGTTGTCATTATATGAGGGAGAATTACTAAGCCCAGAAGAAGGAACCAAGTACAGAAGTATAGTTGGTGCTCTTCAGTACTTGACACTAACAAGACCTGATATATTCTTTGTTGTTAATAAAGTCTGTCAATTTTTACATGCTCCTACTTCTGTACATTGGACAGCTGTAAAGAGGATATTGAGGTATCTTCAAGGGAGTGCAAACACAGGGCTAAAATTGTGTAAGTCTCCTTCAACCACAGTGAGTGCATTTTCTGATGCAGACTGGGTTGGATGCCCTGATGACAGAAGATCTACAGGAGGATTTGCAATCTTTCTTGGGTCAAACCTTATATCTTGGAGTGCAAAGAAACAGGCTACGGTGTCACGCTCCAGCACTGAAGCAGAATATAAATCTTTGGCAAATGCAACGGCTGAGGTAATGTGGATTGAAACTCTGCTTGATGAACTTGGCATTGGAAGAACAGGTGTGTCATGCTTATGGTGTGACAATCTTGGAGCAACATATTTGTCTGCAGATCCAGTGTTTCATGCAAGAACGAAACACATAGAGATTGATTATCATTTTGTACGAAAAAGAGTTACACAAAAGTTACTAGATATTCAGTTCATTCCAACAGGAGATCAAGTCGCGGATGGGTTCACAAAACCGTTACAAGTGAAGCAACTACAGGCCTTCAAACGCAATCTGAACCTTGACATGTGAAGATTGAGGGAGGATGTTAAAAAAGTAGGGCCGTAGTTGTATCGTGACAATGTAACTTATGTAACGTATTGAGGCGCAGGTTGTTAGCTAGGATAATCTCTATCTTGTATGTAGCTTGGAGTAGAGGACAAGTTGATACCCGAACTAACTACCTGCGCCATATCTTGTAATCCTCATGTCTATATAAACACGAAGGCGTCCCTGCCAAGAGGCAACACGCTTAACGCAGCCAATTCTAGTTTTTACAACCCAGGCCCTAAATATGATGGTTTTATGGTAATTACCTCTATCCGTAAAGACCATACTGGTTGCAGTTTGTGGTGGCATACAGATTTGCAGTGGAAACATATGGTCTTCCTAGTTTCTAGCCGAAAATGGTTTGTGAGACGCAACCTGAGAAAACTCCTCCCAAGTTGGACTACATCCAGTCTATACATGTTTTGTACAACTATCATCGCTTTTCTCTGTTTTCTCTCGTGAAACCAGCACTTGTCATCACCTAGGACCGGATAGCTCAATTGGCTCTATTATGAAGGACGATGAGTCGTGAGGATCCTCATGTCTCACAGAGAAACTGCAAGAGCCTCCATAAGGCAGCAGCACTTCTCTATTCAAGTCTACTCCATTCTCTGCCAGCGTCACATTAGATTCAAGGGCCTGGAGAACTTCTGACATCTTGGGCCGCAGAATAGGGTTGGTCAGCGTGCATTGGAGAATCACGTCGACTGCACACTCTAGCTCGGCTACATCGAACAAATCTTTGAGATCCCTGTCCACTAGTTTATCCAGTTTCTTTTCCTCGTTGAGTTCTCTAACCTGCACAGGATTAAAATTTTGACATCAGGTGATAAACAGAGTATACTACGAATTCCATGTAATTGGTGGGAGCGCTGCCTAGCATTATACTAAACGAACGTGTTATCCACAAAAATCCGATATGTACCTGCTTATGCCAGGAAATCAACTAGGCCTTTGCTAAGCATTGTATTAAGGATTTGCCAATAAACTTATTTCATCACCAACTACGAATCTATGATGATACCAAGGAAAAAGAAGTTTTTTGTTTTATTTTTGTTTTAGATCTTCTCTATTCATGTTAGCTAAACTTTGTTGGAAATGGTCGTCAAATTACTCCAGGTTATGCCATCAATTATAGTACATAAAGATTGAGCAAAAGAAGTTACCCAATCTATAATCATCCCCTTCTGGGACTGACCATGTCCGTTGCTCAAGGTTTTAGGTCCAGTGATCAGTTCCAACAGTAGAATACCAAACCCATAAACGTCAGTCTTTTCTGAAGACTGCCCTGTTGAGAGATACTCTGGAGCAATATGACCAACAGTGCCTCGAACTGCAGTAGTAACATGCGAATCTTGTCGGTCAAGTAGTTTTGCCAATCCAAAATCCCCAACAACTGCTTCAAAACTTCCATCAAGCAATATGTTTGCTGCTTTGACATCCCTGTGAATGATCTTAGGATTGCATTGTTCATGAAGATATAGTAGTCCTCTGGCAGCCCCAATAGCAATCTGCATACGTTTACTCCAGTCAAGACAAGGTTTTCCATGATGATACTCTGCAAAAAGTTCACTTTACATTAAAAAGAGAAGGGGTAGAAAACAAGGGAATAATAGAATAGCAAAACACAGGGCAAAAAAAGTATTACCTCCGTTCGGAAATGACTGACGTGGTTTTAGTTCAAATTCGTCAGTTATTTCCAAACGGAGGGAGTAATTCTTAGCAAGGAAAACATAGACTTCTATTAAAAAAATTGTGGACGTATGAAAGGTTACCTCTCAAGCGGTCAGCAACACTGCCATTTGGCATATATGGATATACGAGCAACCTTTCTTTCGAGGTCATGCAAAATCCATACAAGCGCAAAAGGTTCTTGTGCACAGCTAGGCCAATCAATTCAAGTTCTGTCTGGAATTGGACTTCACCAGTAACATCGGGATCTTTTAACCTCTTGACTGCCACTAAAGTTCCATTTCTGAGACAGCCTTTATAAACAACACCAAAACCGCCTTGGCCTAATATATTCTTTGAGTTAAAATTGTCTGTTGCACTTTGCAGGCCGTGAAATGAAAAATGCTTCAGATGACCCAGTTCCATTTCAAGATCTTGATCTATAGTTGAATAAATAAGTGGTCATCAAATCATATATTTCCGATAGTAAGGTTATAGATGATTAGCTAATTACCAGAAGAAGCAAAAGGCAAACGCCATCTGCAGTAGTTTAGCCAGCATACAAAGAACAGGACAAAGATTGTGGCACAGGTGACACTTAAGGAAATTGCCAATGCTAATTGATGATGGTTCTTCGTTTTATTCGACGGTCTAGACACTGTATCTGCAGTCAAAGTTTAAGTTAGTTCCACTCCCAAATAGGTAAGTTAGTTCAAAAGGGTACACTTGTAGAGTTGTAGTAAAGATTAAAAAACAGATGATGTCAGGAAAAAACGTTACCGTTAGTTCCTCCATTAAGATGTGTGCAGCCATGTAGAATTGAGGAATTGCAAAGGAACTTGTTTCCCACGAGACTGGAAAGCATAGGTACAGTAATATTCAGTGAAGTATTGAAATAGAAAGGAAAAAACGATGTGCATATGACTGACGAGTTTTAGCACATGAAGGATGACACAAGCACTACTTCACAGTTATGCAAAGAATTTAGATGAGCAAATGGAGTTAAATAACAAAAAACAAATGGAGCATATTATACATACTCTCGTACCCACTTACCTGTAGTCATGTGCATATATTTTTGGAACTGTACCACTTAAATTGTTGAATGATATGTCACTGAAACATATTTCCCACGTCAGTTTGAACATCAAGAATCACATTTAGCCACACCATTTATCAAAAAAGGAATAAACATGTAACTGGAGACATACAGGAATGTGAGACCTGGAAGCTTGGCAACATCTATAGGGATCTGTCCAGACAAGTTATTCTTATCAAGGCGCCTGAAGGATTTGCAAAGCAACAGTCATCAAGAAATTAGTTGTCAAACCGTGTGTCTGCTCAGGCTAGCAATTTTAAGAAAAGATAGCAAACATTTTTGTAACATTTATTGCAGACGAAAATGTGAATTACTTAGAAATATAAGAAAACCATACAAATAGGTAACTGAAAATATTGCTAGTACAAACATACAACAATTTCACTTAGTTGCCGTGGCCCGCGGGCAAAAGAGGAACAATATATATAGAGTTCTAGACATAGTTCCAAATATGGTTCATGTGCATGTATGACTGTTGTGTTACAATTGTATGCATGCTTTTTCCAAACAGTGACATAGCTCCAAAAGATTATATTTGTACACATTGTGTCATCAAGCTTGTACGACTTTGCTAGCTTTATACTCGGAATTAGTTCAATAGATTAGTATCGCAGGTGTAGTGGTTATTGCTTAATTCTACATGGTCTATCTGACATTGTATGACCAGACTTAATTAGAATTCATCATATGTGTTGTATTCACAACAGAGGGGTTTTCGTTTCTTGGGCAGGCATATACAACAAACTTAATCAGAATTCACCTGTAACATATGCATGTAAATCTAACAGACACGGTGATGCTTTAGAGAGCAAGACATAAATAATCCAAATAGATAGATTGTCAATTTGAGGTAATAGATTAGCATATACTTACAAATAATTTAGTTGAGTCAGCTGCCCAAGTGAATTCGGGATTTCACCAATAAACTGGTTACCTGAAAGATCAAGAGCTTTCAGATTGGCCAGCTTCCCTATCTCTGGAGGAATTTCACCAGATATTCTGTTATTCTGCAGTAACCTGAAGTGGGGCAAGAGAAAAAAAAAAGGTTGAGCAACAAAGCATTGGTAGTAAATTTTGTTTTCAGTGCGACAGATGGAAGTCAGTGAAACAAGATCTACAAACAGTACAGTAGAAAGAATACAATCCCATGACTGAGAGCACAAGTAATAATAAATATGATGCATACAATGCGCATAAGGTCATGTTCATATAAGTAGGGTGAACACGGTATGATGGGTACAATAAGGAATAGAAAGTCTAGCTGGACATTCGCCGTCAATCGTACAAAGCTAGCTTGATTTAGCTGTGTTGAGTTCTGAAAGAATACGGTACGCCCAATAACATCCATTCTTGTCAAATAAAGAAAACAAATTTTGTTCAGGAGGGGTTGTACCGCCTGTGATCTCTCAGCATTATTCTATTCACCAGTTCTTGTCCTGGCCTTGAGAGTTTGCACGCATCATAAATTCAACTAAAGGCAAGACTTGTATTGTATAGTTCCCACCTTCAGCTCCCTAACTATCCCAATACTGATCAGGCACTGACGGAATCGTCTAAACAGTAATTTTGTTTGCTGGGTGGGGAGAAAGAGCTTTATTACTCCCTGGCCTCTGCAACCTAAACAGCAGTTGTGCTTCAAATTTTCCAACGGCTAGACACACAAGCATGAACCACCTCATCTTCAAGCAATTCAGCTCGACAGCTACAAACTTGAAACAGTGTTGCAAGACACACCGTGTCGAAGGAACTAAGGAAACAATAACTGTGATTGGATAGGTGAGTTCGTTTCCAAGGCCTTACATTGTCTGCAGGTAACTGAGGTTCCCGATACTCGGCGACAGGGCCCCCAACAATCCGTTGTTAGCCATCTGCCTGCGCTCCAGCATCCAAACAAAACAGCACGGCATCACCAACAACAGCAAAGAAACAACGACAGAAGCAGCATTCGCGCAGGCGCAGTCCAACAAAGAGGCAATAAATCAAGGAGCGAGATCTCACAGCGAGACGACGAATCCGTCCGGGGAGCAGGCGACCATTGACCAGGTGCAGGGGTCGACGGAGTTGATGTCCCACCCGGCCATCACCCCCTTCTCGTCCCGCATCCGGCTCTTCACCGCCATCAGCGCCGCCACTGGAACACCGCACAAAGCGCACCGAGCACAGTTAACACGAGAACATCCTCCAAGTAGTACCAAATCCCCAAACCCTAACCTCGTCCCTAACCCAGCCACCCCGCCCAACGCCAGCCGCAAGCAGCGCACGCACCTTCATAGTTGAGACCTTTGGGTGAGAGCGGCGGGTCCCCGGCCGCTACACCAGCAGAGGCGAGGAGCCACGCGGTGGCTGCCACCACCACGGCGCCAGCGCCGGCGGCGAAGGTTAGTCTCGCCATGGCAAGTGGGGGCGTGACTGAGAGCGTATCTGCACAGGCTCCGTGGTAGTCCTGGCCATGGGCAGCCCGGCCCGGCCCGGCCCGACGCCGCTCCCGGGCCGGGCTCGGGCCTAGATTTTGAGCCCGAAGGCCGGGCCGGGCCCGGGCCCATCGTTTTCGCGTTTTCCTGAAGGACGGGCTGGGTTGGCCTGAAGCCCGACGGGCTTTTACATGCTCGGGCCCAAAAAACAGGCCCGACAGCCGGGCCGGGCTAGGCTCGGGCCTGGGTTTTTTGCGTCGGGCTTGGCTAGGCCCGGCCCGAAGCCTGGCCCGGCCCGTGGTATGGCCAGGTATATGCGGGGGTGGCTTCGAGCGAGAGGGACAAGGGAAGGCGGGACTTGTGTGACGAGAAAATTTCACATTTCGTGCTCGAACTCTCCGGTGCGTGACGGTTTGGTAATCTACATTCAGACATTGCTAGTAATTGAGAAAATTCACTATAGGTCCTTAAACTTGCTCCGGTGGCACTTTAGTCCCCGTTGTTCAGAATACCTGAAATACCATCCCTAAACTTGTTTTACGGGTTCAAATACGGTCCATTATACTGTTTGGTCTACGTATTCGCTGATTTGGCAGCGGTCAACTCATGCCACGCGGGCGCTAACTGCCACGTTGTCGCCAGCCGCTTGAATACCCAGGAAAGCAGGGGGTCTTTTGCAAATTACGCACATAACCTGGTCGGACCGCGCCACCCTCGCTCTCTTCCCCAACCCTAGTCCGTCCACACCGTCGCCTCCCTCCGCCGCATGCTGCCATCTGCGGAGAGAGAGAGAGAGAGAGAGAGAGACCATGGCTTCCGCCGTCGCTTGCAAGGGTGCCGCGCCTTCCAGCATCCTCAAGCATAAAATTTTCACGGAAGCCCGCCGACGGTGAGAGAAGGCGGAGAGCCTTAGTCCCTGGCGCGCGCCAACGATACCGCGCCTACCAGGACTGTTAGATACCCACTCGCGAATCACTCGAATTACTCCATTAAAGGAAGATGAAGCTCACCTACAGAAATTGGGGAAGGAGGAAGGAGGAAGTACATGAGGTACAGGAAGGGAGGGGAAAGAGGAGGTCGCCGTGTCATGTCGTTTCTGACCCAAGCCCAGATAACCCTTCGGTGCTGCTCTCTCGTGAATACTTGTAGTCAGTCTCCCTCGTTGTGGCAACCAGCCAGGCCCGCCCAATGTGTCGATCGATGGTGGGTTTGCTGATGCGGTAGTAATTGGGTCGTTGACATCCCCGACACCTTGAGATTCGGCTTGCCCTCAACTCGATGCCATTGAGGAACAGCCCTGCTTGCTGACCACCACACGAAACATGCCACGACAATGATCAGTCTCGTCCAATGAGTGAGAAAGCGAAACTGACAAAGTGCTTCCGCTTGGGTCCCAGGGCTGCTCAATGACTATCTTCATGCATCTTTTATGCCACAAAACATAAGAAGCCTGCTTCTTTTCTTCAGGATTATTTATATGTCGCACTTCATTGGTCTCCTCCAGTTTGTTCATGTCATCGGTGTGCTTGTTGTAAATATATGTGTAAAATGATTTGTCCATCCTTTTTGTATTACCTTCTTCAGTCTACCACTCCCTCCGTTTCTAAATATTTGTCTTTCTAGAGATTTCAACAAGTGACTACATACGGAGCAAAATGAGTGGATCTACACTCTAAAATGTGTCTATATACATCTGTATGTGGTAGTCATTTGAAATCTCTAAAAAGACAAATATTTAGGAACGAAGGGAGTATTTTGCATGATTTTTTCTTGTGCGTTGTACTACTCTCACTTCCTCTGAACTAGTAACCCTCATCCAGTTTATCCTCTTCAACATTATTTGCATGCAGTACTGCAGCCATGGCCCCAACAATAAGCTCTCTCTGTGAAGATAATGGCCAATCAAACATCAACACCATTAATGTTGTACTAGTGCTCCTCCTTAAAGGCTGCAACCCAGGGTGCATTCGATAAGAAATCGAATCAGTGCACGGCTCCAACTCAATCATAATCGAACAAGTTCCTACCAAGTGGGCCCCAAAGTGAGATGTACTGATATCAGAAGTATCAATTTTGGTTAGAGCAATAGCTGCCCATGGGGGCTTGGGTTGCAGTAACACCAAATGCTCCCTGAATATTTCCACAACTAGAGCAAGCATCTCCCAACAGAAACCATAGGAAGTCTCACACTAAAGCAAACATATGAAAGGTTCCTCCATGGGATTTAGCTCACAACAGCAAATTGGAATAAAATCCTCATCTCTGAACAAGAATAACACTAGCCCGGCACCGAACCCTGAAACATCATGCGGTTGATTATGTATACCTGAGTATGGTTCATCAAGATAGCCAACATGTGAATGATATTTGAAAGAGGGCCACGGTCTAGGCCTAAACAAGTGTCCCATGTGTCTGATCCTCACTCGTACAGGTGGCATTCAAATGATATTCTTAGCTGCTGCACGATCCGCAGGGCGCCCAGCAGACTACAGCTTTACACCCGACAAACGATGGAAAGACTCTTCCATGGAATTCGACTGGCGATAAGGAACTTGAGGAGAACTCACGTCACTGAATGATAATGGTACTAGCTCAACACTGAACCCTGAAACCTCATGTGGCTGGTGATGTGTACCTAAAGATGGCTCTTCGAGATAACCTACAACTGAATCATTTTTGAGTGACGGTATTGATATGAATAGGTGCTCCATGTACTGCTCTTGTAAGTAATTTTCTTCAAGCGGCACCAGGATTCTCTCATGAGATTTGGATCTGTAGAATCATGATCACTAAACTGAAATTCCACTGTCGGTAGCTCTGGCCATAATTGTACTACTTGGCATTTGCTCAGTTCACTACTGCAGGTTGCTGCTAACGCGACACTACGATCAGAGACCCTTTGAGAAATTGTGTGTGATGCATTAATCACAAACGGTGATGTAAAAACCGTCAAAAAAGACGCAAAACATTTGCAATGAATGATACATCAAACACGGTTCAGATTTTAGTTGCGTGTGCGATGCTGGGCATACGGTTGATCCATACAAACCGTTTGTGATGAGACAGAACAACAGAAACGGGCAGCCAGATCAAGGTGTGTGCGATATACGGCATACAGTTTGATCCGATGAACCGTTTGCGATGATCGAGGTGACAAACGATTCAGCGTAACAAGATGTGTGTGATATCGGGCAAATAGGTCGGTAATCAAAATTGTGTGCGATCATTATAGACAGCCCATACGGTCTTTTTTGTGAATTGTGTGCTCGTCAGGGCACACAGTTCAACAAACCAACCTATGGGTGATAATGTAGAAGATCTCTGTGAAATATGTATTACTAACCATCTGCGATGTGATTGACAGGATAAACAGAGATAACAAATTAATATGAGCGAACGGAAACAAAGATATATACAGTATGTTTAATTTAGTCCTTCTTCTTCTTGTTGTTGTTGGATGGCCCCGCGACATTGTCTTGGCGAGGACGCTTCTTGCCACTGACCGTTGGCTTTTCATTGCCGCCGCCATCGTCATCATGTTGTTATCTTCGCCGTCCTCCTTCTCATTCGACCATTCCTCCTCATCATCATTGTCGTCCTCTTCTTCGTCCCTTGACGGCTCCTAGTCCGTCTGGTTGTCGTCTGACGACTCCGGAGGCGGCGTCCCTTCCATGATCCGGATATAATCGAGGTCTGGGCTCGACGCCGGACTCATGGAAGACGAGCGGGATGATTTCGATGTTGACCTATCATCGGGCGGCAGACTGCTGGCCGAACTGTCGTCCTCGCTATCGCTCGACATGGCTGCAGAGTGTGTGCCAGTGTGTAGTGCGGCCTGTCGGGGACGATGAAGATGGTGGACACTTAAGCAGGATACGCAGAGAAGAGGAAATGCTAATTGAAGCGGGGGTTGACGTATTATCTACCGCTGATATAATCAACCGTAATTATTTGTACCCAATCGCTCCAAAATCCCACAACTTCTATTGGCTATTTGGCTAGTTCCTTTTTTCAGGACAAAAACAAGGAACGAGTTTTGGGATTATGCACTGGTACCGGTACGGACGGAGTAGGACAGTTGGCAAGCAATACATTGAGCTCTTCTTATTGGTAAATCCAGTAATAATCAAACTACAAAGAAAAAGAAAAAAAAAGACAAAGAAAAATATCTGCACGAATCTTCACGTAACATCAATGGCATAGGACCTAGATGTGCATTACTTAGAGCACATCTAGATGTGCTTTAGCAATACTGTCAAACAAAACCCTTAATCACATTGCAAACAGCACATAGAACACGGCTAATGCGACAACCACAACTACACATGCTAGTTCCTTCTTATCTCTTGCTTTTATCTATTGCCTGTGATTGATTCTTTCTTGCTTCATCGTACTGATTGTACATTCCAAATCAACCAGTTTCTTCTTCAGCTTTACGTTATCTCTTGCGAGCTTGGTGATAACACTCCGAGCCTTGCCATGCTATTCTTGATCCAGCCAATTAACAAAGGCACAAGCCTCATATCCCTGCCAATGTTAAATAGTATTCAAGATGAGCGGTGGCATTAACTCAAGTAAAATGATGAACTTAGCACTAATCTCTAAGGGGCAACTGAGAAACCGTCTACCAATGTCGAATCCCTCCATGCATACACGTCGAGCGGGAGTGTGCCCGTGCACACAACTCAGCTTTTGGTACTTCTCGATGGCACAAAACTCAGAGTCGAACTCGTGTTGCGGGAGTCTGGAGTCATGCTCCGGATCCAATGGCAGATCGCTTTCCTGGGTGGGGGTTCATTCAGGACAGATTCAGCAAGGAGCTACTTTGGACATGCTAAAAAAGATCAGGATAGATTGGAACCTGACATGACGATTCAGATCCGTAGTACACCTGCCTTCTGATGACCTTAGGCAAGTGCTTGGCGGCGACCGCCGTCGTGACGGTGATATGAGCAGGAGCAGCCGCACCGAAACCATCAGCACCACTCGTCCGCATTCCCCCAATGTCAGTGCCATGCGAGGAAATTTGGAGGCTATCTAGGGATTTGGGGGAAATGGGGAAACTGTGGGGATAAGCTAACGGTCGGGAACTACTTATGGCACTATATGTTGTATACGGCACATTGTTTATACATGTTGTTTGTGTTAGGTATTACAACGTCACACACTATTTCCGCACCAAACCTGTGAGAAGACAATGTAGGTGAGACACGGTTGCCGTTACATAACCGTATTCGAAGTACTACCCTGTACATATAATTGAGTTATAGTGACACCGTGTAAACAACCGCTCTGTGGATATCCATAAAAAAATAGCCGCTCTGCATATAGAGATGGTGGCGGCGGCCTAGCAGCGGCTACCGGAGAAGAGGTCAATCCTTGGTCGGTGGGCGGTGGCGGCGTCATAGGAGGTCAATCCTCGGTCTGCAGTGGGATATAGGAGGAGCACAAACATCAAGATTGGCAGTGGCGTGATTTGAGCACATCCATCGCGGTCGATAGCGGGATAGTGGAGGTCAAACTTCAGGCGGCAACCGCACTAAGCTTTGCTCCTCGACCCTGCTGTCTCGGCGTGCTGCCGCATCGCGCTTCTCTGTCTGCTGGGTGGAGGTCGCCACGCGGCTAATTAATTAAGGTATTCTTTTCGTGAGTGGCTTAATTAAGGTATTTAATTCCTAAGGGTAGTGTTGTACTAGTACTCTGCGTGTAAATTGACTGCCCATTAATTTTTGTCATTGCACATCTGGATAACAATATGGAGCGCCCTCAGTAATTATGAAAATAAAACCTTGTGATTTATGCATGCATCTTTGGGCAACAGTTAATCCGTGTATCAATGTTGTTGTTTTGTTTTTAATTACCATTCGTGTGGTGCAGATGGAACGATCATGATGGATGAATAATCGGAAAACCACAGAATTTATCAGTGGTGTGACAAAGTTCATGAATTTGGCTGAAAGTACAAAGAGGTGAATTGGTGATGCGGATTACATCATGTGTACATGTGCTGATTATGCCAATACAGAGTCGCATGTAGCTGAAGATGTCTAGTGGCACTTAGTCTCTCGGGGATTCATGGATGGATATACACGTTGGACCAGACACGCTGAAGAGGAGGTCATGGATGGAGATACCCAGGGTTGCGAGATGCCAAACCCTAATCAGTGTCACATGGATGTTGAATCTAACATCGGGGCAGAGGCGTCAAGCTACCAATGGAACACCGAAAAGCCGAAACACCCACTGGAAAACCAAGATGTCGACGCAGATGGCGACGATCTTGATATGCCAGATTTTGCTGCTATGATTGCAGATTTCGAGGGCCCCAAAAAGGATATGATTGGGTACAAGGATCTGCCAAACATTGATGCGAACTCTAAGAAAGAATTATATACAGGTTGAGTGCCACCCTGGCGCTTCTCAGATTTAAAGCAGTGAATGGTATATCAAACAAGGGCTTCATAGAGATGTTAGGTCTTTTCAAAGAAATTCTTTCAGAAGATAATGTGCTCCCTAGAAGCACGAATGAAGCAAAGAAAACTGTTTGCCCATTGGTGAAGGAAATATGCCCTAGAGGCAATAATAAAGTTATTATTTATTTCCTCATATCATGATAAATGTTTATTATTCATGCTAGAATTGTATTAGCCGGAAACATGATACATGTGTGAATACATAGACAAACATAATGTCACTAGTATGCCTCTACTTGACTAGCTCATTAATCAAAGATGGTTATGTTTCCTAACCATAGACATGTGTTGTCATTTGATTAATGGGATCACATCATTAGGAGAATGATGTGATTGACTTGACCCATTCCGTTAGCCTAGCACTTGATCATTTAGTATGTTGCTATTGCTTTCTTCATGACTTATACAAAGTTCCTACAACTATGAGATTATGCAAGTCCCGTTTACCGGAGGAACACTTTGTGTGCTACCAAACGTCACAACGTAACTGGGTGATTATAAAGGTGCTCTACAGGTGTCTCCGAAGGTACATGTTGGGTTGGCGTAATTCGAGATTAGGTTTTGTCACTCTGATTGTCGGAGAGGTATCTCTGGACCCTCTCGGTAATACACATCACTTAAGCCTTGCAAGCATTGTAACTAATGAGTTAGTTATGGGATGATGTATTACGGAACGAGTAAAGAGACTTGCCAGTAACGAGATTGAACTAGGTACTGGATACCGACGATCGAATCTCGGGCAAGTAACATACCAATGACAAAGGGAACAACGTATGTTGTTATGCGGTTTGACCGATAAAGATCTTCGTAGAATATGTAGGAGCCAATATGAACATCCAGGTTCCACTATTGGTTATTGATCGGAAACAGTTCTAGGTCATGTCTACATAGTTCTCGAACCCGTAGGGTCCGCACGCTTAACGTTACGATGACAGTTTTATTATGAGTTTATAAGTTTTGATGTACCGAAGGTTGTTCGGAGTCCCGGATGAGATCACGGACATGATGAGGAGTCTCGAAATGGTCGAGACATAAAGATCGATATATTGGACGACTATTGAGGGAGTCCTGGACTAGGGGGTGTCCGGATAGCCGAACTATCATCATTGGCCGGACTCCAAGACTATGAAGATACAAGATTGAAGACTCCGTCCCATGTCCGGATGGGACTTTCCTTGGCGTGGAAGGCAAGCTTGGCGATACGGATATGTAGATCTCCTACCATTGTAACCGACTCTGTGTAACCCTAGCCCTCTCCGGTGCCTATATAAACCGGAGGGTTTTAGTCCGTAGGACGGACAACAATCATACCATAGGCTAGCTTCTAGGGTTTAGCCTCCTCGATCTCGTGGTAGATCTACTCTTGTACTACCCATATCATCAATATTAATCAAGCAGGAGTAGGGTTTTACCTCCATTAAGAGGGCCCGAACCTGGGTAAAAACATCGTGTCCCTTGTCTCCTGTTACCATCCGCCTAGGTGCACAGTTCGGGACCCCCTACACGAGATCCGCCTGTTTTGACACCGACATTGGTGCTTTCATTGAGAGTTCCTCTGTGTCGTCACCTATAGGCCCGATGGCTCCTTCGATCATCAACAACAACGCGGTCCAGGGTGAGACTTTTCTCCCCGGACAGATCTTCATATTCGGCGGCTTCGCACTGCGGGCCAATTCGCTTGGCCACACGGAGCAGATCGAAAGCTACGCCCCTGGCCATCAGGTCAGATTTGGAAGTTTGAACTATACGGCCGACATCCGCGGAGACTTGATCTTCGACGGATTCGAGCCACAGCTGAGCGCGCCGCACTGTCACGATGGGCATGATTTAGCCCTGCTGTCGGACAGTGCCCTGGATGCCGCACAAGAGTCCGCTCTGACCCTTAGCTCGGAGCCGACGCCGCCAATCGAGGATGGGTGGCTGGACACCACCTCGGGGGCCGCTACCTCTACGGCGATAGAGCCGAATACCGGCCCCGTCCCTTGTGAAGCTCGTGACTCCAAGGTGCCGGACTCCTCTCCGGACCCCGAACCTTCCACGCCCCTGCCAATCGAATCCGGTTGGGCGCCGATCATGGAGTTCACCGCTGCGGACATCTTTCAGCACTCGCCTTTCGGCGACATCTTGAATTCGCTAAAGTGTCTCTCTTTATCAGGAGAACCCTGGCCGGATTATGGTCAGAACGGTTGGGATGCAGACGACGAAGAAATTCAAAGCCCACCCACCACCCACTTCGTAGCCACTATCGATGACTTAACCAACATGCTAGACTTCGACTCCGAAGATATCGACGGTATGGACGACGATGCCGGAGACGACCAAGAACCAGCACCCACAGGGCACTGGAAAGCCACCTCAACTCACGATGTATATATGGTGGATACACCTAAAGGAAGCGATAACGAGGAACAACGGGACGCTGCGAAGGATAATTCCCTCGAAAAACAGCCGAAACGACGACGCAAGCGCCGTCAAAAGTCCCGCCTCGACAACGACAGCACCCATATAGACCCAACCATAGAGCAGGGCGAACCGGGGGACGACGAACATGCCCCCGAGCAACTATCCGAACAGGATGAATTGGATAAGCAATCCACCCCTGGCGAAGACAACAGTCTGGATGATCTCACGCCGGACACATCGTTGGAGCAGAAGAACCTCCACAAAAAGCTCGTCGCCACTGCACGAAGTCTGAAGAAACAGAAGCGGAAGCTCAACACAGCGGAAGACATACTCAGAATGAGAAGGAGCAAAGTACTCAAGACCGCAGACAAATACGGCGATAGTCGCCAAGCAAAAAGCTACCCGATGCGCAAACTACTGCCCGAATTTGACGAGGAGGCCGTAGAGCCCCCACAATCAAAAAACAAAGAGGCCGCATGGTCGGATGGACGACCACAAGGCAAACAAAGAGCGGCAAGCGGCACCGCACACAAGCCGGCGTGTGACCCATATAAGGATCCTCGCAAAGAGGACGACCCGGTCAGGTCCATTTATGGGTCAAGAAAGCAAGCTCCAGAAAGCAAAACAACACGTCGAGTATTCAAAAATCACGGCACACCCAAATACAGGGGCGCTGCACACCCCCTATGTTTCACCGATGAGGTGCTAGATCATGAATTTCCAGCGGGATTCAAACCCGTAAACATAGAGGCATACGACGGAACAACAGACCCTGGAGTCTGGATTGAGGATTACATCCTGCACATGCATATGGCTAGAGGAGATGACCTCCAAGCCATAAAATACCTACCCCTCAAGCTCAAAGGGCCAGCCCGGCATTGGCTCAAAAGCCTCCCAGAAAATACCATTGGAAGTTGGGAAGAGCTCGAGAATGCGTTTCGGGCAAATTTTCAGGGGACTTATGTCCGCCCTCCGGATGCAGACGATTTAAGTCACATAACCCAACAACCCGGAGAGTTAGCCCACAAATTCTGGAACAGGTTCCTCACCAAAAAGAACCAAATAGTCGACTGTCAGGACGCCGAAGCCTTAGCAGCCTTCAAACATAATGTCCGAGACGAATGGCTCGCCAGACACCTCAGCCAAGAAAAGCCAAGAACAATGACCGCACTAACAAGCCTCATGACCCGCTTTTGCGTGGGAGAGGATAGCTGGCTGGCAAGATGCAGCACCAGCGACCCAAGTACATCCGAGGTCAGGGATGGAAATGGGAAACCACGATGCAGAAAGGACCAGCGCCGAACTAAGGGAAACGGACCAAAGAGCACGGCAGTCAACGCCGGGTTGAAAAGCTCTCGGCAGAACAACAAAACACTGCCTCTCAAGGACAACAGCGATGAGCTATCCAACCTAAACAAATTCTTTGACAAGATATGCCAAATCCACAGCACCTCCGGGAAGCCTGCAAACCATACCCACAGAGATTGTTGGGTCTTCAAACAGTCCAGCCGACTTAATGCCGAACACAAGGGGCTCGAAACACCAATTGAGGACGATGACGAACTCCACAAGCAGAACACCGGCAAACAAAGGAATTTCCCACAAGAGGTCAAAACAGTAAACTCACTTCATGTGGCAACATGCAAAAATAGAGCGGCGCCCACTAAAATATGCGCCGCACAGTCCACCCCAGCGGAGTCCCGACACTGGATGTCAAAATCAATCACTTTCGACCATCAGGATTACTCCGGAAGTATCCGGAACGCAGGATGGACTGCCCTAATATTAGATCCTATAATCGACGGACTACAATTTACACAAGTCCTAATGGACGGCGGCAGTGATCTAAACCTACTATATCAGGATACAATTCGCAGAATGGGGATAGACCCAACCAAAATACACCATAGAAACACCTCCTTTAAAGGAGTGATGCCAGGCCCATATGCCCATTGTACAGGCTCTCTACCACTGGAAGTTGTGTTCGGCTCATCCGACAACTCCTGTCGCGAAAAGTTAGTCTTCCACATTGCCCCATTTAAAAGTAGCTATCAAGCACTATTGGGACGCGAAGCTTTCGGCCGCTTTAACGCAATACCGCATTATGCATCTCTTACACATAAAATGCCCGGTCCACGCGGCATAATCTCATTAAAGGGAAACCTCGAGTGTTCCTCGAATACGGAAGAAAGTAAGACTGCCTTGACAGCCACACATTAATCCGGCTTTGCCGATCAAAGCACCCAAACAGGTCATTCAGACCCCGGACACGGTTAGGCGAGTCCAGCACAAATAAACAAGGGGCTTAATAGCCGCGTACCCCCTTACAAGGGGCTGCACGCATGTACAATAAGAGACAATAAAGCTCAATTTCATTCGTTTTTCGAATTATACTATGTTTATACATTTTTCGCACGATCCTTTTTTTAAACTAAGTTCTTCTCTTTTACAAATGAACACCATGCTACGCCCGTCCAGGATACGGCACAACAGAGACACAGGCGCAGACGTGCAGTAGGGACCCGTTGCAAGGATTCTTTTCAGATTAAGACCCTGTGTAAACCTTTCTTACTGTCTCTTATTGATACACATCCCCCGGTTTCTCACCATAACCGGGGAGGAAGCTGGCGTTTTGGCATCGGCCGCGCCAGAAATTTTTGCGCGTACCTGGACACTAGGGGCTTAGGGCATTGTTCTGCCTATTTTCATAAAGACCGAATACCTTAGGGAGTGTTTGGCGTCTCGAGTTAGGCCTTATATGCATCAGCTCCGAATCATGTCTTTGGTCAAATGTTGGGTTTGCCTGGCTCCTGTGTTTTGCTGCCTTACGTTTCGCTCTATCGGCTAACGCGGCACCAGGAGAACTACTACGATTGTGCCCCGGTTCGTCCAGGCGAGCACCTCAGTAGAGAAAGCTGAAAACTGACTGTCATGATATAGCGAGAGACTGGTCAACCACTCGATCGACCACCGGAATGTTTAGAATTCCTCCGCTTTAACGAAGGACCGTTTCCCGGTCAGGCGCATATGCGCCCCGAAATCCGGAGAGCGCAGTGCCCATAGGGGCTATATAGTAGCCCCCACCATCGAACTCCTATGGCTAAGTGAAAGTGATAAAGCATTATAGTCCGGTTGCCTAGTTTGCTACGCCATCACCTCCTTCACAGGACCAAGACGTTGGATTAAGTGTGAAAATGCGCTTTTTTGCAAACACCCCCGCACCATGTGCGTGGGGGATTAAGCCGAAGACTGCCATCTTTCAGGTTATATACACACATACGTTAACGGCCGCACATGAGGTATTTCAACACTTGAACGCACAAGTATAAAAAGCACTCATATTATATTTGAAACGTGGTTTCACAAATCATACATGTCATTTGAACATAACATCTTTCGAGCACCGCGTCTCTATTAAACGAGCGCCCTGCAGGACTTCCTCAAAATAGTGCTTGGCTGGTAATCGGCTTCTGCCCGAATCCTGGGATGCAACATCGGTGGCCTCCATCTCTGCCTAGTATGTCTTGACTCAGGCGAGAGCCATCCGTGCACCCTCTATGCAAGCCGACCGCTTCATCGCCTCAATATGCGGCACCGCATCAAGGAACTGTTGCACCAAGCCAAAATAACTCTTCGGCTCGGGCCTTTTCGGCCACAAATGAGCCACGACATCCTTCATGGCAAGTCCGGACAACCTATTCGGCTCAGCCCACTCGGCTAACCGATCGGTTAATGGAAGTGGACGCTCCGGACTATGGAATTGCGACCAAAATAGCTCTTCCATTCCGTGATTCTTTTGGCCAGTGTGCGACTGCGTCTGTGACACTCGCCGCCAAATTCAGATAAGCATCCTCCACACCCCACAACTGGCCCAACTGAGCATACTTCGGATCCGTGAACTTCCTACGCAGCAGAAAGGGCTTTCCAGCCGCAATATCCCCGGCCTGACATAGCTCCTCTTTTATAGCCCTCATCGCGGATTGGGCATCCTTGGCTTCGGCGGTGGCCTTCTTCAGGTCCTCTTGCTCCGCTCGGCGTTCTCTTTCAAGAAACTCATAGCGGTCGGTAGCATCTTTCAGCTTCACGGCCATTTCGGCCATTTCCTCCCTGCTTCGGCAGTGAGCAGCCTGTTCGGCTTTTAGCTCTTCGGCCGTCTTCAAGGTAGCCGCAATACTTTTTCTGGCTTGCTCCTTGGCTCGGGCAAGCTCTGCCCGAAGGTCCTCCATAGCAGCGGCACCATCTGCATTAAGCATACATGTAGTAAGGCACGGGCATCAAGCTCCCTTACCAGGTGTCCGTGGAGAAGCCACATACCTTGTGACACGTCAAAGTCGCTTGTTGACCAGCGTGATGCGCATCCGCAACATCAAGTTGTCGCTTCAGTTTGGCAAATCTATCAGTCCGGCTGGCCACCGAACACTTCGCCCCTGGATAGGAAGGGCGACATATTACAACTGAGATTATGATCCTCGGCACACTGTCACTTTTAACAACGCACCGAGTCTCAGGGGCTGCTATCTATACAGGGTGCATTCTATATGCATAACTGTCAGGAGGTATATCATTTTCGCGTACCTCAAACCCCGTCAGTAAACTTTTGACGGCCTCATGCAACCCGCTCTCAGCGGATGAAATCCTTTCAATCACCGTACCCATTAATGTACGGTGATCATCTGAGATAGACGCCCGCCCGAGCAGATCCTTCAGCTCCCCCAGCCGTACACCAGTTGGCGCCGAACTTTCCGGCCCTGCCGGACTTGGGGAAGCCCTCCGCGATGACACCTCAGGGTCGTCCGCCCCGCCTGGCGGTGCGGCAGATGGAGGCGTTTCGCTCTCCATCATCTCCAGATGAAGATCCCCCGAAGACGAGCTCTGCTGAGAAGGGCTGAGATCCGAACTATAAGGTAATCACTTCGTTTATCTTCAGAAATAAAAACAGGGATGTCCCTTATTACAAAACTCCCTTTTCTACTTATGGCTCGCTAGAGGGATGATTTCCTTGGGGAAATAGTGCGGCCGGGGCTCCTCCCGATGCAGGACCCACTGGTGAAGATTTCTTCCCCTGCGTTGAGCCCTTGGTCTTCGGATCTTCAAAAGTGCTCCTCTTCTCCCCTTGAAGGGAGGGATTCTCGATCCCCCCTTCCTTAAGAGCCTCCTTAGCGGAGGCAGTAGCTTTCCCGTTCCCCCCTTCGCCCTCTTCCAAAGGCGCGGCACCCATCATCTTGGTTAACACCGGATCCGGCGTGGTCTCAGGAAGGGGGGCCGGACATATTATTAGCTTTGCTTTTGCTATCCATTCTTGTTCAAGGGACAACTCTTTAAAGGGCAAGTTTATGATAAATGTACGGATAGCATGTCCGGGCACAGGACTACTTACTTGAGTATCCGGGCGATTGTAGCTCAGACCTGCGTCCTCGGTCAAGTCCGGACACATCTCTTGTGATCCGAAGAACAGTTTATACATCTCCACGGGCGTCGCACCCATGAAGTGTTGGAGAGCTCGCGGTCCCTCCGGATTGAATTCCCACAGGCGGAGGGGGCGACGTTTGCAGGGCAGAAGGCGCCGAATCAGCATGACCTACGCCACTACAACCAGATTGATCTCCCTCTCTTGGAGGTCTCAAATACGGCCCTGCAATAATGGTACGTCCTTGGACGGCCCCCAGTCAAGCCCTTTGTTGACCCATGACGCCAGCCTTTGTGGAGGGCCCGAGCGAAAGGCAGGTGGCGCCACCCATCTGGTGCCTCTGGGAGCGGTGATGTAGAACCACTCCTGTTGCCACAAACCAAGCTCCTCTTGAAAAAAGCCCTCGGGCCATGGAGTGTTTGCCCTCTTGCTTATAATTGCCCCTCCGCACTCTGCCTGCCGCCCCTCGATCATCTTCGGCTCCATGTTGAAGGTCTTGAGCCACAATCCAAAGTGAGGGGTAGTGTGGAGGAGGGCTTCGCATACAACAATGAACGATGAGATGTGGAGGATGGACTCCGGATCCAAGTCATGGAATTCCAACTCATAATAAAACATGAGCCCCCTCACGAAGGGGTCCATCGGAAAGCCCAAACCTTGACGGAAGTGAGACACGAACACCACGCTCTCACCAGGCTCGGGAGTGGGAATGGCTTGCCCTTGGGCGGGCAGCCTATGCGAGATTTCGCCCGTTAGATACCTGGCGTCTCTCAGCTTTAGCACATCTTCTTCCGTGACGGAAGAAGGCATCCACCGACCTTGTAGGTCGGAGCCGGAGATTGTCGAAGGTCTGAAGCGCCTGAATCTGGGTCCTTGGGTGTTGGAACTCGGGGCGAGGGGCGGATTCGATTGAAGATTGAAGAAAAGGAACAGGCCTTGGTCTCATTATAAAGGGGTTGAATACCAAGAGCCATCCCCGTAACCGTTTGGGACTCGCCTTCGATGGAGGGGGCATGCCAACGGGCGCGGTTGGATTACCCACGTCCGTATTGATGAGAATCCCGGAATAAGGGGACACGATCTCTGCTTTGACAAGACGTGCCAAGGAAACCGCTTCGCTAAACGCGCTGAGGTGCAACAATAAAAACAATTCGAGTAAAGGCTTGGCCGTGGCGTGACGTCATGCCACGAAATACGTCAGCAGATTGAAGTTGTGTAAATATTATTCTCTCTACGGTGGTATGTGGAACTTATTTTGCAGAGCCGGACACTATCCTGGTGTTCAAAATCTTCTATGAATTATTCGGAGGAGGAACCTGCCTTGCAATGCCGAAGACAATATGCGCGTTGGACTCGTCATCATTGAAGGCTAGTTCAGGGGCTACTAAGGGAGTCCTGGACTAGGGGGTGTCCGGATAGCCGAACTATCATCATTGTCCGGACTCCAAGACTATGAAGATACAAGATTGAAGACTACGTCCCGTGTCCGGATGGGACTTTCCTTGGCGTGGAAGGCAAGCTTGGCGATACGGATATGTAGATCTCCTACCATTGTAACCGACTCTGTGTAACCCTAGCCCTCTCCGGTGCCTATATAAACCGAAGGGTTTTAGTCCGTAGGACAGACAACAATCATACCATAGGCTAGCTTCTAGGGTTTAGCCTCCTCGATCTCATGGTAGATCTACTCTTATACTACCCATATCATCAATATTAATCAAGCAGGAGTAGGGTTTTACCTCCACCGAGAGGGCCCGAACCTAGGTAAAAACATCGTGTCCCTTGTCTCCTGTTACCATCCGCCTAGACGCACAATTCGGGACCACCTATCCGAGATCCACCGGTTTTGACACCGGCAACTATATTCGGACACCGGAAATGTTCCGGGTGATTTCGGAGAAAACCGGAGTGCCGGAGGGTTACCGGAACCCCCCGGGAGAAGTAATGGGCCTTATGGGCTTTAGTGGAGAGAGAGAGGGGCAGCCAGCATGGGCCGCGCGCCCTCTCCCCCTCTGGTCCGAATTGGACTAGGAGAGGGGGGCGGCGCCCCCCTCTTTCCCTCTCCCTCTCCCCTTTCCTTTCCCCCTCCTAGTAGGAGTAGGAAAGAGGGAGTCCTACTCCTACAAGGAGGAGGACTCCTCCCTGGCGCACCCACAAGGGCCGGCTGGCCTTCCCCCTTGCTCCTTTATATACGGGGGCAGGGGGCACCCTAGAAGACACAAGTTGATCATCGTGATCGTTCCTTAGCCGTGTGCGGTGCCCCCCTCCACCATATTCCACCTCGGTCATATCGTCGCGGAGTTTAGGCGAAGCCCTGCGTCGGTAGAACATCATCATCGTCACCACACCGTCGTGCTGACGGAACTCATCCCCGACACCCTGCTGGATCGGAGTCCGGGGATCGTCATCGAGCTGAACGTGTGCAGAACATGGAGGTGCCGTACGTTCGGTGCTTGGATCGGTAGGATTGTGAAGACGTGCGACTACATCAACCGCGTTGTCATAACGCTTCCACTTACGGTCTACGAGGGTACATGGACAACACTCTCCCCTCTCGTTGCTATGCATCACCATGATCTTGCGTGTGCGTAGGAATTTTTTTGAAATTACTACGTTCCCCAATAGTGGTATCAGAGCCAGGTTTTATGCGTTGATGTTATATGCACGAGTAGAACACAAGTGAGTTGTGGGCGATACAAGTCATACTGCTTACCAGCATGTCATACTTTGGTTCGGCGGTATTGTTGGATGAAGTGGCCCGAACCGACATTACGTGTACGCTTACGCGAGACTGGTTCTACCGACGTGGTTTGCACAATGGTGGCTGGCGGGTGTCAGTTTCTCCAACTTTAGTTGAATCGAGTGTGGCTACGCCCGGTCCTTGTGAAGGTTAAAACAACACTAACTTGACAAACTATCGTTGTGGTTTTGATGCGTAGGTAAGAACGGTTCTTGCTTAGCCCGTAGCAGCCACGTAAAACTTGCAACAACAAAGTAGAGGACGTCTAACTTGTTTTTGCAGGGCATGTTGTGATGTGATATGGTCAAGACGTGATGCTATATTTTATTGTATGAGATGATCATGTTTTGTAACCAAGTTATCGGCAACTGGCAGGAGCCATATGGTTGTCGCTTTATTGTATGAAATGCAAACGCCCTGTAATTGCTTTACTTTATCACTAAGAGGTAGCGATAGTCGTAGAAGCAATAGTTGGCGAGACGACAACGATGCTACGATGGAGATCAAGGTGTCGCGCCGGTGACGATGGTGATCATGACGGTTCTTCGAAGATGGAGATCACAAGCACAAGATGATGATGGCCATATCATATCACTTATATTGATTGCATGTGATGTTTATCCTTTATGCATCTTATCGTGCTTTGATTGACGGTAGCATTTTAAGATGATCTCTCACTAAATTATCAAGAAGTGTTCCCCCTGAGTATGCACCGTTGCCAAAGTTCGTCGTGCACAGACACCACATGATGATCGGGTGTGATAAGCTCAACGTCCATCTACAACGGGTGCAAGCCAGTTTTGCACACGTAGAATACTCAGATTAAACTTGACGAGCCTAGCATATGCAGATATGGCCTTGGAACACGGAGACCGAAAGGTCGAGCGTGAATATATAGTAGATATGATCAACATAGTGATGTTCACCATTGAAAACTACTCCATCTCACGTGATGATCGGTTATGGTTTAGTTGATTTGGATCACGTGATCACTTAGATGACTAGAGGGATGTCTATCTAAGTGGGAGTTCTTAAGTAATATGATTAATTGAACTTAAATTTATCATGAACTTAGTACCTGATAGTATTTTGCTTATCTATGTTTGTTGTAGATAGATGGCTCGTGCTGTTGTTCCGTTGAATTTTAATGCATTCCTTGAGAAAGCAAAGTTGAAAGATGATGGTAGCAATTACACGGACTGGGTCCGTAACTTGAGGATTATCCTCATTGCTGCACAGAAGAATTACGTCCTGGAAGCACCGCTGGGTGCCAGGCCTGCTGCAGGAGCAACGCCAGATGTTATGAACGTCTGGCAGAGCAAAGCTGATGACTACTCAATAGTTCAGTGTGCCATGCTTTACGGCTTAGAGCCGGGTCTTCAACGATGTTTTGAACATCATGGAGCATATGAGATGTTCCAAGAGTTGAAGTTAATATTTCAAGCAAATGCCCGGATTGAGAGATATGAAGTCTCCAATAAGTTCTATAGCTGCAATATGGAGGAGAATAGTTTTGTCAGTGAGCATATACTCAAAATGTCTGGGTATAATAATCACTTGATTCAACTGGGAGTTAATCTTCCGGATGATAGTGTCATTGACAGAATTCTCTAATCACTGCCACCAAGCTACAAGAGCTTCGTGATGAACTATAATATGCAAGGGATGAACAAGACAATTCCCGAGCTCTTCGCAATGCTAAAAGCTGTGGAGGTAGAAATCAAGAAGGAGCATCAAGTGTTGATGGTCAACAAGACCACTAGTTTCAAGATAAAGGGCAAAGGGAAGAAAAAGGGAAACTTCAAGAAGAACAGCAAACAAGTTGCTGCTCAAGAGAAGAAACCCAAGTCTGGACCTAAGCCTGAAACTGAGTGCTTCTACTGCAAGCAAGCTGGTCACTGGAAGCGGAACTGCCCTAAGTATTTGGCGGATAAGAAGGATGGCAAGGTGAACAAAGGTATATGTGATATACATGTTATTGATGTGTACCTTACTAGAGCTCGCAGTAGCACCTGGGTATTTGATACTGGTTCTATTGCTAATATTTGCAACTCGAAACAGGGAGTACGGAAAAAGCAAACACTAGCCAAGGACGAGGTGACGATGCGCGTGGGAAACGGTTCCAAAGTCGATGTGATCGCGGTCGGCACGCTACCTCTACATCTACCTTCAGGATTGGTTTTGGACCTGAATAATTGTTATTTGGTGCTAGCATTGAGCATGAACATTATATCTGGATCTTGTTTGATGCGAGACGGTTATTTATTTAAATCAAAGAATAATGGTTGTTCTATTTATATGAGTAATATCTTTTATGGTCATGCACCCTTAAAGAGTGGTCTATTTTTGATGAATCTTGATAGTAGTAATACACATATTCATAATGTTGAAGCCAAAAGATGTAGAGTTGATAATGATAGTGCAACTTATTTGTGTCACTGCCGTTTAGGTCATATCGGTGTAAAACGCATGAAGAAACTCCATACTGATGGACTTTTGGAACCACTTGATTATGAATCACTTGGTACTTGCGAACCGTGCCTCATGGGCAAGATGACTAAAATGCCGTTCTCCGGTACTATGGAGAGAGCAACAGACTTGTTGGAAATCATACATACAGATGTATGTGGTCTGATGAATGTTGAGGCTCGTGGTGGATATCGTTATTTTCTCACCTTCACAGATGATTTAAGCAGATACGGGTATATCTACTTAATGAAGCATAAATCTGAAACATTTGAAAAGTTCAAAGAATTTCAGAGTGAATTTGAAAATCATCGTAACAAGAAATTAAAGTTTCTACGATCTAATCATGGAGGAGAATATTTGAGTTACGAGTTTGGTCTACATTTAAAACAATGCGGAATAGTTTCGCAACTTATGCCACCTGGAACACCACAACGTAATGGTGTGTCCGAACGTCGTAATCGTACTTTACTAGATATGGTGCGATCTATGATGTCTCTTACCGATTTACCGCTATCGTTTTGGGGTTATGCTTTAGAGACGGCCGCATTCACGTTAAATAGGGCACCATCAAAATCCATTGAGACGACTCCTTATGAACTATGGTTTGGCAAGAAACCAAAGTTGTCGTTTCTGAAAGTTTGGGGCTGCGATGCTTATGTGAAAAAGCTTCAACCTGATAAGCTCGAACCCAAATCGGAAAAATGTGTCTTCATAGGATACCCAAAGGAGACAGTTGGGTACACCTTCTATCATAGATCCGAAGGCAAGACATTCATTGCTAAGAATGGATCCTTTCTAGAGAAGAAGTTTCTCTCGAAAGAAGTGAGTGGGAGGAAAGTAGAACTTGATGAGGTAACAGTACCAACTCCCTTATTGGAAAGTAGTTCATCACAGAAATCGGTTCCTGTGACACCTACACCAATTAGTGAGGAAGTTAATGATGATGATCATGAAACTTCAGATCAAGTTGTTACTGAACTTCGTAGATCAAGCAGAGTAAGATCCGCACCAGAGTGGTATGGTAATCCTATTCTGGAAGTCATGCTACTAGGTCATGGTGAACCTACGAACTATGAAGAAGCGATGGTGAGCCCAGATTCTGCAAAATGGCTTGAAGCCATGAAATCTGAGATGGGATCCATGTATGAGAACAAAGTGTGGACTTTGGTTGACTTGCCTAATGGTCGGCAAGCAATAGAGAATAAATGGATCTTCAAGAAGAAGACTGGCGCTGACGGTAATATTACTGTTTACAAAGCTCGACTTGTTGCAAAAGGTTTTCGACAAGTTCAAGGGGTTGACTACGATGAGACCTTCTCACCCGTAGCGATGCTTAAGTCTGTCCGAATCATGTTAGCGATTGCCGCATTTTATGATTATGAAATATGGCAAATGGATGTCAAAATTGCATTCCTGAATGGATCTCTGGAAGAAGAGTTGTATATGATACAACCGGAAGGTTTTGTCGATCCTAAGGGAGCTAACAAAGTGTGCAAGCTCCAGCGATCCATTTATGGTCTGGTGCAAGCCTATCGGGGTTGGAATAAACGCTTTGATAGTGTGATCAAAGCATATGGTTTTATACAGACTTTTGGAGAAGCCTGTATTTACAAGAAAGTGAGTGGGAGCTCTGTAGCATTTCTGATATTATATGTAGATGACATATTGTTAATTGGAAATGATATAGAATTTCTGGATAGCATAAAAGGATACTTGAATAAAAGTTTTTCAATGAAAGACCTCGGTGAAGCTGCTTACATATTGGGCATCAAGATCTATAGAGATAGATCAAGACGCTTGATTGGACTTTCACAAAGCACATACCTTGATGAAGTTTTGAAAAAGTTCAATATGGATCAGGCAAAGAAAGGATTCTTGCCTGTATTACAAGGTGTGAAGTTGAGTCAGACTCAATGCCCGACCACTGCAAAAGATAGAGAGAAAATGAAAGGAGTTCCCTATGCCTCAGCCATAGGCTCTATCATGTATGCAATGTTGTGTACCAGACCTGATGTGTGCCTTGCTTTTAGTTTAGCAGGGAGGTACCAAAGTAATCCAGGAGTGGATCACTGGACAGCGGTCAAGAACATCCTGAAATACCTGAAAAGGACTAAGGATATGTTTCTCGTTTATGGAGGTGACAAAGAGCTTGTCGTAAAGGGTTACGTCAATGCAAGCTTTGACACTGATCCGGACGATTCTAAATCGCAAACCGGATACGTATTTATATTAAACAGTGGAGCTGTCAGTTGGTGCAGTTCTAAACAAAGCGTCGTAGCGGGATCTACATGCACATAGCTGCTTCAAAAGAAGCAAATGAAGGAGTCTGGATGAAGGAGTTCATTTCCGATCTAGGTGTCATACCTAGTGCATCCAGACCAATGAAGATCTTCTGTGATAGTACTGGTGCAATTGCCTTGGCAAAGGAATCCAGATTTCACAAGAGGACCAAGCACATCAAGAGACGCTTCAATTCCATCCGGGACCAAGTCCAGGTGGGAGACATAGAGATTTGCAAGATACATACGGATCTGAATATTGCAGACCCATTGACTAAGCCTCTTCCACGAGCAAAACATGATCAGCACCAAGACTCCATTGGTGTTAGAATCATTACTATGTAATCTAGGTTATTGACTCTAGTGCAAGTGGGAGACTGAAGGAAATATGCCCTAGAGGCAATAATAAAGTTATTATTTATTTCCTCATATCATGATAAATGTTTATTATTCATGCTAGAATTGTATTACCCGGAAACTTGATACATGTGTGAATACATAGACAAACATAATGTCACTAGTATGCCTCTACTTGACTAGCTCATTAATCAAAGATGGTTATGTTTCCTAACCATAGACATGTGTTGTCATTTGATTAATGGGATCACATCATTAGGAGAATGATGTGATTGACTTGACCCATTCCGTTAGCCTAGCACTTGATCGTTTAGTATGTTGCTATTGCTTTCTTCATGACTTATACAAAGTTCCTACAACTATGAGATTATGCAACTCCCGTTTACCGGAGGAACACTTTGTGTGCTACCAAACATCACAACGTAACTGGGTGATTATAAAGGTGCTCTACAGGTGTCTCCGAAGGTACATGTTGGGTTGGCGTAATTCGAGATTAGGTTTTGCCACTCCGATTGTCGGAGAGGTATCTCTGGGCCCTCTCGGTAATACACATCACTTAAGCCTTGCAAGCACTTTAACTAATGAGTTAGTTATGGGATGATGTATTACGGAACGAGTAAAGAGACTTGCCAGTAACGAGATTGAACTAGGTATTGGATACCGACGATCGAATCTCGGGCAAGTAACATACCGATGACAAAGGGAACAACGTATGTTGTTATGCAGTTTGACCGATAAAGATCTTCGTAGAATATGTAGGAGCCAATATGAACATCCAGGTTCCACTATTGGTTATTGACCGGAAACAGTTCTAGGTCATGTCTACATAGTTCTCGAACCCGTAGGGTCCGCACGCTTAACGTTACGATGACAGTTTTATTATGAGTTTATAAGTTTTGATGTACCGAAGGTTGTTTGGAGTCCCGGATGAGATCACGGACATGACGAGGAGTCTCGAAATGGTCGAGACATAAAGATCAATATATTGGACGACTATATTCGGACACCGGAAATGTTCCGGGTGATTTCGGAGAAAACCGGAGTGCCGGAGGGTTACCGGAACCCCTCGGGAGAAGTAATGGGCCTTATGGGCTTTAGTGGAGAGAGAGGGGCAACCAGCATGGGCCGCGCGCCCCCTCCCCCTCTGGTCCAAATTGGACTAGGAGAGGGGGGGGGGTGGCGCCCCCCTCTTTCCCTCTCCCTCTCCCCCTTCCTTTCCCCCTCCTAGTAGGAGTAGGAAAGAGGGAGTCCTACTCCTACTAGGAGGAGGACTCCTTCTCCCTGGCGCGCCCACTAGGGCCGGCCGGCCTTCCCCCTTGCTCCTTTATATACGGGGGCAGGGGGCACCCTAGAAGACACAAGTTGATCATCGTGATCGTTCCTTAGCCGTGTGCGGTGCCCCCCTCCACCATATTCCACCTCGGTCATATCGTCGCGGAGTTTAGGCGAAGCCCTGCGTCGGTAGAACATCATCATCGTCACCACGCCGTCGTGCTGACGGAACTCATCCCCTACATCCTGCTGGATCGGAGTCCGGGGATCGTCATCGAGCTGAACGTGTGTAGAACACGGAGGTGCCGTACGTTCGGTGCTTGGATCGGTCGGATCGTGAAGACATACGACTACATCAACCGCGTTGTCATAACGCTTCCGCTTATGGTCTACGAGGGTACGTGGACAACACTCTTCCCTCTCGTTGCTATGCATCACCATGATCTTGCGTGTGCATAGGAATTTTTTTGAAATTACTACGTTCCCCAACAATTGGAACTTGAAGTACAAAAGATACACGCTTGTGTGAATGATTGTATATTGTACCGTGGTGAGTACAAAGATTTGCGTGCATGTCCCACATGCAAGCATGCACAATACATGCGCAGGAGAGCAAAGGACACATACAAATTGGACGACGAGATCAAGACAGGAATCCCGTTCAAGGTTGTTTGGTACTTGCCTTTAATTCCAAGGTTGAGGCATTTGTTTGCAAACCCTAGAGAGGCAAAGAGGTTGCGGTGGCATCATGATGAGCAAATTGCGGACAGTTTATGAGGCACCCGAAAGATGGGGCTTAGTGGGAATTAATCGACAACAAGTTTGAAGACTTTGCCAAGGATCCTAAAAGTATAAGGCTCGAGGAGTGTGATATCCCACAAGTATAGGGGATCATGATACGTCTCTGTCGTATCTATACTTTTTGATTGTACATGCCAATATTCTACAACTCTTACATACTTTTGGCAACTTTTTATACTATTTTTGGGACTAACATATTGATCCAGTGCCCAGTGCCAGTTCCTGTTTGTTGCATGTTTTTTGTTTCGCAGAAAATCCATATCAAACGGAGTCCAAACGGGGAAAAACTTACGAAGATTTTTTTTGGAATATATGTGAATTTTGGGAAGTGGAATCAACGCGAGACGAGCCCGAGGGGCCCACGAGGGTGAGGGGCGCGCCCTAGGGGGTAGGGACACCCTGGGCCCTTGTGGCCCCTCCGAAAGGCGGTTGGCACCCTTGTTTCGCCGCAAGAAAGCCAATATCCGAATAAAAATCGTGTCCAAATTTCAGCCCAATCGGAGTTACAAATCTCCGGGAATTTAAGAAACGGTGAAAGGACAGAATCAGGGAGCGCAGAAATAGAAGGAAACACACAGAGAGATCCAATCTTGGAGGGGCTCTCGCCCCTCCGCCGCCATGGAAGCCAACGACCAGAGGGGAAACCCTTCTCCCATCTAGGGGGAAGGTCAAGGAAGAAGAAGAAGAAGGGGGGCTCTCTCCCCCTCTCTCCCGATGGCGCCGGAACACCGCCGGGGCCATCATTGCGACAACGATCTACACCAACAAGTTCACCGCCGTCATCACCAACTCTTCCCCCCTCTATGCAGCGGTGTAACCCCTTTTTTACCCACTGTAATCTCTACTTAAACATGGTGCTCAACGCTATATATTATTTCCCAATGATGTATGGCTATCCTATGATGTTTGAGTAGATCCGTTTTGTCTTATGGGTTCATTGATGATCGTGATTCGTTTGAGTTGCATGTTTTATTATTGGTGCTGCCCTATGGTGCTCTCTGTGTCACGCAAGCGTGAGGGATCCCCGTTGTAGGGTTTGCAATATGTTCATGATTTGTGAAATTGCAACTATCCCTAGGTGGTTTTGGTAATTCCTAACAACATATAGCTAATTGAGCTAATGCTATTTCAAGATAAATATTTCAGGAAAGCTCAATGGTTGGCATGGCATGGATGAGAAATGTGGACCCCTCAAAATGCTAAGGACAAAAGGATTGGCTCAAGCTTAAAGCTCAAGACTCTACATTTTTCATTTTAAGTGATCCAAGATCACATTAAGTCAATAGAAAAGCCAATACTATCAAGAGGGGGTGAGGTGTTGCTTAATGGCTTGCTTGCTCAAAGTGCTTAGTGATATGCTCCAAAAACCCTCAACTACTTTCTCACATCTACATATGTCCCAAACCAAAAGTCAAACTCGGCCCTGCCAAAACTGTATATCCGGCGCCACCGAGTTCAGATGGCATAGCCACTGCCAGAAACCCTAGTCTTTTCGGTCTCAGCGATAGGGATCTCGGTCTCACCGAGATGGGATTGTATCTCTCTGTTTCCCTTCATAATGTTTCGGTCAAACCGAGATGAGCGATCGGTCCCACCGAGATTGCAATGCAAATTCTCTGTTTCCCTTTCATAATGTCTTGGTCCCACTGAGATGAGCGAATCGGTCCCACCGAGTTTGCCTGGCCAACTCTCTGTGAGTCTATTACCAAAATCGGTCTCACCGAGTTTGTGTAATCGGTCTCACCAAGATTACGTTATGCCCTAACCCTAACCATATTGGTCCCACCGAGTTGACATGTCGGTCCCACCAAAATTCCTAACGGTCACATTATGAACTAAATCGGTCTAACCGAGTTTCACGACTCATTCCCACCGAGTTTGGTAAGTTGTGTGTAACAGTTAGATTTTGTGAGGAGGCTATATATACCCCTCCACCCACTCTTCATTCGTGGAGAGAGCCATCAGAACATGCCTACACTTCCAACATACATTTTCTGAGAGAGAACCACCTACACTTGTGTTGAGGTCAAGATATTCCATTCCTACCACACAAATCTTGATCTCTAGCCTTCCCCAAGTTGCTTTCCACTCAAATCTTCTTTCCACCAAATCCAAATCCTGTGAGAGAGAGTTGAGTGTTGGGGAGACTATCATTTGAAGCACAAGATCAAGGATTTCATCATCAACACACCATTTGTTACTTCTTGGAGAGTGGTGTCTCCTAGATTGGCTAGGTGTCACTTGGGAGCCTCCGTCAAGATTGTGGAGTTGAACCAAGGAGTTTGTAAGGGCAAGGAGATCGCCTACTTCGTGAAGATCTAACCTAGTGAGGCAAGTCCTTCGTGGGCGACGACCTTGGTGGGATAGACAAGGTTGCTTCCTCGTGGACCCTTCGTGGGTGGAGCCCACCATGGACTCGCGCAACCGTTACCCTTCGTGGGTTGAAGTCTCCATCAACGTGGATGTATGATAGCACCACCTATCGGAACCACGGATAAAAAATCTCCGTGTCAACATTGTGTTTGCCTCCTCAAACTCCTCCCTTTACCTTCATATGAAATTGTTTTACATTCCGCTGCTATACTCTTAGAATTTTATGTGTAGGTTGATTGCTTGACTTGTGCTAAGTTGCTAAAATCTGCCAAGAACTAAAATTGGGAAAAGGCTAGATTTTTATTTGGTCAAGTAGTCTAATCACCCCCCTCTAGACATACTTTCGATCCTAAAAGTGGTATCAGAGCTTTGGTCTCCATTTGCTTTGATTTCCATAGCTTTTGGTGGTCATAGCCTTGGTTTCACAACCTAGGAGAGTATGGCGTCTAGCGAGGGAAATTACCACCGTAGAGGTCCTTACTTTGATGTTACAAATTTTGCTAGTTGGAAGCATAAGATTAAAATGCATATTCTTGGACATGACCCCGGCGTTTGGGCTATTGTGTGTATTGGCTTGCAAGGTGAATTCTTTGATGGGAGAGAACCGAACCGTGAAGCTACCGCGGAAGAGTTGAAGATGCTGTAATACAATGCTCACGCTTGTGATATTCTCTTCAACGGATTGTGCCCCAAAGAATTTAACAAAACCAGCCGTCTTGAGAATGCAAAGGAAATTTGGGATACTTTGATTGACATGCACGAAGGTACCGACTCCGTCAAGGAAATCCAAATTGGATGTGCTGCAAAGTCAACTTGACAAGTTCAAAATGAAGGATGGTGAAGGCGTCGCTGAAACGTACTCTAGGCTTGCTCTCATCACAAATGAGATTGCCGGCTTAAGTGAAGAGATGACCGACAAATTCATCATCAAGAAGATCCTAAGAGCTTTGGATGGAAAATATGATACCGTGTGCACATTGATCCAAATGATGCCAAATTACAAAGATCTCAAGCTAACAGAAGTCATTGGAAGAAATGTTGCTCATGAGATGTCACTCAAGGATAAGGAAGAGCTCCACAACAAGTCAAGTGGTGCTTACAAAGCCTCATGTGAAGCTCCCACATCATCAAGTGAGAAACAAACCTTCAATGAAGAATTGAGCCTAATGGTGAAGAACTTCAACAAGTTCTACAAGAGTAGAAGCAAGGAAGTAAGTTCCAAGTCAAGGTCCTACAATGACAAAAGATCTTCTAGTTGTGAGCATAATTGCTACAATTGTGGAAGACCCAGACACTATTCCAATGAGTGTACGGCTCCCTACAAAAGAAGAGAAGATTTTCCAAAAAGAAGAAGTAGAAGAGAAGAATCACCATCAAGAGAAAGAAGGAGTAGAGATGATCGTTATGAACGAAGAACATCCCAGAGAAGCAAGGATTCGGAAAGGAAGGACAAGTCATCAAGGAGCTACACAAAACGAAGACATCAAGCTCATGTTGGTGAATGGGTATCCGGCTCCGACTCCGACAATCACTCTGAGAGAAGCTATCACTCTGACTCCGAATGTACTCAAGATGAAGGTGTTGCCGGTCTAGCACTTGTGTCAACCAACTCCTACGACATATTTGACTCACCAAATGAAGAAATTGGAAGATGCTTCATGGCTAAAGGCCCAAAGGTATTACACCCCGAGTATGTTGATTTCAATAGTATGAAGATGACTTGTTAGGTGATGATGGTTTACTTGTTGACAACTCTAGTGATGAATACTATGATGAAACGTCAATTAATCATGCTAATCAAGATAAAACGAATGACAATGATAAGGAGAAGATTGAGCGCCTAACTAAAGAACTAAACACTCTTAAGTTAGCTCATGAAACTATCTTGGAAGATCATTGAGAACTTTTAAAGACTCATGAGAAGTTACGCTTTGAAAAGCTCAACCTTGAGCAAGAGCATGAGTTTTTAAAGGCAATCAATGATGATCTTCACAAGAAAAGTTCTTCTTACATTGCCAAGCGTTTACTCTTATCCACTTACATGCCACAAGTCAAGTCTAGTAACAAGAACAAGAAAGATTCTTCTTCTAGTAGTAACAATAATCATGCTAAATCCAATGTTGTTGCTTCTAGTAGTTCTCTTGATTCCACTAATGATTCTCTTAGCCAAGTTACACTTGAGCAAGAAAATAGCTTATTGAAGGGAATTATAGAGAAAGGTGTTTACAAGAGCCTTGCTGGGAGTAAGCAATTCAAGGAAATTGTATGCAAGCAAGGAAGGCACTGGAAGAATCAAGGTGTTGGTTTTGAACAAAAGTTCAATGCCAATGGAGTTGAGTGGGAAGAAGATCAATACCCCAAGGCAAAGTTTGTTCCTTAACAAGAGAAGTACGATCCTACTTCTTTCAAAGGAACACAAGCTCAAGATGATCTTCCACCACAAGACCACAAGCAAAAAGGCAAGGACAAGCTTCAAGAGGAGATTGATGCATTTGAAGAAGCTCCTAAGGCTTTGGTCAAGTGGGTTCCCAAGACTACATCAATTTCTACTTCATCAAGTACAACTACAACTCCAAGGATTCCCATCAAGATGATGTGGATCCCAAAGAAGAAGAACTAGAGAGTTCTTGAGGGTGACTCCGCCAACATACTTCACTCATATCATTTGGGCATGGACAAGTGCAATCAACTTCCACATCTTGCACTAGTTCAAGGATTCACAAACCCTCTTGTTGGTAAGACAAGGGACAAGGTAACCTAATGCTTTCATGGACATCATCTTGTGTGTGCATCACTCTATGTCTATGGATATCCTTGCTTGTTCCTTGTGGGACTAACCCGTGTAGGTATTGAAAGTGCAACTCACTCCAATGGATTGCTCCAAATGATCTACATCAACATTGAGCATCCACATCTTCAACACCTACATGAAGTCATCATCGACAAAACCCAAGGTTAGTTCATCCCTCTTAGGGGGGATCTCACATTTAGGGGGAGCTTTACTCTAAGAATTGAGCTAAAACAACTCTAATGGTGTGAACACAACAATGCTTTATGTAAAAGTGGTAACCCCACTTGTGCTTAAACGATGAGTATGACCTATGATCAAATGTTCTCATTTGACCCCTAAGTCAATATACTCATATATAGATGACCTAGTCATCGCCAATTGCTTGATAGATGCTAGAGTGTTTGTGCATGCTTTGCCACACATTTCATTTGCCATTTTATTGTGTGAGCATGTTGATTGCATATTTTACTCATTCGAGGACATCCACTTGTTATTTTGATTGTTTGGTTTCTTTCCTTTTGCCAAGTGGATGGACAACAATGCCTAAGAACCTTCTCTAGCTATCCATGCTTTTCTTGTCTCAAACTCTATTCATGCTACATCGCAAAGTTTGATCAAGTCAGATTCAAACCACTCTGTGTGAGGAGCACTCGGAGTCCCCGATTCGTCATAGACTTAAACTTCCAAAGCCTCTTTGTGCATTTCGGTCTGACCGATTCACCATTTTCGCTCATACCGAGATCACTAAGTTGATCTAGGTTTTCAACCTCGGTGCAACCGATTAGAACCTTTAGGTCACACCGAGTTGCAGTAACTGCTCGCAGTTTTGCATCTCAGTGCCACCGAGTTGTTCCACTCTATCACACCGACAGGGTCAGGTTATATATACATACGGGTCAAATTTTGGAAAAAAAATCGAAACTCTTCGCCCGCGCGTAACCTGCTCTCCCTCTTCGGGTCTCTGGATCGTCCTCTCGCTGCCAGCGACCTCCCGCCGCTGGTCTCCGCCGCCGTCAACGGCAATCTGCCCCGCCGTTGCCGCCGTAGCAAGTTCACCACCGAGTTAGGGTATGAACTTGACACTTTGTGCTATTCTTTCACTCTGATTGCTAGCACATTGATTTGCCATGATTCTTGCCACGTATGAAATCATCCTGTCCAGCAAAAACGTCTTGTAGATTAGATTTGATTTGAAAATTTAGGGTTAGGTTTCCGCCAAACTCATCTTGGACCGACCGATTAGTTGAAATCGGTCTCACCAATTTGGCTTAGGCCATTGCACATGAGATTTTCGGTCTGACCGAGAATTGCAAATCGGTGTGACCGAGTTCGATTCTCTGTGAAACCCTAGTAGTCTCGGTGCCACCGAACTGTGACTCGGTCTGACCGATTTCACTAGTTTAGGTTCCAAAAGCTGCTTCGGTATCACCGAGTTTACAAATCGATAGCTCCGAAATGCTTTCTGTGGAAAACTAAAACTAAGTTTTTGACTCAATTGTTTTGCAAAACCTCTGTACTTTGTGATGCTCATCCACTCTACCTCATCTATATCTATTCACAGGGTCTGCTGTCAGTGAGTTTGCAGATATGTCTGATCAAAGTGATAGCCAGAACAGGTCTGAAGGGCAAGCTCAATTGAGTGAGGGCACTTGTCCCTCAAGCAACTATGATGAGGGCAGCAGGAGCACACCCAGCAACTTGCCAAAGGCAGCCACCAGGACAAGGAAGAAGAAAACCTCAGATTCTGAAGATGAGGATTATGTTGCTGTTGAGGATGAGGCCACTTCAAGGACAAAGGTGGTGAAAAAGGAGTATGGCAGTGTTGCTACCACAAAGCCAGGCATGAACAAGAAGGCACCTACCAGGAGAGTACCTACATCCAAATCCAGGAAGGTTGCCACAGGTGAAACTATGAAGTTCACCACTGAGTCTGAAGAAGAAGCTGCTGGTGAGGACAAGAAGAAGAAGAGGGCAAGAACAACTACTGCCAAAGTCCTTGGCAAGCCCTCCATGAGGAGAGATTCTGATGAGGAAGATGAAGAGGAAGAGGATGCTGCTTCAGCACCTAAAGCTCAGAAGCTCATGGGAGATGCAATCAGATCAGGGGCTGCTCCATCTAAGCCCAAAGCTGCTACTCCAGCTCAAAAGCCTAAACCCAAGAGGAACACCAGAAGTATACCTGCTAAGGAGAGGAACAAGGCCCTAGTGCCTGAAGCTGCAGAAGAAGATGATTCTCTTGTTTTGAGAAAATTGAAACCCAAGATCCCTGAACACAATAATGCACATCCTATTGCAGAGAACATGAAAATCAGAAAGGATTCAGGACTGAGATTATGGAGACAGTCTGATCCTATGCTACCAGGATAAGAACTGTTGTTGACTACAGGTTTCACACTAAGGAACAATAAGACTTTTATGAGACAATTTTGCTTGACAAGAAGCCTATTGTCTGTGACATGAGATGGGTCAACTGGAAGTACATCAAGGAGAATGAAGATCACTATCTAGGAGTATATGACAGTTTCAAATCATGTGGAGTTGATGCATTTGTTGCCCAGAAGCTCACCAAGTGGAATGATGAGCTGATCATGCAGTTTTACTCCACTGCCCACTTCTACCCAGATGGGAAGATCATATAAATGTCAGAAAGTACTAGGTACCAATCCTCTGTGGAAGAATGGGCTCAGTTGATCAATGCTCCAGAAGAAAGTGAAGATGATCTAGATGTTTATGCTGAAAAGAAGAAATACCATAACTCTATGGCACACATGTACAAAGAGATCCCAGATGATGCTATAGAGACTCATAGGTTTGGATCTGTCCATTTCTTGTTGTCTGGTTTGCCTACCATCAACTGGATCCTAAGGCACACATTGCTACCCAAGTCAGGTGATCACAAGATGATCAGAGGACTTGCTATCAATTTTCTACATTTGTTTGACGTGCCTAAAAAATTTAAAGTCATGAGTCTGATTGTGTAGACAATCAAAAGAACAACAGCTAATCAGAAGAGATCTTGTGGGTATGCCCCACAAATTCAGGAGCTCATCAATTCCAAGATGGGCATAGGCAAATATCTATTGGATAAGGAGCACCTGCCCATCTACCCTAAATTTGAAGATAACACTGTTGTTATGAATGAGAATGAACCATCATCAACTCAAGCACATGAGAAGAGAGAGAAGGCAAGGGCAGAGAAAGATGCACTACAAAAAAAAAGACACATCCATGACATTTTGGGCCGAACGAATTTTTTTCCTATCATACATATGACACTTCTATGACGATAATTGTGACAAAACCAGGTATCATCATAGATGTGGTGGGCTCCTACTTCTATGACAAAAAATCATGACAGAAAATGGGCTTTTCGTCCTGGGCGGGCCGGAGACGCAGCTGCATGACATTCTTTGGGTCGTCCATGACAGAAAAACCGTGGTAGAAGCGAGGGCGAGAAAATTTTTAGGGAGTTCCCGGTTACGGTGGGAGGTCGGGGGCCGAGCGATGTGCGTTTCTCTTGTACACATACGCGCATGTATGCGAGGCGTTGGCTGTAACTGAACCCGAGCGAGGCGTTGGGCTCTAACTGAACCCGAGCGATTGCACTGCAGGCTACGCATTACTGAACCCGAGCGATCGATCGATGGCTATTAACTGAACCCGATCGAGCGATTCCTTCGCTACTGCTGCTAACTAAAGCCGATCGATTGGATGAACAGTGAGCGTTGCGGGGGGGGGGGGGTTGGATGAACAGTGAGCGGTGGCGTTGCCTCTGGATGAACAGGACCCCGTGGTGTGGAGGGCTGGATGAACAGTAGACAGTGGAGGGGTGCCCGTGGAGGGGTGGTTGAACAGGACCCCATGGTGTGGTGGGCTGGATGAACAGTAGATGGTGGAGGGGTGGTTGAAAAGTAGCCGGTGGAGTAGCGCACGGTGGAGGCTGGATGAACAAGAGCCCGTGGAGGCTGGAGGAGGTCGACGGTAGCCCGTGGAGGCTGGAGGAGGTCGACGGTGGAGATGAACAGTATCCCGTGGAGTCCTGTTTTGCGGTATGCCACACCCCTCCGGATGAACAGGACCCCCGTTTCGACCGTAGTGCTCCAACACAAGTCTGTTTCATCCGTTTTGCGGTACGCCACACCCCTCCCGATCAACAGGACCCCCATTTCGACAGTAGGAGGTCTGTTTCGTCCGTTTTGCGGTATGCCACACCCCTCCCGATCAACAAGACCCCCGTTTCGACCGTAGGAGGTCTGTTTCCTCCGTTTTGCGGTACGCCACACCCCTCCCGATCAACAAGACCCCATTCTGAATGTAGGAGGTCCGTTTCCTCCGCTCTGCGGTACGCCATGCCTTGTTTCCATCGCATGTTCCGTCCAAGCCCTCCCGATGAACACGACCGCGCATTCCGTTTTGACCCAGCCGGTTGGCTCCCACGCGTTCCGTTGCCTCCCGATGAACATGACGCATTCCATTGCCTCCCCATGAACACGAGCCCTTGCCATACGTATGCGCGAGTAGGCGTTCGAGACCCCGCCTGTATGTACGTACGTGGCCGTATTTTCTTTCTTGCACCCTGGTCGCTGTACGTACGTGTACATGCTACGTGCACGCCTCTACTACGACACGTACGCGCCTCTACTACGACACGTGCGCGCCTCTACATCGACCAGTATATATGTACGTACACGTTCGTGACCAGAATGACAACACTACTTACGCTTCAACCAGGTGGGTCCCGACTGTCAGGCACTTCCTTGCGTGCGAAGATGTAGCTGGTGGGTCCCAGCAGTCAGGGGGCGAATTTTTTTTTGCCCGGATGCACTTCCTTGCGTGCGAAGATGTAGCCGGTGGGTCCCAGCAGTCAGGGGGGAATCGTTTTTTTTGCCCGGACGCACTTCCTTGCGTGCGAAGGTGTAGCTGGTGGGTCCCAGCAGTCAGGGGGCGAATCGTTTTTTTTGCCCGGACGCACTTCCTTGCGTGCGAAGATGAAGCTGGTGGGTCCCAGCAGTCAGGGGGAAACGTTTTTTCCGTGAAATACAGTGGCCCGTCCGGTGGGTCCCAGCTGTCAAGTGGAGGAATCATTATTTTCTGAATAAGGAGGCACTTCCTTGCTACGGCCGTGGACCCAGCTGTCAGCCTCCCACGTATAGTCCACGTCTGATGGAAGTCGTTCCTTGACCACGTTGACCAGGCCGCGCCGAGAGCACCACGGCGGTGGACGACGGCGAGGCCTAGGAAGGGGACGACGCGGAGCCGGGGAAGACGCGGCAGTGGAAGCCCGCGCGGAGAGGAGTACGAGGGTTCACTGGTTCGGCTGCGGTGTGAGGCTGCCGTCGCCGCAGGGCCTGGCCAGCGGTGGGAATAGTAGGGGGCAGTGAGGCCTCCGCGGCAGCACAGCCGGCCATGGGAGGCAGGAGCATGCGGCACGACCGGCGCTGCTTTGGGCGGCTGGAGCAAGAAGACCAGAGGTTGAAGAAGCACTACGGCCGTTGGATGGACATCGTACGGTCACTGGAGCTAGAATCGTTCATATTGACTAAGTTGACAAAGCCCTCCGTCCCCGTCAACTTAGTTGGCCCACAAGTCATCCTCCCACTATGGTGGGTCCCAGCTAGCAGGGGGTATTCATTTTTTTGTGCGTAATAAGGAGGCACTTCCTTGCGTGCGAAGATATAGCTGGTGGGTCCGACATGTCAGCGGGGGGAACGTTTTTTTCGCGAAATACAGAGGCCCTTCCGGTGGGTCCCAGCTGTCAGGTGGAGGAATCATTATTTTGCGCGTACAGTCCACGGCCGATGGATGTCGTTCGTTGACCACGTTGACCAGGCCGCGCCGAGAGCACCATGGCGGTGGACGACGGCGAGGCCTAGGAAGGGAACGACACGGAGCCGGGGAAGACTCGGCAATGGTTGCCCACGCGGTGGGGAGTACGAGGGTTTACTGGTCCGGCTGCCGTCGCCGGAAAATAACAGGAGGTGTGGGTGAGTAGAGGAATGGCCTGGCCAGCAATGAAGTAGGGTGGGGCGGTGCGGCCTGTGCGGCAGCACAGCCGGCCACGGGAGGCGGGAGCAGGCAGTCCCACCGGAGCTGGTTTGGGCGGCTGGAGCAAGAAGATCAGATATTGAAGAAGCAGCACGGCCGTTGGATTAACATCCAACGGTCACTGCTGCTAGAATCGTTTGTGGACTAAGTTGACAAAGCCAAAGTACACGTCAACCTAGTAGACCCACAAGTCAGCCTCCAAATCTGTCCCAAACAGCATACAGCCCGAAATTTCTAGCCAGATTCAAATTAATTTTAAATCTAAATATACCTTAATTTAAATTCAATGAAATTTTACCCGCACAAAAACAATGAAATTTAAAATATCAAAATCCGAAAGAAAACAGTATTTTGGAACTAATTGCCTGTTTGCTGTATTTTTTCATTTTACAGCCCATTTATTATTACTTATAGCCCATTTCTTATTACTTATAGCCCATTTTCTGGGCAAAATGCATCCCTCCTCGTCTTGAAAGATTTCCGGCCCAGCAGGGCGTAGAAAAGCAAGTAGGCCTACGTTGGTTATTCTGCAAAAAACAAAATAGCTGGCTAGCCATT
The DNA here is from genome assembly GCF_018294505.1 of Triticum aestivum. NCBI lineage: Eukaryota > Viridiplantae > Streptophyta > Magnoliopsida > Poales > Poaceae > Triticum > Triticum aestivum. The sequence goes on along the minus strand of NC_057810.1, from coordinate 213,214,811 downwards.
TTCAGAAAGGAAAAAAACAAACTGGGCTGGTCATGTGCTAAACATATGAAATAAAAGCCTGGGCTAGACGGGCCACGGGTCCCGCACAACCCAGTTGATACCCTTCTCCGTCCCGAAAAAACAAAATTACTGCGCGCGCTGCTGGGTCCCTACTGTCATCCTCACCATGTACAGTCATCTCCTTATTCCTCTCGGTTGTTGACCATGTTGACAACACCGGAGGGCGGCGCGCGGCGAGCGAACCAAGGCGGAGGACGATGGTGAGGCCTCGGACGGGAACGAACAGGAGCCGGGGAAGATCACAGCCAGCCGTGGGAGGCGGGAGCAGGCGGTCCCGCCGGCGCTGGTTTGGCTTTGGCGGCTCGAGGAAGAAGAGACTGAAGAAACGCGACAGACGTTGAATGTCAATCCAACGGTCAAGGTTGGCACAATCGTTTGTTGACTAAGCGGACACCAAGTAGCATACTTTTTTATATATAGGAAGAAAACTGCGAGGAAAATGCGTTCGTCTGCCGTCCTCCTCACAGGGAACGTTCGCCACATAAGTGACTAGCACCCTTGGTTTTCAACCGAGAGGTCTTGGGTTCGAGTCCCAGGAACTCTCAATTTTGTCCTCCTTCCTTCCTCGCAAAAAAGGGAAAGAAAATCAAAGACTTGGGAAGGCGTACAGAACAAGCTAGTGTACCAGTAAAGAGACGTTGCCGAGTTTTAGAAAAAAGAAAGACGTGCTCCTGTAGCTGGTTCGAATCCAAACCTAGACTATGACTATATATGGTGCTATGCTACTCTGCAAGTAATGAAACTGACATATCCAACGTTCGCTTCTCCTCTTCTCTACTTACTCTGCCTAGCATCAGAAGCTCTGGCCGCAGCAACCATGTCCGCTGGCTGCTCGTCCACCTGCTCTTCAGCAGGCAACAACCAGATATGCGCCAAGTCGCCACCCGTACCATCGCCTGTGGGTCTCATCACACCCCGCCGGCACGCGCACCGCAGCCGATTGCTCATCGCAACCCGCTGCCGTTGGTGTGGTGCCACTGCTGCAAATCACGCAGAGTCATCCGTCGCGTCTCAACCACAATCCGCAACCCTGGCCGAGTCTTCTACAAATGCCCGAATCATGGGGTAATAATATGTTTAAGTGTTGTTCTGCTGCTTTCAGTTGCTGATTTTTTTAATAGTTTGGTTGATGATCTTCCAATTTGATTCGTGCAGAAAAGGGAAGATTCGTGTGATTTGTATTTCTGGGAAGTTGCTGATGTGGGGGAATGCAACTACGCTGATTATTTGGTTAGCCGAGGAATCCCAATACCAGCAGGTTGGGGTGTTGGACAAGTAACTGAAGGAACGACAGAAGAGGAAGATGCAGAGCAGAAGGTTAAAGATGCAGTTCCTCTGATCATGGCCAAGCAACAGCTGCTGAACGGCCTTGACAGCAATGAGGAGATGAAAGAGCTTGTGAAGATAATGGGCAAAATCGATGTGCTCTGTAGGATGATTGTCTCTTTATTTGCAGTGTATGTAGCACTCGTGATGTATTCAGTGGCTACGACATGAGCACTTTGCTGAAACTAGTAATGAATGAAACCTGTGTAGCAGGCTGGGCGTAGTGTTGTGAACATCTAATGATTTCTATTAACGGAAATCAGGGGGTATCCCCTTTTGCTCATATAAATAAATAAATAGCAGAGGCCCTGTCGGGTCAGCTTTGTTCTCATTCGAAGACGTCGAGCAAATTGCAGTCCAACAGCAAACTATGTCATCAAATTCAAGTTTCACAGCCAAATATGAGTACAACTAAACAACAATGTCATCATGTTTTAGTTGTCATACAATCACCAAACACAAATCAGCATACATAACAAGTGATGTTCTCACAGCAAAATACTAAACAACATGTTCATCAGGTTTCAGTTGTCATAGCAAACACAATTTCACATAGTAGATAAAAAACGTCTTCTGACAGGCAAATACGACAAAAGCAATGTAATCATCATCCGCAGCAGCAGCGTCAACATCTTCGCCATGTGTATCAGTCTGAATCGTAATTCCCCATGGTGTCATCTTCTTCTTCGTCCTCAACGTCCTCGAACGTTGGCTTCTTCTTGATCAACTCTTGTATGTCCACAGCACGACAGGCAATCTTTTCGCCGGCGTCATTGACGTGATGGTTCTCAAAGATATTAGGAACATCTGTGTTATCTTGTACATCAGGAGCAGTGTAAGCATCATCTTGTTGTGCAACTTCATTAAACGAATTCCTCTGCTCAAACCTTTGCAATACTCTCCAGTCATCGCTACGTGCAAATGTGTCTTCCAAGAAAAATATCTGTGTTGCTTGATTTGCCAAAATAAAAGGCTCGTTGGTCTGGTACGCCGCCTTGACATTGATGGATTTGAAATAATCATCAGCTCTGGGTTTTGCGATCCTGGAAAACAGGTTATACCAACGACAGCACAACAGAACCACACACCGATGATCCTCGAAACTGGAGATATACTGCAACTGAACAATGTCTGTTATGTTAGCATACATTTCAGTTGTCTCTTTGTCATACGTATCCGTGCTCATGATGGCACTGTTTTGTGTCTTCCTGCCTTCGTCTCGTGCAAGGGTGTTGTAGCGCACATCTCCAACAACGCAAGATTCATAATGTCTTACCCGAGTATCAGGACCCATTGCTAGTGAGTAAAGGGCATCATCAACTGCCTGCCCATCCTCCCGCATCTTCTTAACCTATGGTTAGAAAATAGACAAGCTGATCATCTTATGTACTCAATATATTAAAAAAACTGACAGTGCACTTCAAAAGCTTACATGGTTCTTGAACCATTTCGCAAATCCTGCCATAACCAGTTTGTCAATGTTTCTTGGATTTTGCGGCAGTAACTCCTCTTTGTAGATGCTGCACAACATAGTGATCGCGTCAAACATCTAAATATATAAGAATGTGCTGCAAGTTTAGTAGATTACGATGTATAAGCTGCAGTACTGCACTTACTTGATATAAGGTAGTATCTCAGGACAGTTATTCAACACATACCAAACCATTTTGTCCAAATCTTTAGGTTTGTCCTCTTGTCGACTCTTCCCTGTAACTCGAACAGAATAATCGAAAACATTGAGCCCGGGATTGTCTTCACCCACCTCTTTGCTAAGCTGATCAGCTGTTTCAATGTATTTTGAGCAGAATGTCAACGCTTCTGTAGCAATGTAGGCCTCTGCAATGGAACCCTCGGGTCTAGCTCTGTTCCTAACATAGCCCTTGAAAGTGCCTAGCCGCCTTTCAATAGGGTACATCCAGCCATACTGTACTGGACCTCTAAGTAGTGCCTCATCAGGTAGATGAACAGCCAAATGCACCATCACATCAAAGAAGGCTGGAGGATATATCTTCTCAAGGTCGCATAGGATAGTTGGTATCTTGTCTCTAAGACGCTCCAAAGCATCTATCCTGATATTCTACTGCAGAGTTCCCTGAAGAATTGTCCCAACTCTGCAACTGCTCTGTATAAGTCAGGGCGGCCCAATCCTCTAAGGATAACAGGTAAAACCCTTTGAAGTAGGACGTGGCAGTCATGAGTTTTCAACCCTTGTACCTTGTTTCCATCTGCACTGACTCTCCTTTCAGGGTTGGAAGCAAATCCATGTGGGAATCTCACACGTGACAGGACCTCGCAGAATTCTTTTCTTTTTACCTTGTCCAAGACGTACACAGCTGGTGCCATATCCCGTGGTTTACCTTCATCTTGCACCTGCAAATCCTTTCTGATACCCAGGTGTGTCAAATCAATCCTAGATTTTAAGGTATCTTTCGTCTTGCCTTCAATATTAAGAAGTGTGCCGATAATGCTGTCACATATATTTTTCTCGATGTGCATCACATCAAGATTATGCCGCAGATCCAAATCTTTCCAATACTCCAAGTCCCACAAAGTGGACCTGCGGGTAAACAATAATCTCTCTTCTACCCTGCCATGCTTCCTTTTCCCGCTACCATTACCAGGATGGTTTCCTGGTGTAATATGCCTGACCTTCTCTAATTCCACTTGCAACTCATCGGCGGTGAGCCTCTTTGGCGCATCACGGTTTTCATGCTTTGCATTGAACACATGTCTTCGGTATTTTCTAGGATGCGGCTTGTCCTTGGCAAGGAAACGGCGGTGTCCAATGTAACAGATCTTGCTAAGTATTGCGTATGACAGCGGATTCCTGTCACAGCGAACACATGCATTGTAACCATGTGTCGTTCGCCCTGACATAGTGCCCAAAGCCGGATAATCATGGATGCACCAAATTATAACAGCACGCAGAAAGAAATCAGCTGGTGGGCTGCTATATAGGTCTCGAGTGAGAACACCCTTCCATAGCTGTTGAAGTTCCTCCACAAGAGGCTCCATGAACAAATCAAAATCCTTTCCAGGACTTTTTGGACCTGGGATGAGCAAGGCCATCATGTAGTTTGATTCTTTGGTGCAGACATTTGGAGGCATGTTGTAAGGGATAACAAGCACTGGCCACATGCTATATGTGGCGCTCTGGTGGCCAAATGGGTTAAATCCATCTGAAGCTAAGCCAAGTCTAATGTTTCTCGGGTCAGCAGCAAACTCTTTGTGTTTATCATTGAAGCTTTTCCACTCACTACCATGAGATGGATGGCTCATTACATTCTGATCTCTGTACTCCTGGTTCCTAGAATGCCACAGTACATCCTCTCTTGTTTCAGCATCATGAAACAACCTCTGCAATCTTGGTGTAATTGGAAAATGTCTCAGAACATTATGAGGAATCCTCTTCACAGCATCGCCATCTTTCCATCTTGATGATTTGCATTTCGGGCATTCACTTAAGTTGGCATAATCCTTCCGGAACAGAACACAATTATTCTTACAAACATGGATCATATCATATCCAATTCCAACTGCATGAAGGAAATTCTTCATTTTACTGTAGGTGTGTGGCAGCTCAGACGCATCTGGGAAAGATTCATGGAAAGCAGCCAACATCGCATCGAATGATTTGTTGGTCATCCGCTCAGATGTCTTCACCTGAAGAAAGGTGACCATAGCTGAGAATACTGACAGCTTATTTCCTGGGGTGACAGCAACGTTGCATTGTTCCAACATGCGGGCCCACCATTTTCTTCTGAGGTGAAAGTTCACGGAATGCACGAGCATTTCGTAGCATTGTTTCAATGTTGGTCAAACTCACTGGCTCCGCCACCACCACCTCCTCCTCCTCTTCCACCTGAGCATCAGGCAGATCAAGATGGTGATCTGCTGCTTCCACGTAGTCAATAACATTGACGTTCACAGCTTCACCATGATGAACCCACCTAGTATATGTGACCGACATCCCATACAAGTGTAGATGATTTTGCACAGTTGACTGGGGTCTTGTAACTGAATTCATACAACTGCTACACGGGCAGAGCACATCTGATTTCGGACCACCGTACTCAGCTCTGATAAAGTTCATGAAGTTTTCAACCCCCTCGACATATGCAGCGGAGAATCTTCGAGCAGAAGTTATCCAAGTCCTGTCCATCTGTTAGACATACAAATTAGTTCTTCTACTAGATATTACAGGAAAAACATATATGCTTTTTTATGAAGTCCAGAAAAAAATACCTAGGTCGATGTCTAAAGCTATGGCAAGATATTTGGACGAGCAGATCTAAGTAACGAAATATATGTAAAGCTAATTCAGCAAACAGATTTGAGTGCCAAATTATGGCAAGCTATTTCAGTAGTCAATGAGGCCGAGCACACAGCCATCGAACTACCGAAGGCCATCATAGCAACAAAGATCGAGTATAAAATGGTGTAGAGCTATTTCACCTAACAGATTGGCTACTAGACCATGGCAATGTACGTCACAATAAATATATGGCAGGATATTTTAGCAACTAATCGGCCTTGGCATGCCATCTCAGCTAAGCAGATTGAGTGCAGAACAGGGCAAGGAAGCTTCTTAAGCAGAGCATATTGACAGTAAACTACTTCGGCAAACAGTGAGATTAACAGCGTCTATCAGCTAACATTTAGCGCTACACCGACATGAACAGGGCCTCAATCTAGAATGCACATACTGTGGGAGAAGCTGACCGCCGTGCGTCTCCGCACGAATGTCGCTAGCGGTGGCGGCGCTGACCGCCGTGTGCCTCCACAAGAACGTAGCCAGAGGTGGCGGCGCGACTAGAGGACGACAGTCTACGAGAGCATACTGTGGGAGCGAGAGGATCGTGAATCGCGGCGCCGATGTATCGGCACGGCGGGGAGGGCGGCTTTGGCAGAGCGAATGGAGTGGAGGGGGACAGGGGGGAG